>NC_136537.1:24707738-25145238 GCF_910591455.1 Pholis gunnellus
TTGTGTTGCAATCTTAGCAGAAAGTAGCTCTCAGAAAAATAAAAAAAGTAAAGAGGAGGAAGGAGGGAGTGGATATTACAGTTTGCATCTCAAGAGCTGCTTATTCATGTGTGCTGCAAGTGTTATACATAACTGAGCAATACCGAAGCCCACTGGGAACTGTGTTAGCATCAATATCCCGGCGCTAAGCTAGTGGAAACATATTCTGTGTTTGCAGTGTGAGATCCTGGATTGCACTTTTGCCATCTGCAGTTCTTTTTACCCCCAAATCTCCCGTCGTAAGCAGATCCCTCCGAGTCGGTTCGCCATTTGCAATGCTACCTTCCCTCCCTTCCTTCACTTCTCCCTCCCTCTCTCTCTCTTTCCCTCCATGACCCATTCTTTTTTTTTCCCCTTCCGCCTGCAGCTATTCCTCCATCCCACGCTCATTACCTTATGCACATTAATCCCATTAAGTAGCCATTAAACAAGTGCTGATAACACCAAATGAACGTCAGGCTCCGACAGCTAATAACTACAGTCCCCCCTCGGCACGTTCGACCCTGGCAAAGGAGAAAAGGAGATGCAGAGGGGAACAGGGGAGGGTGTAGTACAGAGTGTTGATTTGTGTAGTAACAAGTACTGTGGAGAAAGAAACAGAGGACAGAGAGGAGGAAGCCAAACATGTCCGTTTGAACTTTACTCGTGTCCACAAGTTCTCACGAGAAGGATTCATTCGGCTCAGACGCAGAGTGGCTCACTGGTGGAGTTTGTATTTTCTGTACACTGAACATTCCCGGGATTTAAGGGCAGAGAGAAGCTTTGACAAAGCAACCCGGGGGGGGGGCAGCGTGAAATAAAAGGACTGTGTCCGAAGAAGCGAACCCGAGCTAAAGCCGCCACAGCGGTTAGTTCAAGAAGAGAGCCGGAGGTAAAAAACCTGCTGAAGTACACCACCCGGATGCACACTGAGTTTAAGGTTGCCGATTCGCGTCTTGTGGGGGGGAGGGAGGGAGGGAGGGAGGGAGGGAGCGGGGGGGTTGAGTTGAGGCAATAGATAGCCGGCTCACTAGCAGCCCGCTCTGGTTGAGCGTAAAACCAGATGCTCGCTCGCTCGCGGTCGTCGTCCTCGTTGCCGCTCGGCTTGAGTGATGAGGAAGGACAAGGTTATGGCGGAGAGGGAGAGGGGAGTCGCAGCTGTAGTCTGTGCCATTCATCAAGTGCACACACACACACACACACAAGAGGAAACACACCTTTCCCTCGCCCGTTATTATCTCTGTGAGTCTCCTGTCTGTCTCTCGCTCACACACACACTCATTCATTAGCAGGGACGGCAGATTGAAGGCCCGGTGTTGACGTTCTACTACGTCTCCTCGCCTCTTTCCTGCTCTGTGAGCTGGACGTCTGTCTGCCAGCCGGGTCAACGGAGTCCAATTTGTTTCACGAATCAGTGGAGTCGGTAAACAAAGTTTCAAATGCTGAGGAGGCCCGGGGAGCGGAGGGGGGGGGGGGGGTCAAAGGAGATAGGAATAAAGAAGGGAATATGTGAGGTACGGGAAAAAAGGAAATCATGGAAACAAAACAGGACTGAGCCCACCAACGAAGGACGGAAGAAAGGAAGCGAGGAAGGAAAGAGAGAACGAAAGAATGAGAAAGCAGGGAGAGAGAATGGAAGAACAGATGAAGTCATGGATTATAAATGGCTTGTCCCGAATGTGTCAGGAGTGTTTGCTCTCCTCTCCCTCCGACGGAGGAACCTGCTAAATCAATCGGAAGCCTATTTTTCCGTCCTCACAGCGGACCCCCGGTCATGATCAGTGTAATTTCCTCTCATGCTGGCACATTTGTAGCTTGCAGCAAATCTCATCTCTTCCATCCAAAGTCCCCCCCCCCCCCCTCCCTCTCTCTCTCTCCCTCTCTCTCTCTCTCACCCCCTCCCTCCCCCTCTCTCTCTCTCTCCCCCCTCTCTCTCACTGCTACGGCCCCCCCCTCCCTCCACACCCGCCTGTCATCAAAATTCGTGGGCCTGGTTCTAATTTGATGAGGTGCGTGGGCGGAAGAGAAGAACTAGCTGCACCATCATGCTGTCACCATTTAGAAGGGAAGACCGGGGTAAGAAGCCCCCCCACAGGTAAGAAGCCCCCCCACAGGTAAGAAGCCCCCCCACAGGTAAGAAGCCCCCCCCCACAGGTAAGAAGCCCCCCATCCCCTGTAGAGAGAGCCGTTACTGCACTTCTTCTTCTGGATGGTAGCGGTCTTGCTAATTTTATAATAGAGTCAAAATCAGTTTCCTGGTGGGAGGACATCAGGAGAAGTAGTTTTTGGAAAATGTTGGGGACAAAATAAGCTTCTGTATTTAAAAAAAAATTTGTATATAGATATAAAATATCAATATTAAATTTTAATATTTCCTGTTTCATGTGCAATAATGTGAACGATTGTATCTTGTTTTAGTTTTATGGTGAACTTATTTTTTACAGCGTGTTTCTTTGCTGCCTCTTTATTATTTTATATTATTTTATATTTTATTTTATATACTAACTTACTGTTTACATCACAATCTATTAGTTTCAATACTTTTTTCTTCTATGCTATAGTATAGTATGAGTATGATTTTGAAGTATCAATGCTCATCAGGAATAATGTTCACCATCGAACACAACAGATAAGAAATGTATCACAGCTGACTTTATGTTACGTTACAATATTTTACATTTATTACTTTTATCATAACAGAGCTGAGGTCTGTTCACACTGAAATACTCTGTCATTATGATTAGTGTTGCATACTTCTTGTGCTTATCTAACTCTTAAAATGAATAATTCTTATTACTATAACAACGGGTCACATTCTGCTACCCTCAGCTGTCTTCTCCGTTTTCGTTTAATTTGCTCCTTATAATATATCATATCATCTGGTGGAAGTTCATAAAGACAGTTTAACATCGAACAACTTGTCCCGCAGTTCAGAACACGTCGTTTCCTCTCGATTCACACAGAAAGTCACTCGACCAGGAGAGAGAGAGACATTCATCCTACGAGCTGCTGCTCATCACGGAGACGCTCACCGGCATTTCTATGTGACTTTATTCTTTTCATCGTGTGTGTTTAGTTAATGACGTTAAGTTCGACAGGCTCGCCTCCACCACCGTGTTTGATAATCGTCCTATTTGTACGATAATCTTTCTGTGCGATCAAAGTACGATTGTTTGACCGTTCTGTGACGCTGCTGCTCGGTGGAGACTGTGGTTTTGATCGAGAGTCTGGTTATTTATTTAATTAGCTCGTAGCGGCTCACAGTGTTGGCTCGGACCTTCATTATTTCTGATTCGTTCATCTTTTCTCAATTAACAAGTTTCAATGATTTCAAACAAAGCACGAGACATCAAACTGTCTTCATGAACCTCTCCAGTCTGGACGTTTTCTTTGGTCCAATATCAGTGTTGTTGGCAGATTTTATTCTGATTCTGATTTTTACACCAAACTAGTTCTCTCAATCTAGGTTTAGCACAAAATAAGGATTTAGCTACAACGATTTAATTCACAATTATTACATTATTATTTAAGATTATTTCCGCACAATTCAACATTAAATGAAATCCTAAAATCTTGCCATGATTTTATTTCCCTCAATACAGTATTATTTGTCTTCTTCTTCTTCATCTTCTTCCTCATCATTATATTATCATCGTCATCGAGGAAACATGAAAGAACATGATAACATTTGAAGGTTTAATTCAACGTTGAATTGTGCCGAATGATCCTTAAAATGTGAACCAAACTATAGTTAAGATTTAGTAATGAAATACTATTATTATTATTTGAATAAGAAACATTTGACAACTGTTGCACAGTGCAGCCCCCCCCCCCCCCTCAATGACTCAATGAAGCTGTGTGAGCACATGATCCTTTAGTTCCTTTTCCCTCCAGAGTTTATTAAGGAGCTGAGCTGTCAAGCTGTTTTTTTCATAAATGTGATGCTGGTAATGCAGTGGCATAGCTGGTAGGACATACACACACACACACACACACACACACACGCACACAAAGAAACTGCATGAATGAGCAAGTTGGGGAGCTCACGCTCTGCCACTCCGTCGACCTGACGGCCGTGACAGAGTCTGGAAATCCACATCGGGTCCGGCCTGCTGACAATCGGCCCGCTGACACAATTAGCTCCGCAGACCACGTAGAAGATGTGCTCCTCCTCCTCCTCCTCCTCCTCCTCCTCCTCCTCCTCGGTACGAACGTCTTCATCACAGATTGCTATGCTTCGACATTAACCCCCAGAGGAGACGTTAACATTCATTTGAACTATTTCCTGGTTGCGGTGTTTTAATGTCGGGGTGGTGGACGTTTCCTAAAGCTCACTGACGTCAGCCGGAGGATCGTTACTATCATCTGCATGTCCAACACGCTGCCGAAGAGCACTTTCATCTGCATTTAACGCTCTTTATTGCATCGCATTAGAAGAATGGAAGCAACATAAAAGCCATAAATTCAAATAACTGTCACGTCGGCTCGTTTGACTCCTGATTTGTAAAAGGTCAGCGCAGCACTAGTCTCAGTAAATCACACTGGATCGTTGCCAAGCAGAGCGGAGGAGAAATCAAATTTGGAAAATACAGAAACGATCTCCAAAATGGACTCACGGCGAGGCCTCGAAAAAAAACACCCGAGCGGACTGTCGGCCGGTGGTGCAGCCGCGGCAGGTTTAATAATACAGACTTAGTCACGGTAACCCCCCCCCCCCCCCCCCTTGCATGAGCTGCGATATCCCACTCACAGAGATCACCATATAATGGGTTATGCCATTATGGGCTCAGCAAAATAAAAAGAAGAAAAAATAAAAAAGCTCCATGGCAGCATTCATGAACATAAGCTGTGGTTCACTGCTGCACATTCTAGCAGTCTGGTTCTCGGTGTTTTCAGTGTACAAAACATGAGGACGCCTTTTAATTCCACCTTAAAATCTGCTGTCAGGGTGAAGAGGAGACGCAGCTCCGTCCCTCCGGGTTCTATTGTTTCCTGTCGTGGATGATCTGTGACCTCTAACGCTCTTTTGTTTGGGAATTACATTTAAATGAGTCAGAAAGACAACAAAAAAACAGCATCCACGCTAAATCAAATTAGCCAAACCAAAGGTCACCATTCTTAAATGTGAAACTCTGCAATTTGCCACAATTTGTTGGTGCAACAGAAGATCTAAGTTTGTACTAAAATGTTTTTAATAAAAGCTGGAGGGAAAGTGTTCCTCTTCCTACTATATATAGAATAAGCTTTACTCTCCAGATCGACACCTGAACGCTACGGATAAAAGATAAATGCACGTATATGATTCATAATATAACAGGTAAAGGACGGAGCTCGGCATCGACACACAGGCCGGTGGAACATCACACGGGTGCTAATATTTTGTACACTCAGAACACACGAATGAGCTGCCCGACTAAATATGCAGAAATTACTCACATCCATTCTGCAGGACTAGGATATGTCAGTGTTAACATGCAACAAGGCTTCAAGTGTCACATTTTATCGCCATAAATCAGTTCATGTTGAAAAACACAAAGTGAAACTCGGGGGTCAGTAATTCCAGTTGTGTTCACATAATTTAGTGTCCCTTCGAATCACTTCAGAATCATTTTAGTTTTTTGGTACTTGTTGTATTATTCATACACTTTGATGAATATGGAGGGTTGCCCCAGTTTTCTAATGTCATACAAACATATGAATGTCCAGACTGTGTTTCCTAATGTGAGCATGTTTTCACATAGAAACCTCTGACATGTGTCTTTACGGGGGGGCTTCCATTCAGGGAGAGGTCACTAAATATCATATATAGCATCATCACCAGCGTCATCATCATCATCATCATCATCATCATGAAATCATAGCAGCAGACTTGTGGGAGCGAAGCACATTACCTTGACCACCAAAAACAAGCACTCGGGGAGGATACTGTGTGGTTACCAAGGAATGTAGCCGACTAGCACCGCTTAGAGATCCGCATGTATCTCAATGAGAATGTGGTTTTTGTAGCGTGACTGGGGCTCACAGTGCAGGGAAAGGGTTTTTGTAAGAGAAATTAAAAAGAGAGAAAACGGGGGTTTCGGGGGGTCTAACACCTGAAGAGCCTAAATTCTATATTTAACAAGTGGAGCAATGCGTAGAATTACCTTTGTTGAACACTGCAAAGGGCAAATGAAAGAGATCGACAGATTGAGAACAACCAAAATGATTAAACACAAAGCAACAGCATTTTAATAAAGTCTCTATGTATGTACATTAACTGATGGAACAAGTGAATACAAACCTGTCTCGGCGACAAACCTTGACTAAACCCTTAAAAAGAGGCGTTTAGAGAAGGTAGTGAAATGCAGAAACAAGACTTTACCAGGCCTTTTGATACTGTTTGGCTACATTCCTGTCTTTATCCGACCGAGTCTTGGCGGCAACTCCTACCTTTGAAATTCGGTCGAATTCTGGCGTCGTAACCCGAGACTTTGCCCATGAGTTTGTCCAGGAACTCGGAGGGCGGCATCGGGGTGGCGGCTTTCCTCGCCGCAGCTTCTTTCGACGCTGCCAGGCTGGAAGACAAGAAGGGTGGAATTGCGTTAAGAGGAGAGATGCTCCGGACGGAGAGTTTGATCGGATTGTAACGAGAAAAGAGAACTTTTTGGACGGGCACGAAGATGATTGTAGTCGTGACACGTCAACATTCTTCGTATGAGTTGATAAAAGCAGTCTATCGTCTACAACGCTAGCTTGGCAGTGAGACACGCACCCGAGAGAGACAAAAGGCTAAAGGCCACAGTAGCCTGACGATAGACTGATCCAATAGAGTGTCCTCTCCGGACACAACCACGGCGTTGGTCTGGCTTTAACACGACTCTGATTCACATTAAATAGACCACGAGAGGTGCAGCTGAACTCCAGGAAACCAGCACAAAACCAATAACGTTTCTTTCAAACAATCCTGTCTCTTTCAACTCATTTGATGAAACTACCGTGTTCCATTCCTTTACACTCAGAGCGTTTCTATAATGCCCTTAATTCACATTTCAATATATGTTTCTGACCGATCACGGTGTGAGATACGGACATATTCACGTACGCTATAGTGTTCAACAACACGAAGCCTCCGTTGTCCAAAGACCTCACACTTTATTGCTCCTCTCAACCTTGACGAAGGCAGTTCCAGATCCAGATCCACTCTTTCTGTTCTTACCCTTTCACAATAAAAGCCCTACAGACATAAAGGCTACGTAACTGTTTACCAGAGGGAACTCAAAATCACTCAAAGGAAACTAAACTAAATATCTTCCCGTAGCTTTAGGCTAAACAACAGTTTACCTCAGACTGACTGACAGATGTTGCTCTGGCTCAATAGGATCCTGCTAGTTGGTCTTCTACCTGCAATCTAGTAAAACATTTGATTATAAAGTGTTGCAACTATCGCCAATTCACATCGCTGCTGGAATGGTTTTAAAGAGTTTATTCGTCAGGCCCCCCAGTATGTAAAGGCCTTTATCACTGGTCCCTCACTGATTAACGTCCCATCCCACCATCACACGGAAACACATCCAATGAAGGAAACAATGACACTATTTCATGGAGGCCCGTTAAAGGGAGAAGGTCAGGGCGGAGCGACGGGCGACAGCAGAGGGCAGGTTTGTGTTCCACCTTCTATAAGAGTCGGGCGTCTTTTACCTCAACAGAATAAATTCACTTTGATCGTTACATGAACTGAAACCAAACAGTTTAAGTGATCAAACCTGAAAAAAGTACCACCGTCGAACCAAATGAGCAAATCTACACGACATATGAGACAAACTAACACCACCTTTCTCCTATAGTTAGCATGTTTATGCTAGTTGTACACAGTGAAACCTGCTGATATACAGTAGGTGATTGACTCCTCTGTTTCCAGACCAGTACGCCTCTCTGTCTTTTCTTTTGACGTCACAAACAGCGTTGTCACTTTAGTTTTATTTCATTTAATTAAAAAGTGAATAATTAAAGTGAACTTTTACAGTCCTGTGCTGACAGGAGTGTAATGCATCAGTGGTTATTACACATGCGTCCTTTCTTGAAGTACCTATTTCAACTAATGCTCTCATCCATTTAACCAGCTCTGTCTGCGCTGAGTGCCACATTGATTTTACAATCAGGCCGTGGTATCGGCACAGTTCACTTCTTTACCTCTCTGCATAGTGACACATCCCCAGTACGGCCTGTAGCCCACGGACATACAATGACTCGAGCTTGGACAGTCAATAATACTCCACACACACACACACACACACACACACACTATGCACACAGATGATGGATCGAGCTAAAAAGAATCCAAACAGCCCGTTTACTTAAATTATTCCCAAAGAATAGACCACTTAAGAATGAATAGAAGAAAGAAGAAAGCTCATTAATTAGCTCCCTGGTTACAAGAATCCATATTTATGCTAAAATTGTGAGGATCTTCATTGACAAACCGATCCTCAAACTTTAACCAAAACCCGAAACCCCAAAGTCTTATTCCTGATTCAGAAGTGAGGAGCAGCAACAAATTCCCCCCAAAACACGTTTGTTCTAAACTTTCCAAAGAATTGGCCTGATCTTCTAGAAATAATTTGATTGTCCAAAAGTGAAAATTTGCAATTTTCCCGACTCCATATTTACAAAAATTTCGACATATGTCCTGACTAAAAGAAATCGCCCTGAATTTCAAAACACATTCTCACTTTCCCAAAATGTTCTGTCTCTCAAAAAATGTCCTGAGTCTCTATAATTTCCCCGACTTTCTAAAATGGGTCCTCATTTTGGAAAAAAAACACTGATTTTCCAAAATGTCCTGATTTTCCAAAAATGTCCTAAAACTCAAGGTCTTACACATAAATAAAAGTACTGCACACTCTCACAATCTCACCTCCATACATCATATAATAACACATTACGTGATTCTGCTGCATTGCTAATATTCACTTTATTTCTGCTGTTGATTTTAGCACAAAACTCAATGTTTGATGTTTGTTTTTGTTCTATTCTTCTGACTCACATTGATTCACTAACTCATTCACTCATTCAGGTGAAACAGAGTGACTCACTTATTCATGCTGCTTTCAGTTCCTGCATTACAGGCTGTAAGAACATGTTAAAGAGGCGAGTCCTGGGATTTTGAAATGAAGTATTTTGCTGCTGGAGTTGGATGGAAAGTGAACTGACAGTGACTCCTTTCTGAGCGAGGACCGAGCTGACCCGTGGCCTGACAGGGGAACTGCATTAGCAGCCACTTGTAGTGCGTTCTGTATTTGATTGCATCGTTCCTCACTGCGCCTGGAGAAAGAGCACGGACCGCAGTGTGATCTGGGCTATAAATACGCTGCCGTGCTGACCCATTTCATTTGACTTCAGCCTCACAATGAGCATTTCCACCAGCAAGACGCAGCAAGAACTTTCTAGTCTTTTCACAGCTTCAGTTTTAGTCTCTTTTTAGTCTTTTAGAATTCATTATAGTGGAATTACTCGGCCAAGTCACCAGGACATTTTTTTGGGAGCATTGTAGGTTTCTGCAAAACACGGGATACGTTCGCTGGGGAACGTTTTTGTCGTTCAGTCAGAGCAGCTGACGTAAGACAAGGAGAAAGTGACGAAGCGTATCGAGCTGCCCTTATTGAAAGTTGCGTGGGTATAATAATGCGTATAAGGAGCTAGAAGGTCCTGTATGGGCGGGTCGGTGTGGTGGACGGGTCAAACAAACACAGGACTTTCACCCAGGACACCGCTGTTCATGTGTCGTGTGAAACCAAAAGTAAACATTGACTTTACGTCCCAGAAGTCTGCTCAGTAGGGTGTACATTAAATTAGTAAGGCTCGTTACGTTGTTGCATTTGTTACTTTACGTTGTTACGTTAGTATTTTAACACAAACCGTCATGTTTTTTTGTGTAGTTGTGTAGTTTGTGTAGTGTAGTTTGGTTACCAAAACTTAACCAATTCTGACGACTAGTTTTAATCATTAATTCAATGAAAATTGTAATAATAATAATAATGATACATTTTATTTATAGAGCGCTTTTCAAACATTAAAATCATTGTAAAAGAAGCTAAACACAACTGTTGTACTTCAACTGTTCAATTAGTAGTTCTATTATTATCGACATTAAGAACAAAGTAAAGTTTGGTTTGTTCAATTTATTTTATGATCCACGTCAGAAACCTGACGCAACAAAAAAAAAGATTTTTATGAGATTAAACATCTTATCTGTAGGATTTCACTTTGTCCCCCTTTTATTGACTTCTTTAAACTCGGCTCAACCCGCGAGTTGATGTCTAATTTCCAGCTATATCGACATATGTCAGGCTGGATTTTGTGAAATATGAAATATTCTAGATGTCTTGTGCATCATTTATACAGTTTTAATGCGATCGTGCAGCCCAAAAAATCTTCAGTATGAATATTTCACTAAATTTAAATATCTTAGCTTCATCATTGGAGCGTGCAGCCGGGGGATTAGCACAAAGTTAAAGAAACCTGAGGAGAAATGTAGAAGTCAATAAATCTATATCATCTTTAAATGAGGAGGAAAAAACAATGTGTCACTTATTTAAATGAGCTCGTCATTCACTTAGCTGATCAAAATCCTCTTTGAACATTTGAACCACAACACGACTCATAAAAATGTATCAATACGAATGAAAAATGGATTTGAAGCCTTAATAGGATTTTCTTTCGGACATAAATCTTTTACTTTGGTTCCGCCTGGAACAAACTTTCACGGAGTGAAGAGGAAGTTACGGCTTGTGTTTATGAGCAATAATTCATCTCGGTGCTGGAACATTTTCACTTTGCAGCACTCAGACGTCCAGTGAAGCAGCAGTGGAGTCTCTTCCTCCTTCAGCTCCACGTATCAATGATTGAAAACAGACAAAATGATTTCCCCTGACAAAGTTCAAATCAGGCCACAGAGTTGTAACGATAGCAGCTGCATGTGACTTTTCCTTTTGTGTTTGCGGAAGTTTTTTAGAATTTTGTAATGCTGTAAGAGCAACACAGAGAGTTTGAAGCGGCACAAGTGACAATTATTCAGGCGATAGTTGAGTGCGGGGGGGAGGAGAGCGTCGCCGCATTAATCTCTCATAGATTCAAATGGCCGATGATACAGTCGATCGCGCTTAGATTCTCAACCTAAATGTAAAAACCGCTAACCGTGACTTTCAATATGCTAAATTGTGACGCGCGGCATGATAAATGGGCGCCATTAGCAATTCACAAACACGTAATGCGGTCGGCGCTGTCGCTTTATCAGGAAAGTGCTGATCGGAATCACGGTCCGCCGGGTGAAGACGCAAATTATGGAGACGGCCGTGATCGGGGAGCAGAGCGAAGCGAGGACGAATCCCTCGTTAGTTCCTCGTCTCATGATGTATTCATGTGCACAAGACGCCAAATTAAAAAGCACACACACACACACATTAATCAGCTACACACAAACGACATCACACTCTTCTCCTTCTGCTGCAAAGCCTTCCACACACACACACACACATGAACAGTTGTATAAATACACACACACACACACACCGACCTTCGAAGAGCTCGCCCTCATCAGTGAGAAACATCGGAAAACAAATCATGCAGGGCACCGAGGAGGCCGCGGGTAAAAGAGGATGGTGTGTGTGTGTGTGTGTGAGGGGGAGGAAGAGGAGGAGGAGGAGGAGGAGAGGAAGAAGGAGAGCAATAAATGAATTTTGGCTGCTGTCTCCGTGCACGCTGTTACCAGCCGCTCGGGTCACCCTGCCTGTCAGGTCACTGGCCAAGCTGCCTGCAGAGTCACATGACCTCCTCCACACACACACACACACACACACACACACACACACACACACACACACACACACACACACACACACACACACACACACACACACACACACACACACACACACAGACCGGAGGTGGCTACCAATGACGGACCCAGCCATGCGGTCTCCGTCTGTCTGCGGCGCTGCACAGCGACGACGACGGCGGCGGCGGCGCTGATGATGTTGTAAACGGCCATAAATCATCACGCTGATAACGACATTATAATGATCATAACTGAGGATATTGATGACGGCGCTGAAAGCAAGATGACATGATATAAATAACATAAATAACACTGTGAACGATAATGACGACGTTGAGGAAAGCTAACGAGCTGTGAGAACCTCGATGAAACATAATATCTAGTCATCTAACCTGACGCAACACATTAAAACACAGTATTAGTTAAAGCTGCACTGATCAATGTTTTACAGTATGTTAAAGATGAATCAAATGGTGTTTACATGTGTAATGTGAACAATAATTAACTCCGAACCACCGCTCCGCCTCTGAGCACTCGTTGCCTCCGTTGGCTCCAACGGGCCTTCAGAACAACGGCGGCGTCAACGTTGACTTATTTGTTGAGTCTGCCGTACTTAATGTACTTATTTTTACCCAAAGACCAATCTTTTACTAAATCACTTTTTGTACGATATACAAACTGCTATACTGTATAAATGCTGCTCCATGTTTGATGGGTGTGTGAAAAGGTAACTATTTATTAAAAGGCCCGGTTCTCTGCTGCCATTTTTAAAGTTACGTTGGTCGGTCCACCTCAAAATCTTTAACGACTAACGACATTTGTACTATTAGTACAATCCTCCATATACAGTATAAATATACATGAACATTCATGTTTTCATAGCTCAAACAACCTTTTTTATAATTAGAGTCTTTAAGTACATTGTTTACTTGCAGGTTCTTTTAAGAAAAAAAAAATACGAACACAAACATTTTGAACGTGCAGTTTCTTCCTCAGAAAAACCATCAAACATCAACAATCATACATATTTTAGCTGTAAGTGAATAACTGGTGTCCGACTGTGTCGACAGCTGAGGACATCGCTCTCGCTCTGTCTCTGCAGTACAACGATGACGGCGACGCTGATGATGTTGTTGTGATTATAAATCATAAACACACATAATTCAATTATTACCGTGGTGACTGATGATGTTGATGATCACGCTGAAACACTGATCGTAGATCATAAGAGCATAAATCAGATCGTGGTCGTGGTTTTGATGAAAGTCACAGTGCAGTTTGCATGTTGATTTGTTAACCATGTAACCTTTGTTAGCTTGTAGCATGCTAACGACTATTTCTTCTTCTTTTATATATATATATTTGGCTCTGGTTCGCTCTTATTGTTTTGAGGTTGCACAGTGGACTTTCTTTGTTGAGTCTTAAAACACATGCAGAGATCTCATCTTTAGGAAGAAAGCGTTTTTCTTTTGTTTGTGGTCTATTCAGTAAAGCAACCAGTTCTCCTCCAGCGCTCTTTGCTTGTTCATTCAGCTTAACGTGGATTTATTTGTAACGTCACCTCCGTGCTTCAGTAACGTCACTTTTGTAGTTATTTTAACCCAAACCACGAGATTTTCCTCAAGCTAACTCAGGAGTTGTGTTGCCTCAACCTAACTGAGTTGTTTCCTGTGTATACGTTGAAAAGAGTGAAAATCGACACATTCTGACAGACCTTTCGAAGGAAAATGAGCGGCGACTATTTTTGTAAGATATCAAAGATTTGTCTGAGGATATATTGAGTAAAGATACCAATAGTGTGAATCAATGGATCGGCAAAAGTCTGCTATATTTAGAGAAAAACATTTCTTCATTCTTTGTTTTATTAAACACTGAAACCTTTTGGACGGACGGCATCCATTTCATTATTTATGTGAAAGATATTTGAACATATTTAAGCTGCAGCTTAGCTTTCTTATTGGTTAAGCATCAGTTTACTGTTTTAGCGAATGAATCCAGGCCGAGCACACGGTAGGTCGAGGCTGTAGTGTATGAGGAGTTTCTGACTCAGTCTGTTGACTCGTGATTCTGTCCGAGTCCACCGGAAAATGGATGAATCCGGAACACATCAACACGTTGATAGAGGCATGCTTTAGGCCACTCAGGACCAACATACATCAAAGGTTTTCTAGCATACGCGGCCTTTCAAAGTCTGAAATTTTGACCTTTTAGTTGTTGAACTCCCATGTGGGAAGGGCATTTCCAAATGCCAGTGCACGGAGCCAACATTTGTCACACCTCAACGTTTCCTCAAAGTCAAGTCAGAGGTGTCTGGGACGTCACATTTGAGGAAAAACCCTGAGATGACAGCGCTCCACTGAGGTCCAAAAAAAGCATTTCGGACATTTTAAAGTTTTAGAATTGAAACAGATTTCTGTCTTAATGGCAGAAACACTCAAAATCCTTCCAGAGGAGAAATCAGGCCAATCTATTGTCAAAGAACGAGGGTTAGAGGTCCGACGTGTCAGTGATGCTGTAGAAGAATCATGTGGGACAGAAGTTCAGGAGAAGAAAACTAAAAACAGCGACGAACAAAAGATGTGACGTGTTTTTAAGGGCAGCTACGCTGAGCCGAGGGATGAGTCTCTCTGCTCGTCACCGCCTCCGTCTTCCTCTCTCTCGGACATCGTCGTGACAAGCTGAGCTACTGAGCAGCAAAGCTGCACTCGTTCACGCTCGCGTCCTCCACGACCTCAAATATTTGCTTTGATATCAGAATGGGATATTTTTTTTTAATGTGATGCCAAAATAATAAAAGAAAAACACATCAGATCCATTTTTGGAGACTCCTGCGGTTCATCAGCAGCCCCCCCCCCCCCCCCCCCCCCCCCCCAGCCGTCCTTGTTGTGGTGACAGAAGGTCACATGTCTGCAGGCCGACGCTGCACTTTATGTCCTCACTCCCCGAAAATGAGATCCTAATATCGATTTAGTTTTTTGCCCTCACATGTGACAGGATCTGATTTCTGAGAAGCTAAATGTCTGCAGGTTTTAAACTCTTCTAGCTCCGTTCTGTTTAACAATATGTATTAAACACGTTGGGAGGAATTACCGTCTTTACATCACAAGAGATCAGAATTTACACTAAGTGAGCACAATTTACTGATTGCAGTGGGACGGATTGGGAGGATTTCTCAATGTTAAGATGTCGGCCATATTATCTGAACATAGCATTGTTTGGTTGCTGCTGTGTACATTCCTCCAATGCACTTCTGCTTTTGTTCTGTTGTGTTTTGTTCTTGTGTAGCAAATGGACTGCAGCGTTAGTTGTGTTGCACAACGACAATAAATGATCCTCGAATCCTTAAATAACCCAAATGTCTAAAAATGCTTCCTATCAAACTAAATCTCTCCTGCTTTAATTTAAACCTCGATGTCTAGACACAATAATCACAAGAACTGGATCGTCTGGTTGTTGGTTGCTCTTATGAATGCAGGAGACTGGTAACAGATGTGGAGACTGATGAAATCACAAATCACAGGTTTACGGGGGTAGTCTGGCCAGCAAGGCTCCACTTTGGGCAAATCTCACTTCCATCTTCACTCAGACTTCAAATATGAGAAGCAACTTTGAAGAAGACTTTTCACTGCCGGCAAACGTGCTGATTTCATTTCATAATATTATACCGATATTGGAAAAACATTGTAACGCATTTCAGTTCTGAAAGAACAAACAGTTCCACCATCTGAGGTTTATTAAGTTTATGAATGATGTGTTCTTTCTACTCTGACTGAGCAGAAAGCATCAGCTCAGTGACGCTTCAGGCTCTCGCTCTCATTCTTTCTGCTGAATGAAGATGTTGCCCTGAGGTGGAGCCTTTTCAGACACTTAAAGCAAACACTTACAGAATATTCCTCAGTCATTCAGTTCATTAAGAATGATCAGCCTCTCACTTTGAAACATTAACATTACTTTCATTTCATAATCATATTTAATTGGCATCCAAAGAGAGGAGGGACACTTTAACACTAAGGAGCCTCTGAAGCGAACCCGTTTGTATGTTTTTGAACACACACTGAACGTTTCCACAGGTGAAGATTGATTGTGCGTGTAAAGGTTTCTCACTGACTGCTCTCTCGTTGACGTGTCCCCGAAGGTCACACGCGTGACTGATGAGCGAGTGACGTGAATTGACGATAACGGCAGCTGTCAATACGTTATCAGAGCCGAACAAACCTCGGGTGTCCCACGGAGAACCGGTGAGGACAACCTGGAGGAGCGCACCATCTCTGAACCATCAGAGATCAGAGATCAGATAGCGGACCTCTCCCGTAAAAAACCTGCAGAGCTCGCACGCTCGCGGTTGACGCCGATCAATGAGGAGACATCCGGAGTTTGAGGGCCAATCGGCGCTTGATCCAATTATTTTTCTCTTGTGACAGCAAATTAGGTGGATCAGAGATTATCTCGGCAGCAATAATTCCTGCCACGACGTGACAAATCTGAGCTTAATCCTCTTTATGATGACGGCAAGTGAAGGGGATCAAAAACGCAAAAAAAACACAATTTCTGTTGTTTGGGTACAGAGCTCGCCACCGAGACGACACAATGGAGCATAAGACCCGCATGTGAAATTAGCGTTGAACAAACACTCTGCTGGGTTGATGACGGCGCAATCAGATTAGTCACAGACTGGGACTAGACAAAGACGCGCAGCATGGGACAACACTGACGCCGTGAAAAGGGGGGGTTGGACTCGTAGCCCCTCCACCTCTGAGTGTTAGGACCAGGGGCTCGCCTGCCCCTCTCCGCATGCACCCTCATCCAAGACAGTTTGCACTCAGCACACCCTATTTATTTTACCAGCAGACGCAGGAACTAATTCTATGATTGATTTTGTTTTATAATTGCATAGTTTTTATTTTTTTTGTTTTAGCTTTAGGTCAACAATAAAGTTTCTAACTAATTAACTCATTTAAACTACCCAGCCTTAGATTATCTGTGTCTATTTGTTTGTGGTAATTAAAAATGTAATTACAACCCAAACAAATTGAAGTTCCAATTTGACATCACAAGACGACAACAGAGCGGTCTCCATGACAACTCAGCAAACTGAACAGACTCCAGCTTTTGTCAAACTAGAACAATTATGACAAGAAGAAACAAAGCGGAAGGTTGGTAGTTTGAATCCCATGAATGCAGAGAAAAATGAAGCGACTGTTGAAAAGCCCTTTAACAACCAGCTTGATGACTTCGGTCACATTGAACAGCTCCCACGTGTCCAAATGAATATCAATGGTCACTTAAAACGCTCAACAACTCTTCTACAACCCTCGAATAAAGAGAGACAACATTAAATCAGTGGATGATCCACAGATAGTGAACCCATTGTACGTTTCTGCAAACTATGGGATGTGTTGAATACGTTTACTAAATACGTTTCCTGCCAGACTCATATCACCTTTGACGGAACGCACAACGCCATGTGGTTACGTTGGAACAATCGGTTAGTTTAACAATACTACTTGGTTATGTTAGAAAAAAAAGATCAACGTGAAAACGTAATTTAACAACCGTAACTATTGGACCTACCTTAAATAAATAAACACCTTTAGCAGGGTGTCTTACGTAACATTGTGAAATAACATTATACACAAGTATGAATTCAACATTTACTTTTGGTTCTACCGAGACACGAACGGCTGTCTCCTGTGTGAAAGTCCTGCGTTTGTTTCACGCTTTGCAGAAACCCATAAACGCGAAGTGGCACGTCGTGAAACGAATGGTTAGATTTAGGCGACGAAACCAGTTTAGAGACGATCAATAATGTAAAATGTTGTAACATGCGTAACAATGTTACATAAACAAAGACAACGTTTACTTCTGGTTCTCTCAAAGGACCCGAACTGTGGTCTCCTGAATGAAAGTCCTGTGTTTGTCGGCCCGTCCACCACATCTCCCAGCTGACCTAACTTGACTTTCTTGCTTGTTATACTCGGTATTACACCTCAGTAACGGCATAAAAGGTTGGTTTATAGATCAGATTGGTGCTTTTAAAAGCCCACCTGTTGTATTATGATCGCCAACAGTAAATGATGCTGACTTCATTCTCATGAATAAACCAGTGAACAGAACAATCCACCTCCCACTCTGACAGACAGACTAGTACTAATATCAGTGAAAAAACAAGTCCTGCACTGTCGTTTCTGTCGCTTCATTTGATTATTGTCACCAACAGAGACCTTTCCCAATATTCTCTGAGTCTGTGGCTCCTAGAGGTCCAGATACAAAGAGACAGCTTCGACTCCCCAGCAGCTTCCACCGGCTAAGGTACAGATAATGGAATGAGCCAATAGACCGTATTTAATGGCAGTCACTTGGACTTGTTCTAGCAGGAAAACGCACAAGTGTGGCTAATGACATGAACGATCAGTAAGCCCCACCGGTGCTGCAGCATGGTGAGCAACAGAGTCCTGGTCCTATAACAGCTAAACACAATGGAGACACTTTCGCTGCTATTTTGTTGCTTGCTAGCTTTGTTGATGTGCGGCATTAATGAAATCTCTGCCATGAGCTCACAGGTCGACTGAAGACCCATATATTCACAAAAAAAAGATGCTATTAGAATATATGCTGTCGTCAACATCTGGAAATAGCACAAAGGCAAAATAAGACTTTAATTTGTAAGAGATGATTAAGAACAAAAGGTAAGAGCAAAGAGACGTTTCTTTGCCATAGAGAGCTATTTCATTTGGGAGGAATAATAGTTTGAAGACTCCGGGGATGCGTTTAATAAACCACAGACTGTATATAAGACGTGGACGTAGTCATCGTGACGTCACCCGTTGGTTTGTGGACTGACACATGAGCAGTTTTTATTTTTGTACTAGTACTTGTGTTGTTAGGGTCTCAAACATGCTTTTCAATTGGTTTGTTATTCACAGTACTTTCATTGCCATTCAATGATATAAAACACACTCACACACCACAATCAAAAGCCGTCCGAGGCCTTTCCATCTGCCTTCGTTGATAATCTTCCCTCTGAGCGTCCTTGTTCTCCCGCTTTCTGTGATCAAAGTTCGGATTTGCTTTAATTGTTTCAGATCAATGCTGGCTGCGGCTACTTCAGAGACCCGTGGCCAATGCTGAGGTAGCGAAGAAGAAGAAAAACAGCTGAGTCGTCCTGTGCCAGTGTCTAATATGCACACAGCCAGGAGAGGGGAAAAAAGCGAGAGCAGGGTGTGGGCTAATGCAAGGCTCCAATCATTAGCCCTAAGTGTTACCCATTATGGTCCTAAAGCCTCTGAAGACCTGGATCCTTAATTGATCTCATCCTGGCATTTAGCAACACTCAGGAAAGCAAAGGGCTGCTCGCTTCCCTGGCACTAACAGATAGGCCGCCTGGCTCGCCCAGCAAACACTCGCTCATCACTACAAATGAAGGCCTGATCCTCGGATGGCTGAGCTGCGTCACACAGTCCACTGCTCCAACATCACCAGAAACCACAGCGGAAAAAAGGTCACACTTTCACATTCACAGAGCCAAAAGTCAAACTCCCTCGCTCTGATTTCTATATAGCAGTTTTGGTCCATTCAGGAGAGATTTTGCTGAATATTTGTCGAGCAGATCGTCGGGTAAACACTCACTTGGGCTTCATGTTCGTGTTGGCTTTTCTGCTCCTACTGGCTCTGTTGTGCTAACAGTTCCAATCATAGACCGCGTATAAGAAGTGGACCTAGTCATGGTGACGTCACCCATTGGTTTGGGGACTGCCGTCATGAAGCCTTGAGTTCAGCAATTTCACCGTTGCAATCTTGGCTTTTTTTGCAACCGAAGAACGGAAGCGACCATATTTAAAATGCAGAGGAGTGGCATAGAGGCTCTGGTAGAGACCTGCTTTATGGTCTGTGTGACTCTAAATGGACCATCATTTACTAAATGAACATCATGCTGTATTGAAGAAGACTTGAAACTAGAGATTGAGACCATAAACTCATGTTTACAATGTTTACTGAGGTAATAAATCAAGAGAGAAGTAGAGTCATTTTCTCATAGACTTCTATACAACCAGAGGAGTCGCCCCCTGGTGGACACTAGAGAGAATGCAGGTTTTAGGACATGAAGCATTCTGCAGAACCGGAGGTAGCCGCCTGGTTCCAACATGCCTAAAATCTGCCTTCTCACCCATAATGCACTGGGGAAATATCACAAGAATCAGAGTGCAAAATTGATCGGTGACCTTTTTCATTTAAATTCATCATAAAAATCAACAATGAAACTGAATTGAAATGCACCAACAAGTGAACCTCCGAGGCCACTATTGACCCTTGTTACTTCCGCTGCTGTGTACATTGATAGTATAATAGTACCTGGCTGTGTAGGAGTACACATTCAATTAGGAATATACAACTCACGAGCACACAATTTAAGATTTTGACACATTGCTCCTCAAGACACAGAAGCAATAAAGCCAACATGACCTCATGGGAAGGTGCATAAATACGCATACCACTTTAAAGGACATCTCTTATGTCATGTCACACACTTAAATCTGTCGTGTGTCATTAAACGGCGCTCTCATTACCAACTTTTCACATACGGACACACGTTTAAACGTGGTAAACGTTGAAACAAAACTACTTGGTTGTGTTCAGGGAAAGATTAAAGTTTGGGTTAAATTGCAGACATTTGTTGAGTAATTCATCACGTTATGTACACAGGAAGTCAACGTAAATAAGTCAGCGATTGACTTCTGGTTTCTCAGTGGACACGAACAGCTGTCTCCTGGGTGAAAGTCCTGTGTCTGTTTTTTTGGACGTGCTGTGTTAAAGATGCATGTAGTCATGGAGCATGGAGGCCTTCTGGATACTCTGGAGTCCACCAACTTTCATAAGTTTCATGTGATACTAAAGCTTCTGAAATGAAGGTTTGAAGGCAAGTTGGAAGTGAAATTTGAAGTCAAATGTGCACAGTTTCAGTCCCAGAAGGCTGCAGCTCGCTGTTAGCTCCCAGATGATTCCTCAGAAAACATTTGCCGTTCCCTCCTCTGCCACCCCGACCCAGGCCAGTAAACCAAAGATGAAAACCTCCACGGAGCTCCGGTTAGTGTCACGGTAAACACAAAGATGGCTACCGTAAACTACACACACAACGATTATAAGAGACTGTCTCTCTGGGTTTTAGCAGTTTTGTTACATTTTGCATATTATCCCAGCTGTTAGTTAGTAGTCGGATTCTTTTTCAAAACAACAGATGACTGTGAATTCAGATTGTATGAAAACTGACGGGCTGATGTGTGATACTGAACAAACAACATCATTAAGCCGGTTGTCTGTTAAAAAACACAAACTCAAATCGGAAAACTTGAAAACTCTTCCCACTCTCTCTCTCTCTCTCGCTCTCTCTCTCTCTCTCTCTCTCTCTCTCTCTCTCTCTCTCTCTCTCTCTCTCTCTCTCTCTCTCTCTCTCTCTCTCTCTCTCTCTCTCTAAACAGCTTCCAAGCAACAACACAACTGTATTTACACATCTGTCTTCTGTTGCTGTCCAACTCCACTTTAATTACAGAAATGTACCGTATAGCGCCAAACCTTTCCAGGAATTCGTCTTCTGCCCAACTGAGTTACATTGCTGAGGGGGCATTGATAATATACTCTTGTTATTTATGGTGCAAATCTGTCTCTGTCTGCTAATCAATAATGTATTATCATACATCAAGTTTTGGAAATGAACCTGCCCAGAAGTTAATTATTGTAGAGATGGTAGCAAACTCCACCGAAGCAGTCGATGGTTTTTCATTAGGGGACTTTTGAGATTGATCTCAGAAAAAAAGGATTTATGAATATATATATATATATATATATATATATATATATATATATGTGTGTGTGTGTGTGTGTGTGTTATGATTTGATGGGAGATGTGGGTGATAAATATGGTCCGGGCACCTGCAGAACAAATAAAACAGCCTGAGGGCAGCTTCATAAATATCACAGTGGCTTTAATTTGGCCAAACCGGGAGTGTATGCTAACCGACACCGGCTGTTTCCTGTGAGGGGCAGCTGGCCGGGGAGCGTGCTGAGCTCTCCACCTTTCTGTAGAGTCCTTGAGCAACACTATAAATCCCAGCCGGCTCCACCCGATCTCTGAACTCTGACCCACGACTTTCATTTCCTGCCGTGTTTCTCCCTCTGGGGGATCAGTGAAGTTTGAAATATTAGCGAGGCTCCTTTTATCATCTTGTTATCCTCAATCTGTGATGCTGGACGCATTCTACAATGTATTATCTGATAACACAGGTTATTGTTTTGTTTGACCAAATATTTATTATATTGTACGTTTCACTAGAAATCCATGTAACCACAAGAACTAGCAGTATGGAATTCAGCTACATGCGATCACACATGTGACTCAACATGTTGCATTGTCTCGGGCTGCATTGCATTCTGGTCTTTTAGGGCCTGCTGACTTTACTCAAATAGTTTTGGCCACATTCGAGAAAAGAAAGAGCCACGTTCCAGATGAACAGATCATTTGTGATCATTGATCAGGGCTGGAGAATTTAAATTAAACCAGATCATTACGATATATTGAGATGTGTATCGTTCAGAATGGTGTTGTTTTAGAGTATGTGTTGTCTTACCTGAAGCGTTTTGCCATCATGTGTCGTATTCAAAGTCAGCAGCTGGTATTTATGCAACCTAGTCCCCAGAAACATGTCGGCTTTTTACGTCCACAACCACAGGACACGTTGAATACTGACGTTTCTGAACCAAAAATACTTTTCACGAATACGTCTCATATGAGGCCCGTATCACACTTTCAGAAAGACACAACGCAACGTGGTTAACGTTACACAAATTGGTTAGGATTGGTCGCGTTTCAGCAACAACACTACTTGGTTACGTTTTAAAAAAAATTGTTTGGTTTGTGTTGAAAAATGTGAACGCAACAATGTAACGTAACAATGTAACGTAACAATGTAACATAACAACGTAACATAACAATGTAACGTAACAATGTAACATAACAATGTAACGTAACAATGTAACATAACAACGTAACGTAACAATGTAACATAACAACGTAACATAACAACGTAACAACGTAACGTAACAACGTAACGTAACAACGTAACTTAACAACGTAACTTAACAACGTAACTTAACAACGTAACGTAACAACGTAACTTAACAACGTAACTTAACAACGTAACTTAACAACGTAACTTAACAACGTAACTTAACAACGTAACGTAACAACGTAACGTAACAACGTAACGTAACAACGTAACGCAACAACGTAACGCAACAACGTAACATAACAACGTAACATAACAATGTAACATAATGTTACAATGTAATGTAATAACGGAACGGAACTACCGTCAAAAAACAACAACCGCCTTTAAGCCCCAACCACCTCGAGACGCATCACAACAAGCGTTTGCTTTTATAAAAACTATAGTTCATCGTAATCCACCGTCCTGGCCCCACGATGGTGGAATGAACTCCCCACTGACGTCAGGACAGCGGAGTCACTGCTCATCTTTCGGCGCAGGCTGAAAACTCACCTCTTCAAGAAGTGCTACCCTGAGCCGTCCAGTTAGCACTTATTATATTATATTAGCACTTATTGTATTCACACTAGTTTGTTGCACTTATTGTATTCGTATTAGTTTGTTTCTGTACGTTTGCTCTGGTTTGTGCTCTTAGATGCTTATTTAAAGGAGATGCACTTATGACTTCTGGTGACTAGTAGTTCTCTTCAATGCCGATGTTGAATACACTTATTGTAAGTCGCTTTGGATAAAAGCGTCTGCTAAATGACTGTAATGTAATGTAAATATATAAAAATATCAATCAAGTTCTTCAGTTATGTGACTCAAGTGTGACTCGACTTATAATAACTCTGATATGATATTAAAGCAGCAACAGTGCTTTATCTCACTCCAGAAAAACAAGTTTTCTCTTATTCTTTCACCACAACTTTGCCCGTGCGACTCTTTACTTGTTGTAAACGCTGTAACTTGTAGGTGGAACTCACGGTCTGGTTGTAGGAAACAAGAGGCAAAGCCTGCGACCGTAAATACGGATGACAGCCGACACTGAGTCACAACACTTATCCAGCTAATGAACGCCAGCGCTGGAAATGTTACACCGCAGCGAAATATCACTCAAGGCAACATGACATTCCAGTAAGTCATTCTGTCACTGCCCTGTTTTGGTTGGACCGTCTACGTGGAGGCTAACCTTTCATTTAATGAACAAACCGTCGGGACCTTCAGTCTTTTGTAAGTCACTCTGTTCTCTGTAAAAAAAAGAAGTCATTTCTGTCCCGGTTTAAACTCTGCCAGTTCAGGATAAAGACTTTTATTTAATATCAACAGCGTCTGACATCCAGGGCTTCTTTACTTGAAATAATTTTGCCGAGACGGCGAATGACCTTCTCTAAATCGCCAAATTTCAACATCAATTTATTTCATGAGCTGGTAGAGTCGGATTTAATTTACCCTGCGATGTACTGAAGGTGTGTGTGTGTGTGTGTGTGTGTGTGTGTGTGTGTGTGTGTGTGTGTGTGTGTGTGTGTGTGTGTGTGTGTGTGTGTGTGTGTGTGTGTGTGTGTGTGTCTCCAGTGTAGTGGTGTGTAGAGAACCCCACATGCAGCTGCGTTTTCAAGGCCAGCTGAAGGTTACCTTCCAGCAGCAGGCAGAAAATATTCACCCTGCTAATAGAAACTACAGATTACATCGCCCCTCTACGTTGTGGATACCTTTTCCCCTCCAACAGCTACTTGACGGTGCTGCACATACAAATGTGCCCCCCGTATGTTTGGATTACGTGTTTATATGGACTGCATGCTGAGTTTTATTGAATATAGAAATCCATAGAGGAAAAGGTCACACATTATTGTCCGGGTGGAGACGAATAGTATCCATACTGAGGGTCTGTTGCATGCTTGTGTGCATCGTAACGATCCGGTGCGAGCACCCAGAAATGAGAGAGGCGATCAATCTGCGTTATCACGGCGAGGCAGATGTGAAACCAGCAAAGGCGCCTGATCCGAGGAGGAAAAGGAGCGTTTTGGTTGTTTCTCCTGGAGGAGCCGAGCTCCCGGAGCCCCGGAGAAGCTTTTTTTTTATTTGTTGCGGTTGCACTGCGACAAACGGAGCCTCGACGTAAATCACCTCCAGCGCCTGATTAAAAGAAATAAAAATAAAGCACCTCTCCCCTCCTGCAGAACCGTGAGACATTCGGTCCATAATGGTGTCGAAATCAGGTGAACACAAATTTCCCTCGAGAGGATTTCTTTTTCCTGACACGGCGCAAAGCACACAGAGAGTTGAAGGCGCATACGTGAACCCAGACATCTAGAAATATCCAGAGAAACATAACACACTTCAACATCTTGTTTCAGAGGAGAGCCTTCCCCAAAGCCTCCTGTGCTAACTTATAAAGAAGTTCTGCTGTTCCATCGACAGCCTGCTGCCTGATGGAAAAGCAATACGGCGGAGATGTCGATGTCTGCTCTGCGGGCCTGTCAATCATTCGGACTGACTGGTTGGTATTCCCCGACGGTCACGGTTTGCATGTCGGCATTCTCAGAACACAACGCCGGCCCCGGTTTGATGAATCGTTCCTGAACCCGAGCGGTCGATACAAGTGGACGACGTGGATCACGTGACGTTCACCTTTGGTGACACGTCAGCAGCAGAAGCTGAACGTTTCATCACTGATGTCTGGTCAGCTTGTTAGCCGGTGTCGCTGCTCGCCTGTTTAGCTTCTGATCACCGTCTGGTGTCCAAAATAAAACGTCCCAGTTCACTCATCCGCCGTTCCTTACAGATGTAGTTTAGTGTGCTGTAATGTAAACGTCCGTCAAAGGCAAAAGCGTGCACTGTGGGAGTGTCAGCTCAATGTAATGCACACACAACGGGCCGATGTGAGGGTCCAAAGGACAGAAGACGGCGTATGCTTTGCAGAATATAAAGCCCTCTGAAGCTAATTTGTGATATTGGGTTATACCAATGGGCTATGAATTTGACACCAAATGGCTCATATTACACTTGGAAGACTGCATTTCTTGGGCCCCCCTACCTGCATATTCAGATTTTTGGTAAACTATATAAAATGACTGATGATTGAAGGAGATCACACCACATGAACGGAGACTCACTGATCCCAGGATAATATGCTTCATAATTCAAACCCAACGCTACTAAATGTTTGTCGTCACAACGTGAGCACGATTCATTCAGTGAACTTAGTCACTTCAAGACAACGGACACAAAGAAACGCTGACGATCCAAATCACCACCCAGGAGACAGCGTGAAAGAACACTTTGGTTGCCTAAACTTAACCGAGTGGTTCTGTTGCTTTTCGTCGTCATTTCAAGACGAACTAAATATTATCCTCAGAGCGTAACGGAGGGTTTAGTTGTATGGGAACGTCGCTTTGTAGGAGATCTGCTCATAGTTTACATAGAAGTCAGTCCGATGTCTTAAAATAGCCGACATACGTTATCATTTAAAGCTATACATATTTTAATGCAACCCTCATTAAATGATGTTTAACATTTCAAAATGTTTTCATTAATGTGGACAGCTGATGCTCTTTCCCAGTGACTAGTCTATTGTGACAGAATAAAGTTGCTTATAAATATTCTTCAATTTGTTCACAAAGTCTCACCTCTCGGGTTGAAAAAAACTCCAGTAAATAGAAGTGGAGATGTGCAGGCGGCGAGGGAAATCTTCTCTCCTCCCGGGCACTTTCTCTGACAGAATTCACAGATTTAAACCTGAATACAAGATTAAAGGTTCTGTCGGGATGAACATTATCCTGCAGGTCCAATCTCTGAATCTAAAATCTCTCCTCTCCTCCCTCTTTGATGAATAATGGGAGAGAGGGGGAGAGAGGGGGAGACAGAGAGAGAGAGAGACAGAGAGAGAGAGAGAGAGGGAGAGAAGGAGAGAGACAGAGAGGGAGACAGAGAGGGAGAGAGAGAGAGAGAGAGAGAGAGAGAGAGAGAGAGAGAGAGAGAGAGAGAGAGAGAGAGAGAGAGAGAGAGAGAGAGAGAGAGGGGGGGGGGGGGGTATATGCATTAAATGTGTATTCATCAGGTCCTGCCCCGGCCATTGACAGGCTAATCAATGTTTAGTAATAGGCTGAATGTGGAATGAGGTGTGTGTGTGTGGGGGGGGGGAGAGAGATATCAATTAAAGGAGGGAACTGCGTAGTCCGGCCCGAGGAGCTGAGACGGCAATACCCCGACTCTGGTTCATTAACTAAACAGTGTGTGCTGAATGCAAAAAAAACGC
Organism: Pholis gunnellus; assembly: GCF_910591455.1. Lineage (NCBI taxonomy): Eukaryota > Metazoa > Chordata > Actinopteri > Perciformes > Pholidae > Pholis > Pholis gunnellus. Next base: position 24,734,863 of record NC_136537.1, read on the forward strand.
CTACATAATCCCCCCCCACACACACACACACACACACACACACACACACCTCCAACACACAAGCCGCCCCGTCCCATCTGTAAACGGCGGCCGTATTCTACGGAGACGCGGGAGTCGCTGCAGCAGGTAGGAAGACGCCTTTGATGGTTCACATAATGAAATACCTCCGAGGCCGAGCGGGGAAATGACATCCGCGCGCTGGATGCAATAAAGCGAAAACGTGCCGAGCGCCCGCGGGTCGGAAATGCAAAACAGGAGGCGAACACATTACCGAATAATACTGTGAGATATTTGCATACAATGCGCATTCGGTGTAAATTGGGAGAAACAGTGGGTGAAAGTAAATAGGCTCACTCCCGCCCAGTTTATATCAACATGAAAAAACAAGCAGAAAACGATGAGTTAGTTTTTCAAACATCTGGAGGATTTGTGGCAGAGCAGCTTCACCCACAGGTTGAAGCCTAGATTTGGAAAAAATTACGTTTGTTTTTGTTTCCTGTCAAAGGTGAACAGAAAAGTATAAAACGTATTTCTGTTCATAGGCTTCTTCATACCTCTACTACTGTTCTGAGAGGAATATTGAACTGTTTACTCTACGACATTTATCTGACAGAGGTTACTTTGTAGATCTTTTTTTTAACATGGAAAACATGATCAACGTATAATCCCGGTGATCTTATTGGACTCCCAGCACCTTTTTACTGTCATCAGAGTCGGTTCCTCCGAGGGGTAATTCACAAAAAGTGTGTCATCCAGTCAAATATGAACTTTTTAAACAAAGCATACATTAAAACTAGCAGCCATGAAAACATGATTCGGTCCCTGTTGTCATTCTTAGGAAGTTTGCCGACTTAATGAACAGATCTAAAAAAAAGAAATGTCATAACCAGGCGGCAACATGTGTTAAAGCTGCATTCTCTCTACTGTCCACCAGGGGGCGACTCCTCTGGTTGTATAGAAGTCTATGAGAAAATGACTCTACTTCTCTCTTGATTTATTACCTCAGTAAACATTGTAAACATGAGTTTATGGTCTCAATCTCTAGTTTCAAGTCTTCTTCAATACAGCATGATGTTCATTTCGCACCAACTCGAGGTTCCATAACATCGCTCCACAAACCAATGGGTGACGTCACCGTGACTACGTCCACTTCTTCTATACAGTCTGTGGTCACAACAGATGCAGCCGAGCCTGAGGTATCGTGACTTTTAGTCTCCGTCTGTCAAGCACCAGAAACTCTGGATCCTACCATTCCCATCATGCACCACAAGCTTTCATCCTGCAGCTTTGTAAACACTTTCAAACTCTACAACCACCAGTTTTAACACCAGCTAGAGCATTAAAGCAGTATTGATCGAATTATAAAATAGATATTATAATAGAGAACTCTGAAGGGGCCATTCTTGCACTTTGAATACTTAAGTACATCTTGCCACTTTTACTTAAATAAAGGATGCGAGTACTCCATCCATCCCTTCGTGTCAATCATCATGCAGAAAGAGAAGATTGTCTCAAAATGCTTTTCGTCTTCATGAAATGAATAATTGACGCGTTTGCCTGCAGTGAGCTCAACAAACCCCAAACATGCTGCTGTTATTCCTGATCCCAGGAGAAGGGCGGTGACATCCGCTGCTTTTTCACTCTTTATTAAATGCAGTTCACCTTGTTGATGATGCATCAGGCTTCCCGCGGTGCCCGGACCCCAAATACCTCCAGAATCCAACTTCCCCTCTACTGAGCCACCACACAGTCCTCCAGTGATGCAGTCTGCAGAACAACCCTAAAAACATCACACGTCATCCTTTGTCATTGATAATTTTGATGAGCTAAGTGTCTTTATTTGTTTAAAAACTGTCCACTCGACTGAGAGAATGTTCCCATCAGCCCCATCAGCTCGAACACTGTCGAGCATCGCAATCAACAATCCTGAGACTGTTTTCCATCAACACAAACTGCTCCATCACGAGCCCATTCAGAAGCACCAACTAGCAGCGACAACAGCCACGTTCCCCTCATAGGGCGGCAACATCACATTTCAGCCCCCCCCCCCCCCCCCCTTGAACGTCCAATGTGCCCCGCCTACTGCTGCAGGACTAAAAGGAGAATTTGGTTGCTATGGGGCCTCTGCATGGAGCATGCAGGGATGAGTAAATGTTGCTTCCAGCAGGAAGGAGAACTGGACCTCAAATCAACATGGGTACACCGGGGGGGGGGGGGCATAAACATGTCTGGCCTTAGCTGCTGGCAAAAGTGCTCCAATCGTGATGGTATCAGGCAACAAAACACATTGGAATTGTGAAAGTAAAAGAAATGCGTGTTTGGCTTTTGGTTCTCGGGGTTGAGCTTGATGTACAACCAGTGCAGCAGCAGCAGCAGCAGAATTAATTGCGGTGAATCGATTAATGGATTGCTTGTAATGAAAGAAGAAATTACAACCCAGACCCTCCACACAACCGATTGTCTTATGGGACCGCTGAGACAAACCAGATGAGATGTTCAAGGAACAAGGGCTGTAAATCAGAAGCTGGATAGAACATGAAGCACATTCTCACTGTTTCTGGGTGAAAAACACGTCCAGGCTCCTCACAATGACTAATATGACCTCCACACGCTTAAACACCAGTGTGTGTGTGTGTGTGTGTGTGTGTGTGTGTGTGTGTGTGTGTGTGTGTGTGTGTGTGTGTGTGAGACATTTCTTATTGGGACTCATGAATAAGAGCATCACCTAAATGCCACAACATGTGGCGTCCTGAGAGCCGTCCTGTCTCCTCACATGCCTGTTGACACTCTGGAGGAGCACATCATGAACGCTAGTGGTCGCTGTTTGCCCCCCCCCCCCCCCCCCCCCCCCTCCCCCCAATGCAATCCTGCCCGGATTCAATGCGACTCGATTCAATCCCGTGCGGACCGACGTTCACAGGAGCAACAACGCATGCAACCTTAAAGACAACTTTCACAAGATTTCAGCTGGACCCCCCCCCCCCCCCCTTCTTTTTTTACCCCCTCTTCAAGCCTTCTAAAGGGAGCTCTGATCTCCATGCACGTCCCAAACGGCAGCAAAGCAATAAAAATGCACATTTCAATGTTATCAAAATCCACAACATATTACACACACACAAACATCATTATTGTGAGAAGTGAAGTCCATGTCATGCCTCTGCTTACCTGAAAAACACTACCGTTTCCCACAAATAGATCCCCAGCGCGTTTACTCGGCACATTTTTGCCAGTCTCATTTTGTTTGGAGGGGTGGGGGGGAGTGAGGTGAGGTGGGGGGTGAGGGGGGGTGCAGGTGTTGCTGAAAAGGGAGGGGGGAGGGGGGGTCACACTCTTGAGAGGATGAATTCCCTTCCAAAAAAAAAATTCCTTTAGTGGTGGAAAAGGGGGAGGAAGAGGAGGAGAGGGGAGGGGGGGTTGTGGTTATGGTTTATGACCTCCAAGGTGAGCCGAAAAATGTTTTGTGTGTGTGTGTGTGTGTGTGTGTTTCAAATCCCAGAGTCGCCGGTGCTGAGCCGCGGGATGCTCATGACCTCACCGGCCATGAAATCATGCTCGTGTCCGCTTTTTCACGTCTCCAGCAGCCGCCACCGTGAAGCCGGCGGGGAAAGAAATCCACAAAAATCCAATCCCCGAAAATGTGTTCAGGACCACGGACAGGGGCACCGGCGGAGTCTGCGGGGAGGGAGCTCGTCCAGGTTTTTTTTGGGCTCGGGGAGGGGAAGGAGGAAGAGGGGGTGGGGGGTCTCGTGAGGAGGCTAGCCGCTCACAGGCTGCTGCTAATTGATACGCAATTACACCCAATTACTCTTAAGTCCAGTCTGTGCGATCCACAGCGGTTACAGACGAAATAAGACATATTCCTTCAGTGGTGGAGAGGAGGGAAACAAAGAAAGACGGGCTGCTGCGCCTCGGCGTCTCCTGAGGTAAAACTGTGCACGTGTTATATTCCACACAGAGGAGAGCTTTTTCTCAGATATGCAGCTTTGTCTCTCACACGCATCCCAGAGGCAGCCGGAGCGTCGCTCTGGATCCGCGCGTATCGGCTGCTGTTGCGGGAGTCCCGGCGCTGCTGCTGCCGCTGCCGGAGCTGCTGCTCAGAGAGGGAAGTCTGCCTCCTTTTCCTCTTCTCCCTCTCCTCCTTCTTTACCGCTTCCTGCTGCTGCTTCTCGCTCTTCTCCTCGCAAGTGTATCCCAGGGGCGAGTAGTTGTAGTAGTAGTAGTAGTAGTGATACTTGGCGCTGAGGCAGCACGGCTCAGCTACTCCCATTGTCTGGTGGTCAAGTTGGAGACGCACCGGCGGCCGCTGCTGCGCTCCACATCCGCTCTCATCCGGGCACCGCTTCCGTTGGAAAAGACAACAACAAATAATCAAATAAAAAATGAAAATCTCAAGAATTGTCGGATCCCCCTTTGGGAGAAGTGAGAGTGTTATAAAAACGTAGCCAGCTGCATGTCAGACCGATGTGGACCGTCTTCCATGGCAGGAGAGCGGCAGTGACACTGGCCCCGTAACCGTCGCACGCACGCACGCACGCACTCAGGACGCACACTCACGCGCGGAGGTACAGCGTAGAGGGAACAGCCAGCCTCGGCGAAGCTCCGACACTGAGTTTTCTTGCTGCAGTCATTTAGCAAACTCCAAAAAAAAACGCACCTCACAGCGGACAGACACGCCCACCAGGACGCTGCCATTGGCCAGCACGTCCCCGAAGCCCGTAACCGATTGGCCGGCAGAGGTGTCACTGGCTGAACGCGAGCTCTGCGCATCGATCCTCTCGGGAGAAATCCCTGTAATAAGAAGTTATTGTTGAGTTTACACCGACCTCACAGACATACCGTGTTCTCAGAGAGAGATGTGATGTCAAGGTGTTGTGTCTGTCTGCGCTGCTTATCTCGTTCTCAGAGAGAGGAGGGTTTCTGTTCTCACACGCAGAGGCGAGTCTAGAGCTTCACACATGAAGAACACAATAAAGAGGGAAATAAAAGAAATGACAGCAGAAGAAAATAAAAGGAAAGGAGTATGGGTTTCAGTGCAGTGATTAATCGCTCCATAAAATAAATAAAACTAAAAGTTTTTAGATGTATTATCTATTTGTTTGTGCATTATTTATTGTACTGTGTTTCATTATGTATCTAATGGATGGGCCGAGAGCGAATTCACTTTGAATGTTGTGGTATGATAATATTTGCCCTTATACAAATTAATATTACATAAATGGAACTTATAATGAATAATATATATATACATCGTGGATTATTGTGTGTTTCTGTAGAATGAAGTGAGAGTACACTGGTACTATAGTTTTGATCTCCCACACGTTTTACATTGACTGCGTGTTTGTTGTGTGGATGAGGTGGCTGGTGTTTCACTGTATTAAAGTGTTTCAAAGCTGCTTTGCAGGTGTTACTGTTTGTCTGGACACATTTGGTGAGATAGCGCCACAACCGTGCGGCCAGAGTTGGATGACAAGTCAGTATTATGTTGCAATCCCTTTGGAAGAATACTGATGATGTGAGTTATTGTTCTACTGTTGTCCAAATCAATAGTTTAGAGAAATATTTTAAACATATATAACTATAATGTGTGACTACAAAGTAAGATATCTGTATAATAAAAACATATGTTACATAATTTCCCCTATTTTACATAAAAACTTCATTAAAAGTTAAATTTTTTGTTTTTTTATTGTTTTATTATTGAGCTATGGGAGAAGATGTTCAACGGAACAGAAACACAAAACCTTCTGGCTTTCCAACAGGACAGTTTTCTTTTTTATAATTCAATGTGAAGAGCAAAGTGGAATGCAAAGGACGCATGATGAATATTTAAACCATTACACAGCCATTATAGCTCTTTATGTAAATGCTCAGTAAAGTGCTGTGGTGGTTATTTATAGTCGCAGCAGGCTGTAATTAGCTTCAGTCATTGTTTGGAGAGGGGCGACCTCAGCGGGGAGGGGGGGGGGCTCAGACCAACAGCTGTGTGACTGGAAGGTGATGGTTCAAATCCCTGAAGTGTAGGAACTCTCAACGGACAAAGTGAACGAGCATCACACTTCGTTTTGTAGCCGATGCCCCCGGGTTGCCTGCATGCACCCTTTCTGTGCAGACGGTGAGATTACGTCACAGCTGGAGGCAAAAACCAAAGACTGGAGGCAAAACACGAATCACCTCGAACGAGTGGGGGGCCGAAGTTAAACATGGAGAATGTCGTCTTGTTGTGTTGTCGGGTGTAAAAATCAAAGGAGTATGGCCCCAGCTTATCGCCCATTGGTTCGTCGTTTTGTGGCCTCAAGTTCAACGTTTTCTCCGTCGCCTTTTTGCAACCAGTGAACGTAAGTTACCATATGTGGAATATGGAGGAGAGACGTAGAGACGCTTACGTCTCTGGTAGCAGCAGCAACCTGTCAAACACAGTGTAGCCCCGCCCCTAAAGCATCCCCTGCTTTATGGTCTGTTTGACTCTAAATGGACCATCATCTTCTAAATGAACATCATGATGTATTGAAGAAGACTTGAAACTAGAGATTGAGACCATAAACTCATGTTTACAATGTTTACTGAGGTAATAAATCAAGAGAGAAGTAGAGTCATTTTCTCATAGACTTCTATACAACCAGAGGAGTCGCCCCCTGGTGGACACTAGAGAGAATGCAGCTTTAACACATGAAGCATCGGCTTCACTCGTCAGAACCAGAGGTTGGCGTCTGATCCAACAGCATTCGGTTCATTACAACTCGTCTCACTTTTTGTCCATCGTCATAAAAACAACCTGTTCTCGCTCCAAACACTCATTTAGCTCGTGTACCAAACCGAACCAGTTTATTTACCTGAACCTCCTTCTCTCCGTCACCATGTTATGCTTGTCGAGCACAGATACAACGGTATTGGACGTTAAAAAAAATGATTGTCAATAAATGTGAAACGATGTAATCTGGGGTTTGGCAGAATCGTTTGACATTGACATCCTTGCTTTGTTCTCCTGTAACGATGAGAATGCATCTCGTGATCAGAGCTGATGGAGACTTGCAGCGATACGACTGGAAGTTACCCGATCCAAACAGACTGAATATACTGTAGTTTGGGCCCAGGCGGACTACCTCTGGTTAGCCTGGTCGGTGAGTTTGGAGTAGGAAAAGACAAGTACGCAGAGCCTGTTAGTGCAAAGACAGCAGTGCAGAAGGTTCACAGTTGAGTGGTGTGATTGACTTTGAGTCCAGGAGATGTTCTGCTCCGTTGAGAGCAGCGGTGATTGAGGAGTCTGACAGCAGCAGCACAACACAACTGAACTATACGTGCTCTGTGTATATTTCATCATACGTTTATGTTCACTGTTCATTGTTTGTATTTCTGAATCATCTACGACACACAAGAGGCTGTCGCTCATCAGTTTAACTGTTCAGTCTGCTGCTTACGCCGAGCAGGCGGTCCGAGCAAAGACCGTGTTCACCAGCAGGCCTGCAGGACGGATCAATAGCTGCGGTCTCCTAATGAAAGCGGTGCCTTAGCAACATTTATCTATCACTAAAGGTCATCATGTCCACTCTCACGGTCGTCAGACGAGGACTAGAGGAGAGGACTGAACTTGAGAGCGTTTTTCATATCAGAGCAGATAATCGATGGGCTGCTACAGGAGGCAGTGCTGTAACAGTCAGTGTCACATGAAGGGGAGGGGGGGGGGGTGTATCTGAAATGGATCCGATATGGTGAGAAGATATAACTACTACAGCATCAAGACGACGGCAGGACACCGGTCTGTCTCTTTCTGCAATACTGCATACAGTTTAGCATCTTTCTGTCTTATAGCTGCCTGCTCTTAATGCCTCATGTTTTCAGTTGCTGTGGCTGAAGCTCTGCTGTGGTGGAGCTATACAGCAGACATGTTGCCATGTCACAGTCGGGAAAAGTGCAGGTGTAAATAATAAAGTTAACGATGGCTGAATTCCATTTAGCTGCGGTGTATATAGTGCCTGCTGGCTCACTGCCACTCTGTGACGGCTTACTGGGACACTTAAAAAAAGAGCAGAGCCACCGCTGATCTTATTAGTAACACCTGAGCTTTTTCCTCCTATAAGTCAACCTGTCTGCTGTGAGAATGAGGTTTAAGTTCCCTCTGAACAAGTTCAACAGAAAGTAGAAAAGTCGAGAAGGATGTCGATCACGTCCTGTCTGTACACGGAGACGTGCCGTTGTTCCTGTGACCCGTTATTTCCCAATCCAAAGAGACCATTTCACAGTGGGAAACATTCAAAGTGTGTCTCAGTTTATTTCTTGTTGCAGCGTCTGGGAATGACATCAGCTGACAGGAAGTAAACATGGAGCCCAAGCTGTTATCTGGCGGTGCAATTCCGTTGAAAGAGTTTACTCAGAAAAACTGTCCCTTTGGATTGAAGGCCCGTTTGTCCGACAACAAAGGCCCAACAGAAGCACATGGCTCATTATTATTCTCATGCCTAAACCTAACCAACCCAACCAACGAGTATTAGCCAACGAGACGCAAAGACAATACTCATACCAAGTTATTTACATGGCCAATGTATATCCAATAATATTCCCCTTTACATGCTCCAATCAATGTCATAGGTAGACAGCCTCCCTCTTTCATTCTTTAAACCACCGTCTTGAAAAAAGTCGACATTGCAATATTTGTGCTCATCCCAAACCTGAATCCAAGTCTTTCACCACGTTTAAAAGTAGTTGAGTTTGTCCTTCTGACCAGAAATGTGAGCTTTTCTTTTAGCATGTCTCTGAAACCTGAGTTTTAGAGGTTGTGTCTTAAACTCTGGCTAAAAACTCCAGTGAGACTCAATTCTGAATATTCTGTATTTGTGTCCAAAGAATGCTCCTCAAACCTGAACATCATCGGTCTATCCCACACGTCTTCATCTGAAAATGCTTTATTCAGAATAACACCTAATTGGGAATATCCAAAAGGTAAATGCTGTTTACATGAGTCGTATCAAACTCTGAATACTGTCATATTCAGAATAATAAGGGGACATAATATACACTAAATATAGAATCCTTGCAAAGACTTTTTCTCTGCTGTCATTTAAATAAAGACGATGAAATGCAGGCATTTGCATCCATGAGTTACTTTTGTTGAGCCAATTAGAAAGGTCACATCGGTCGAGCCTGTGACTTAAACGGGGAATTAAAAGAAGACAAGACGGAAACTTAAGAAAAGATCTAGGAAGGGCAGAATATAAGAAGTGACATTGTTGTTTCCTTTCCCTGCATAGTGGTCTTAAAAACCTCTGCAGTTCGACAAAGAAACGTGTTTCCCTCATCAAACACGAGCATTTCTCGACCCGCTCATCGTCTCTCATTAATCGTTGGAGCTCTTTTTCCTGCTCGTGTTTCTCTCCTCACGGTCAGCAGCAGCCTGAGCTGCTTTTCTCTTTTATTTATTAAGCGATTCAGTTTTTGTCTGAACACTAACAGCACACAGCGCCTCATCCCAGTTGTCTTTTTTATGAATGTCCCAATTCCTATTAGCTCCCATGTATCAGGTAATAGTTCAAAAGAGAGAACCGCCCTAACATGTGGACTTTAATACGCAGCCATTAGTGACCCAGTTGATCGTTTTAATGGTGTTATTTTTACTTCCTGTGGATAATGAACCAAATAAATGATGTGACAGATATTTTATTAAAACATAAAAAAGATTCTGGGCTCATTTTCCACCGATCTACGTTTTAAATTAAAGTCCAAGAAACTATTTCTGCAGCCACACGAGCAGAAGATCCAACACAATGCTGCTGAGCTATGAGACGGAGTGGGTTATAAGTGACGTGGCTCTCTTTCACGAAAACCGAAATTAATCTGTGACAACAACAGATCCTAATGGGATTCTGTTTCTGTTTAATAATGGACATGAGACGCATTTTTCAAGCCGTTAAATGCAAAAACCTTTTGAAGGCAGTGATTGTTTACATTTAGGCTTCACAGCGCTCTGACGTTATTGGAAGCGTTTGAATCCCACAAGTCGTAAATAATCCACACACAATGGCGTCTGAATGCACAGGCTGCTTCTAAAAGGCTCAACGCCAACACATATGGATTGAAGCTGAATATTTTGACAGGTTGTATATTTTGGAAAGATTCCATCTATCTTCTGTTTTTTAAACACATTTTGACCAGGACGTTACAACGCTCTGGAGTTATTGGAAAGGTTTGGATCACACAAGTTGGAAACAATCCTACACAGCCACTACTGGAATCTTTTTTCCACAAATAATACTAATACTAATAATATTAGTGAAGCCGGATCTTTTTGAACAGAATGAACGGACATAAAACTGCAGAATTCAAATGTTGATTTAGAAATCTAAAGTTAGGAATGAATCTAAAAGAGTGCACACAACACATAACAATCCGGCTTCAACTTTAAATGGTAAAAAAGTGACAATAAGCAAAACCAGTTGCATCCGTCAAACTATTCTTTGTCTTTGTTACATGAACAATCGCCAACAGACAAATCTGGTGGACGTACAAACTGGCTAACAATATCTAACTGGCAATACATTTACCATGAAACATGTTTGGCAACGGAAAGTATTCATATCTACATACTGTCTTGCAGCAACCTTCTCTCCTACAAAATGACGTTCGCAGACAAATTAAATTCACTCTTAATGACGTTTTAGGGGAGACGTTTTTTTTTCTTCGAGACCAAACGGTCACAGTTTAAATCGTTTCAAACACGTGGTTACAGAGCAAAATTAAACTAACAAAACCCGACAAAAACAATACTTGCTCAGGTTTAGGCCCCAGCAGTACTCTGTTCTCACACTCCTGTGTATAAGAACTGTGTTTTGACTCATTTAGAAGTTATTTGTGATTCGTCTAAAGCCGACGTTATCTACAACTAAATATGTTTCGCTCAAAGTCGGTATATTGACTCTTCCACAAACACTTCAGAAGTCAAATTCACATTACACAAGGTGAAAATCTTCGTCCCCTACAGTCTGAACACTGAGCAGGTCTAGAAGCTAGCTGCTAGCTCGGCTCGCTGTCCTGCTCTGTACCCGGCAAGGTGAAGCTGCTGAGCGGCCCGAGTGTCCGCTCTCCTTGACGCTCGCCCGCCTGGCATCATCACATTGTAAATGTCCTCGTGTAGCACCCCCCCCCCCCCCCCCCCCCCCCCCCCCACACACACACACACACACACACACACACACACACGCACACGCACGCACGCACGCACACACACACACACTGGCATCACCCAAACTCAACCTTGAGTTACGGCGAGGCCGCCACTGGCAATCACATTAAGAGGGCCATTTCTTCATATTCACACGGGGGACCACGGTGAGCAATCTGCTTAATTTAGCCAGACTGACGAATAGTTGTGTGTCTCTCTCTCTCTCTCTCTCTCTTTGTCTCTCTCTCTTTACTCTCAGCCTACCTCTCTTTCCTCTTCTCTATCTCCCATCACTAAATCTCTCCTTTATCAGTTTGTCCCTCGGCCCCTGCTCGTCTTCCTCTCAGGCGTGCGTCAGCCCCCGCTGTCCTTGAGACGGCCGGCTGGTTCTCTCCACAGTTGGTTGAAACGTCAGCCAGAATAACCTACCTGCTCTCTGTGTTTCCTTTCTCTCTGTGTTTCCTGCTCTCTGTGTTTCCTTTCTCTCTGTTTCCTGCTCTCTGTGTTTCCTGCTCTCTCTGTTTCCTTTCTCTATGTTTCCTGCTCCTCTCGGGCCGACCAGGAGTTTCCTCAGGTGTGCAGCTTGAAACGGTTAACTCCCACAACGAACAATAGAGCTCACAGCTTTTACAAAACAAGAGATTATAAACCTTGAATGGAAGATGAAGCGGATTAAGGAGAAAACAGTTAAATGAATGAGATAAAAACTTAACTCACCGTAAGATGTGATTCTAAATAATTTAATATCAACGCAGTAGAGAGTAGAAGATCTCCAAATGCTCAAATCGTTTCATGGTTTTAAGTCACAGATCACAGGTAATTTGCATAAACAAACACAATTCGAAAGATAAGGAAATGAAAGATTGTATTTTTATGAGTAAAAACTAAGATGAACAAGCTAAGGATCACAGATCGGGTCTGTTGCACCACCACTGTGCACTGAGCTTTGCAGCACTTTGTTCCATGTGACCGTAATCACTTGAGTTGTCTTGTAGCCCCGAGCGGAGCTTATTAATAAAGATGTCATCTTCAAATTTCAGACTGGATTCATACCGTCACACATGGAGTGAGAGGAAAGTGAGCAAAAAGAACAAACCTTCCTCCTCATTAATGAACCCTCTTGTGCGTTAGCTCTTTCTGCAGCAAGACTGCTTGTCGACCACTTCTGGTTAATTTAGCAGTAATCTGCAATAATGATCAAATAATGTATCAAATCAGAAAGGCTTAAAAAGTTGAATAGATGGAGACATGAAAGGTGATGGAGACATGAAAGGTAAGATAAAGAGTTCTTTGCTGAAGAACATGAGCACTAAACAGCAGCGGAAACCTCCAGAATTTTACTCTTTTTTTGTGTGTACAGGCCAATCACAACAGACCACGTGTTCTGGAGTTGAAATATTGTTTTCTGTTTGTGTCAGTAACATGTTAATTTGTTTTCTGACTTTTATGATCAAGAATCCAGCTGACATTTTCCTCACAGCGTTAACTGAGGCTACGTCCACCTTCCTCAATAAATGACATTAGATTAATACAAATGAAATGCCTAAAATTCTAGGACTTAATGAGCTACAATGCTGTTAAAGCTAAAACACTGTTTTTAAGTGTGAAAAACTGTAAAGGATCAGACCGTTTTCAGCAGAGTGACAAACAAAAACTTGACAGATATAAAACAATGGACACTACGAGCGACTGAAGCAACCAAACGGCCGAGCGTGGCCACTGCAGAGTCGCCATCAAAGTGTTGCTCGAGCGCCGATTGACATCGTTAAACAGGGAACCTGCTAACCACAGGAATGTGTTGGTCTGAACTCTTCAGAGAAGCTCTTGTGACATCACTGTGATAAATGGAGGAGAAGCTTGCTTTGTCTTATGTTTTTGTTTAGGGTACCTAGCCCTATTTTTAGGCCTCTGCTCGAAAATTGCATACCCATACTAAAAAGAGTGTCTCTCTCTAACTACAAGGTCTATTTTAATAATGTTGATGTTATAATAAAGGTAACACTTGTGAGATTTGTTCAGATGTGTAAATATCAGTGTATATGTTACCGGTTAAGAGTAAATTAAGATGGCACACAGCTCAAATTGAAAACTTTCAGGTTAGCCTGAAAAAAAAATCCCTTTTATTGGTATTATTTCTTGAAATGAGGCAGTGGTAAGCCTAAAACATCTCCCAAATCATAGCACAACATGTCAACAGTCTCTCTGCAAATTCTGACTTTGATAAAGAGAAGCATAAAAAAGTTAAAGAGGTTTTAGTACAGAGAGGTCAGGCGAGGTGAAGCAAAATTGTCATTTTGGAACCAGCTGTTCCATTGTAATTTGATATACTATATAACTATATATTTCACTTTTGTTATCACTAATAGTGTTCAATCTATCCAAATACAGCAGTTTGGCATCATGTTGACAGCCTGAGCCCTCTCTAAGCCTGTGATTCTCGTCTGAGTTCCAGTCTTCATGTGTGTATGTGAGGCTTTCTCAGCCTATGATTGGTCAATTTCAGTCAATGACAACTCGTTCGACGCGTCAGAGTCTCAAGAAGACAGTGGGCGTAAGCCGGTGTTGATTGACAGAATCGTTAGCCAGTAAAAATTAAAAATGCGCCGTGCCTCGCCCAGCGTACAAACGGATACGCCGAAAGTGAAATCTAGTGAATCTAGTGAAAATTAGTTTGTGTATAATTGCAGTGTGTATAAAAAAAAAATGGCTTCGATGATATTTTTGCACAGAATCTCTTCGTGAAGTCGGTATATAACGTGTGTAGCATTCATTATATTTGTTTTCTGAAAAGTGCATTCTACGACGCTGGAACCCCAAATGGTCCTCGCTCGTTACCCAAAGGTGTCCTCCCTCTCGGCTCTTCTCCTTCTCTGGTTGTCTCTCTTTCACCTGTTCTGTTACGCATTTCATTTCATCATTTTTAACACTTTGGGCCAAGTTAGCTGTCCAGACCACCGGGAATTCTCCCGGTGCTTCAGGTGGCCACTCCAAGATATAAAATAAGAAATACATTGACTAAAAATGACTGAGTTGTGTTTGTGTACACACTATCATGATCAGCCTGTTAGACTTTCAGCTGCTGACTTGCAGGTAGTGAAGCTGCTAATTACTGGTGAGCTGCACCTGTTAGCTGCTGCTACAAATCACCTCAGCTTCTCCGTCTCTGATCCGGCTCCCTTTGTGTTTATCTTACGGTTGGCTGGGTTCCTCTCTGACTCTTCCTGCTGAGTGGGTGTAATACAAACAAGCTGGGAAGCTTCTTTTATTATTCGCAGTTTAGTCATTTAGTCCATATTTTACCCTGTAGATGCTGCACATTAGCTAAGAAGGAGGCCGAAAAGTTTGTTGTGTCCCCTCAGGTGAGACCTCATTATCAATTAGTAAAAGTGCATATCATCAAAAAGTAAAGACGTAATTACTAACACTCCCTCTGTTTCTGGAAACCATTTTTAAAAGCAGCACATTTCCCACGAGGTCCCATCTGCCCACTGAGTTCATGTCTTTGAAATCTTGAGAGAGTACAACAGACGGAGCATGGTCAGTCAAAAACAACATGTCCTCTGGAGGGGACGACGGCTTGTTCTCAGGAGGACAGGACAGTGTGGTCCTGTTGTGTAACATTGTAGACGGAACCGGCTGCATTTCAAATACACGACGGGACATTTTACAACAAGCTCTATACTACAGAAAAGAATCCATTTTGGATTTGATCGAGGATTCTTCTTTTCAGTGTCGTGACTCAGTCGAACCAGAAAGAGATGACCGGTGTCCGTCAATATCAACGCCAGCCTGAGGTGTAGTCATGCTAGTTTGGTTACAGAGCAAACAGGAACTGCTGGCAGCTAATGCAGAATGGCTTTCCATGGTGCAGCTTCACAACGATTACAAACTCCGTTCTGGCAGAAACCTTGTATCTCCGTATTTTGTTGTTTTACATTTCTTTCTAAATCTCATAACTTAATGGGATCCTCAACCTTTCGGTGAAACCTAATACCTTAACTTCGTCACACACAGCAGAGCTGCAGGCTCACTGTGACCAGGCGATTCCTCACCGAGCGAATTTGTCTCCCATGAGGCACCACAATCTCCAGCTCTACGTTTGGCTCGGAGAGGCTCCGGGGATGAAGGTGGCTCTCCGCTCCGACCGCGAGCTTCACGGCACCCCTCGCCTGGACCTCGCCGCTGGAGAGGATGTTGACGTTGGGATGACAGATGGAAGTGTTTGCCGATGAGCTAGCGATGTGACCTCAGCCCGTTGATCACGCAGTGTTCCATTCATTCACAAGTTTTGTTTCTTCATTTTCTAGAAAAGAAACGGTTTTGGACATAACAAGGTTTCCGTCCAATAGCGACCGTATCCTGTCTCCATCACCGAACTTCATCGTCATAGTACATCAAGAGGTGCACATGAACTTAAAGGGATGACAATCAATCAATCAACCTATTTGTTTTGGTAAATATCATAAATGATACGAAATCTCCCTTTTTCCAAAGCGGCACCTTTTGCCACATCCAGTGTTCATCTTCCGTGTTCATGCCTGAAGGTGTGTTCACACCAAACGCGATGAACGCGGCGAGATTACATACAAAGTCTATGTACAGACGCAATGAACGCGATGGCGCGATGGCGCAACGCGTTTGGCGTGGCGCGATTGATGCGTCAAAACGCCGAATCGTCGAATCGCCCCAAACGCAGAAGTTGAAATATTTGAACTTCTGCAAAAAAATCGCGTGACGCTCCAGCGCGATAGCCAATCAGCGTTGAGTTGCTCCCCATGTCATCAGTGAAGTCCTGCTGTTGTTGAATCAGGAAATAAATGCTGTAGCCGCCTATGTTCACCCAGAGCTCTACGATCCCTCATATCAGTAGAGACCAGACTATGTGTAGACATGTGTGTGTAAACCATTTGGTACAAACAATGAAATAAATAGACGCTACCGTATTTACGTCTATATGACGTTATTGTGAGTGTTGATGGAGCTGCTATAATGTTAGCATAGCCTAGCACCGATCGATCCGAGCTCCATTGAGAAAACAAGTACAAATCGGCATCATTACGTAGTTATTTCGGAGTCCCTTTTTGTCGGTTTATTGCCGTTAATGACGGCGTTTAGTTCCCCGTGATATCTGGGACTTCCACAACACGTACTGAGCAGAAATAGAGGTGATTTTTCTACGGTTGATGGCGGACAGTTGAACGGCTTTCAGGCCGATAAGCTGCGCCCCCTCTCCGGCGCGTCCAGCGCGATGCACGCGAATGAACACAAATAGTCCCCGGCGATACCGGTGGCGCGAATGACGCGATGAACGCGATTCGCGCCGCGTTCATCGCGTTTGGTGTGAACACACCTTTAGACATTAAACAAAAGGAGTAGTGACCTTTACTTTGCTGTGCACCAACCTTTTCAGAGCAGCTGACCCAGTTTTGTCATTTTTTTTCATTCCTAAAAAAAAAAAGAATATAAAAACAACAACCTCTCAGCTCACTTCAGGTTAAAGGAAGGCAGGCGACCGAACAGCAGCGCCGAGCTCAGCAGGAAACCATCCGTTCAT
Organism: Pholis gunnellus; assembly: GCF_910591455.1. Taxonomy (NCBI): domain Eukaryota; kingdom Metazoa; phylum Chordata; class Actinopteri; order Perciformes; family Pholidae; genus Pholis; species Pholis gunnellus. The sequence continues at coordinate 24,751,566 of NC_136537.1, forward strand.
TACATCAGTCAAAATCTCCATTGAGATTAATCCCAACGGGTCGCACCACTTTATTCCTGAGGAGAAAAACGCAGTTGTCAGTCGACCTAATTGCGCTCTCATGGCGCATGAGGGCCCGCTGAGTTATTGAGAGCTCCGCCAGGAAAATCATGATCGACGAGCGGCGGGGGGGCCTGACATCGCACTCCACACACGGGCTGCTCTGACGGGACGGAGGGAGGGGAAGGAGACGGGACGGAGGAATATAGCAGCATCACGAGACATAAACCAGAGATGAGGGCTGATACATTTATGTTTCATTGAGATTCCTCACATTGCTCTGTGATGTTTTTACCAAAGGTTATCAGATGCTTCAATTACATCCGGCCAATCAGATCTTAAATCAATGCTTTCTGGCTTCTTTCTACTGCAGTGAAGAATAAGTAAAGAGATGAATCTTTGGTTTTTCTTTTGCAGGGATTATGCAGCATATCGGACTGAATGCTCAATCTAATGTATCAGCAAGATGCCGACATTTTTATTAGGTTATTCCTGCAACATCCACTCGTGGAAACTAAATTATGGGCATCATGGTGACAGAGAAAGACCACAATAATAAGTGGGTATGAGTGTTTGTGCATTTCATGTTTATGCATGCGTTTATGCCATGGCAGGTCATGAAATAGTCACAAAATGCAATCTATTGGACACTAATCTATTTGCATGCAGTGAGACTGTGTTGCTGGATGTGAGACTGTCCTCAGCAAAGGTGAAGTAAAGGCTGCAGCCTCCAGGGACCCCCAGCGGGGATTTAGGCTTATTTAGAGTCTTGGTGGTTCAGTTTAAGACTGATCCTCTCAAACTCTAGGTGAGCCTGCTGAGATCAAGAGTCAGACTTGAACGGTTTGAATAATTTATTGTAGCTGGATTCAAAGCGGAGACGCCTCATGAAGCCCAGCTGCCCTGCCAAGTGAGCTGGAACATCGCAGCGGCTGCTAGATGACCGTACAGGTGTTTTATCTCCGTGTCCCGCAGCGCTACATGGTCAGTGTGCTGGCTTTACTTTTCAGTTCTGACAGAGAAACATGCAGCTACAGCACGATTATGTCGACTTGTGTGTGTGTTTAGGTTTGTATGTGACAGTGTTTCGGTGTGAAAGTGTGTAAATGAATGGTGTGAAGTGCAGTGCTTCTAAAAATAGAAAAACAAACGAGACAAAGACGGTTCCTGACTGTGTCAAATGTCCCGATAGTGGCAGCCATGATAAGAGCTGGTCGAATCCTCTAAATGCTAAGGAAAGGCGCTTCAACGCTTCCTTTCTTGTCTCCTTCAGTGCAGGGAACACTGGACCATCCTTTAAAAAACAGAAAAGAAGATAATGCCGTCCCACACTTCCTTGCGGCAGCAACATTTACAGACCGGCAGCAGTATGTAACTATGCAGCGTAATGTAAGTGCATTCTGATTCTCCAAAGTCCTTATGAATTCTCCTTCACATCTTTCCGTGACCTCATGATGTTTTCCATAAGTTCAAGGAAAAGTTCTTTTAAGACAGAGGACGCCATTTTTCAACTTGCAGCCTCAAAGTGTCCGGGTACATCCCAAACCTCTAACTTGTCATTTCCATGATCCGTTTCACACCAGAGTGAAGACAGATCTCAGATTAAAGTTTTATATTTGATTTGTTTTCTGAGTCGCCATCTGGTTTGTATGTAGGTCTGAACAACAAAAGGACCACAAACAACTTTCTTTATTTATTAGAAATATTTGTCTTTTCATGGTCTGATATTTCCCTCAATAACTTTTATTATGAATAAAATTAAAGTGCGAGAGAGCTTTTTACATCATTTATCATCGTTTCATTCGGTCACGTGAGGCTGATCATTCCTGAGGGTTTGATGAGTTTTATCATTTTAATTTCCTCTGAAACATTGAGCCTAATAAATGGATTCCAGAGTTCAAGAGAAACCATAATCATATTCTGGGTTATTTGATAATAACTTCACAATCAGAACTTCCTGCTAATTATTTGTAATCAAAGAATAACGAAGATAAAACACGTGTTAAAGAATCCATAAATAAAATATCTTGTGCGTCTGTGTTTGACCCGGCCAGACCGGACAGATGAGCAGAACAGAGAGCCGGCGGCGTAGCAGGAGTCCGGTCACAGCGCCGTGTGCTTCCAGGTGAAATATCATGAAGTTTAATGCAGCAGAGAGAGAGAGGTGAGCTCCAATCCCACCGGGGGATACGAGCGTATAGTAAAGCCCTCAAACACACACTCACTCAAGGATAGACACAAGCATACACTTGTATATTCATGCTTAGAATACATAGAACACACGCGTGTACCTCGTGGAGCAGTAAACTCCCACAGCAGCCTGAGCCAGAACACAGGATGACCTCTGGTTCACAAATCCAACTCGCTATGTTAGACAGCATGAATAATGTAAAAGGCCAGTCTGCTTGTACCAGTGCCAGGAGGATGCAATTACATTTCCCTAAGGTGCTCAAGTGCAGTGAAGTAAAGTAAAAAATGAAAATAATAATAATAATTTTGGGATTATGTAGCGGAGGTTTGGTCGCTGTCTGGGGAGCAGATCTGGAAGTTGTTCTGTAATCGTGCGGCTGTTTGCTCGGTTACATCGCGCAGGGCAGCAGGGCAAAGATAAGGACTTAATTAAAACAGATTGGAAGTTTTTATTGTGTTCTTTACAGCGGAAAATGTTTCGGTGCTGTTTTGGAACACAGTGATAAAAATGTGTTTTGGCCTTTTTAGCTTTGTCGCTGTGCAATTCATATTATCTGATTTAAAAAAGTTTCCCTTCCAGTGGAGGTCACACTTCTTTGTTGGTGTTAATAAATCAAGTAAATGCCACAACGTATTCAATTATCTTAATCAACAAATGGTAACACATTGCTCATTGCTGAATTAGTTTGTTCAGTGTTGAGTAAAGCGGAGCTCACTTTTCATTGCTTTGACACAAATCATTCAGTGACCGAGGTTTTCTCTCTAAACTCAAGAACCAACAAAACTCCATCCTCTATTTGGCACATATATTTACATACTATTGTAAAAAACAACAAATACAACATGTAATTGCATAAACTGTTAATTGGGACATAAAACACTGAGCATGGCGACACCATGTGTTGTTAATGCCTAAAACTTATAATAACATGATTCCTGCTTTAGTTTATTCAGTACAAGCAGATATTGTATTGTAAGAGATATCACATGTCACATATCACGTGGATATCACACGAAAACATTTTGTGGGATACCCACGAATACCAACGCGTTATTCTGGATGAGACCGGCCTGATTACAAATATACATTTACCGTAGATCTGCAGTGTCTTTTTCTTCATCTGTCCTTGAATGCACTTCAGAGAGTGCTGTACCCAGCATGCCGTTGAACGGTGTAACCGTTAATAAGGGTCCCCTCTCAACACGCTACACCGTTCATACGTAACGCACTAATAAACAATATGCTGCAAACACCGACACCAGTAAACATCCTGAATCCATGTTTCACTGTCTTTCAAAAGAAGCAAAAACAAAAATATGAAAGTCCGCCTCAGGAACAAAACTGAAAGTATTTTATTCTCTGGATGGAAAATGATGACAAATGACAGAACAATGTGAAATGAACTCTGACCTCTCAGAGTCACAGCGGCTGCCTGTGTACACTAGCTTCATGCCGTAGGGTCGCATGCAAACCGGCTGGTGATCGCAAACCGAGAGCGGCTCAATATTACTCACGTGATACCAATGCAGAGCAAACGGCACTAAGTATATGAGTCACACGGTAAATGTATTTATATTTATATAAAACACATCTCTCTTTAGATGCTTTTGTTAATAAATCATGACACAAGAGCAGAGAGAACAATGTTCATGATCTCAGGATATCTGATGCTCCATAAACGGGAGACCAGACCAGCTGAGAGTAAGAAATAAACACCAATAACTACTCAAAACAAACGTGGAGAGTCAGGAATCAGTAATGTGAACAGAGAAGAGACGCTCCGTGTTTCAGGTGTTTCAGGTGTTAAACCCGGAACAACACCCGGCTCAGCTGTGGCTCATCGGCCGACGATCAACATCCTGGAGGACAAACGGGACTCAGACCCCTCGTGGAGCGGAGGGGTCGTCCCACAGCATATAATAGCTCCACACAACTCTACTTGTCTGTTTCTTTTAACAGATAAACCAGGTTATTTTCCTTGCGGCTCACCCAGAATAGCACAGCGAGGAGTTACGTCAGATCCGGTGGACTCTGAAGCCTCAGTCGGCTGCTCTGTGTGTCCCTGCAGCTCGGTGACGGAAGTTTGGAGGGAAACATGGCCGACGTTCTAACAAACAGAGGTCGGATCGTGTTATTGCCTGCGTGAAGCTGAATGTGTGCTTCTGGATTGTGTTACAGTGGATCTGCAGCCTCCAGCGTGGGAACCACAGACTGTATAAGAAGTGGACGTAGTCGTCATGGTGTCCCCCGTTAGTTTGTGGACTGATGTTATGAAGCCTCAAGTTCGGCTTCTTGGCCGTCGCCATCTTGGATTACGAACGTTTTGCAACCAATGAACAGGAAGTGACCATATCTGGACTGAGGAGGATGTAGAGACGGCGTATACGTCTCTGGTAGTGACCTGTCAATCACTGTGTAGCCCCGCCCCTAAAGCATCCCCTGCTTTATGGTCTGTGTGACTCTAAATGGACCATCATTTACTAAATGAACATCATGCTGTATTGAAGAAGACTTGAAACTAGAGATTGAGACCATAAACTCATGTTTACAATGTTTACTGAGGTAATAAATCAAGAGAGAAGTAGAGTCATTTTCTCATAGACTTCTATACAACCAGAGGAGTCGCCCCCTGGTGGACACTAGAGAGAAGTAGAGTCATTTTCTCATAGACTTCTATACAACCAGATTAGAAATGACGCAGCGCACAAACCAATGCTGGACGTCACGGTGACAACATTCATTTCTTTACAGTCCGTGTCTCGGACCCAGAACCAGTTTCTTCAGCTAACCGCTAAGTGAAGGTTCGTCTCCTGGATTGTTCTGTTGACATAATGTCAACACAATAACTTCTTCACATTCTGTGATCACATTTCCCCTTTTTGAGTGATCAAAACTATAAGAAACCTCTGAACTAAAATATAAACTCTGTAAAATCACAGCAGCTGCTTTTAGTTTCTGTTCAGTTTGCTGAAGGGAAGCTGCAGATACAAGTTTATCTTTTTGAAAGTCAAGAGCTGGAATCAAGTGCCTTCTGAAGGTGACAACACCTTGTGTCCAGTCTTTGAACACCACCAAAGCCACTGGCTTTGAAGGAGCGTTGGTCTTACTAATAAGAAACAACTAATAACTTTTTGAATATATATATATATTTAAGGAAAAGACAGCCTTGAATATGAAGCTGTCACTTCATCTGTAGTGAATGTATTTGTCAGGGCTTCCTTCTGTAAATGTGAAGTCAAACATCTCAGACAGACGTATTTTCAAATGTTGCAAACGAAGGAAACGCTTCTGACGACAGACGTGAGGATCAGATTGATCCCGGGTCACTTCAGTTCTTCATCCAGCTGACAAGTGCTGATGTCGGACACGCCGCGGCCCCGGGGATCCCGCCTTCGATCGGTTTGTGCTCAGCTGCTGACCGCAGGTTTAAAACGGGCCGCGTGCATTTCTTCTTCACTCTTTATCTGACGAAGACACCCGACTGTCTGTTCTGTTCTTTTTTTTACGTGTTTAGATCTTAGGTCCATCCATCTCTAATTTATTCTAATAATGCACTCTGTGCATAAAAAAAGATCATAATTTATTCTTCCGTTTTGGACTTTTTAGCTCTGGCTTGTGTTCCCTCCGAGGTCACGACTGTGTACTCAGAGTCAGTGGTGCAGACGCACCGATCACAGCATGTTGGGAATGAAAATAAGTCTGTTTTGTGTCCGAGCCTTTAAAATATGCTGAGAAATCTGTGTTTCTGTTCTAGATGAAATGCTCCTCATCCTGGTTTAATTCATACCTAGACTTGGAGCCGGGTCTAAATGTATGAAACATTTACTTTTTGGTATTTTGGAAGCCAGACTGTGTCAGTGTTAGTGCCGTCCTCCACCCGCTCCGCTACACAGCACCACAGATGTGACCGGACGTTTGTAATTCTGCTTTGCTTGGTTATAATTGTCCAATTACTTCTGGTTTTCTGGGTCAAACCTGTTTCTTTTTTTTTCTCCTTTCTTTCTCCTCTTGGTTAGAATAACAGCAGTGAACTGGGGTTTATCTCGGCAAACATCTGCACAGCAGGATCTGTCCGGCCCCCGTGGTGAATCCATCTACATTACAACAACGTTAGGCCACTGACTTCTGGGACTGTGTGTGCAAGACATGTGGGGCTTATGAAAGCAGAAAAGATTCTCCTTCCCTCCCTCTGTCTCTCTCTCTCTCTCTTTCATCCATCCTCTGCCTCTCTCTCCCACCTCCTCCCTATTGTCCCATGCAGGCCGGAGCCCAGCTGTATTCCCGTGGGGCAGAGTGAACAGATGTAGCCGACGTAGAGGAAGAGGCCGAGATGAGCAACCGAAGCCCGGCTGCCTTCTGCAAATTTGACTCTCAAATATAAAAAAAAAAACGTTGCACACTGAGTCATCCGGACTATAACGCTCCCCTCCTCTTCTTCCTCTTCCTCTTCTTCACGCTTCACGGGACATTTTGTATGTTTTAATATTTTCTCTCATATGTTATGTGTCCACGGCTGCGACGCCATCTTTCCTCCGGGGAGATGAAACCTGTTCTCACTAATTCAGGAAGTATTTGGAATGAAGAATGGGTTTTTGTATTTTTTATGATTAATGTAGGAATGTTAATATTAATTTGGCCGGAGGCATTTTTTTTTTCTTCGTGACTTAACTTTGTAATATATGGAGAAGCTGGAGCGCTGATAAATAATATATAAATACACTTAATTGTGTAAGACATGAATACAATGTTCACCAGCGTGTCTGTGTGTAGCATGCTGATGAGTATAGATTGTAAATGTTTACGTGTGTGTGTGTGTGTGTGTGTGTGTGTGTGTGTGTGTGTGTGTGTGTGTGTGTGTGTGTGTGTGTGTGTGTTTGTTCACAGATTAGACTAATTAATCACTGCAATGTAAACCCAGACTGCAGTTTGATAACAATTTCCCTTTTTAACCACTTTTGTTCTGGTTTTGCCAAGAATTATGCTCAAAATACAGACAATGTATCCGTATGACTGTGAAACTAGAGACCATGTTGTAAACTGTTTAATTGATCTGATTTACTTTGATTGTGATCGCATTGAAACAGGAAGTGCTTTTACTTTGAAGCCAGGAAGTTGCATGATACGTGCTTCTTAGACGCTAACGATGATGATGATGATACGTGGGGAAAATTCCACATGTGGAGTGCGAGAGCGCGTTCTGTTCACTTTAACAGTTTGTTATTTAAACTGCGGTTCAGAAGTAAAGTGTTCTGACGTGTCTTGGTCCTCGTTAGAGTCTCCACTTCACAACAACCATGTTGAGATGCGATCACATCTAAATCCCGTTCGACTCACCGATATCCTCTCCTCTAACATTTTTAAATCGCATATTTTTGTTCTTTTTACTTCTAGCATAAGCTGCCCTCACAAAGTGCGCTCTGTTGCGTGCAGTACGCATTCCTTCCTCATAACATGGAACCTCCTGTCACCCTCCTGCTCACATATCTGCTGCACACAGGTGTTGAGGCCGAAGCCGCCACTGAGGCAAAGACTCAAAAGCACGACTCAAGATCAGCACAGTTCAGAAAACACAGACTTTATTCGCTACGGTTTGGTTCACAGGTAGACAGTCAGAGCAGGCAAACAAATCCCAAAAGCAGGAGTGAGACACAAGGCAGTCGAGGAAAAGCAGAGTCAAAAACCAGGTTACCAAGATCACAGGGAGGAAGTGCTGAACACACAGAGGTACTGAGACGGTCTGGCACAGACCAAGAGGAGCTCACAGACTACGTAGACCTCAGGGAGGACGGGTAACGGGACAGCTGAAGCTGATCAGGGCGGGGAAAGAAGATCACACTGGAGGGAAACACACAAGAGCACCAAGAGAAGCTGTCAGAAACGAGAGGGAGAGGTGGACGAGAAAATAAAACAGGAATCCCAAAAATGACATGAATGTGAAAACAAGGGAACTTGACGAGGTGTAACGAAAGGATTGTGGGTCAGAATAGTCAGAAGAGCGCGCTGGCTGACAACATGATGCAGCAGAACATTGAGGTATTTCTGGAACACTACATTTGACCGTACGATGTATTGAGACGCATTAAATCTGTTGCCGGCACAGTAAATAGTCTGGTGGACCTGGTATCGGAACGCACAGCTGGTCTCACCTCCAGGGCGTCAAATACAGACATTGGGCGTCTTGATACCGGCTTCTTTCAGCGTCTGATAATCTGCCACTAAGCAGATACGTCGGTGGACGCTCAAGTCCCACGCTTCTTGTCTGCCGAAAGTGATGTTTTCATTGGTCATTGGTGCATTTTTCTTTTTTCAATTCACCAAATGTACAACCTTAGCCAAGCAAGTAGACTTTTTTTGATATATTGCACGAACGATTTGGCGTTTCCACTCAGGTGTTTTTATTAAGCACAGATTGAAAATACTCACACAAACCGGTGGACGGAGACGTATCTGTGTCAGTAGGTTGCTACTCAACAACAGAACACCCAACACTTGTGAATAATCGCCATGTTTGGCCACCAGGGACAGGTGTGGTATCACATGACAGCTCATTTACATGTCTAGCACATGTGAAGCACTGCATTGTGGGACTTGAAGCAGTATGTGTAATCTATGGACCATTTTAAGTGCATTGTGGGAACGTGAAAGACACTTATCGAGTGCTCCCTCGCTCACTGTAGTGCATAAAGCAGGACCCTGATAGGTTGAATGGTGTGAGGTAAATAGAGTGCAATAGACAACAAACAGGAAGTGACTTTGGACGCAGCTGTAAGTTTATTTTGGTTAAAATGACAAACTGCTCTGAGTCACTGTGAAGTGAATGATGTCACTGTGTGTGTGTGTGTGTTCCCAAAGATTCGGGCACACAATACATGCGCGCCTGTGTGTGTGTGTGTGTGTGTGTGTGTGTGTGTGTGTGTGTGTCTAATTATAGTGAGTGCTTTGTGGCGCATCTCAGTGTGATCGGTCCTCACCGAGTCTGACAATCACATCAATGGGAGCTTGACGATGATGGATTCCCCTCCGCTGCGACGCCAAAACACACACACACACACACACACACTTTTGCAAATGCACTCTGCACATGTGCATCCACTATCCTTCATTCTGAATCTGTCAGTTACTCACTCACACACAAACAAACATACGCATTTGGTTTGTGTGCGCATGGAAAAGCATTTTCTCTTTTCTACCTTTCTCACTCGCTCACACAATCACAGACACACATCAACTTAATTATAATTCGGTGCTGTTGTTGCACAGAGGACGGCCGGTGACTGCTGAATGGTTGGGGAGAAAACCAGGGCAGTCACGCAATCACACACACACACACACACACACAGCATGTTTGTAGGGGGTGAAAAAACTGTGCAGTAAGCTTATCGGAGGTTAAAGATAGTTTTGCTGAATTGCCTGGATGAGTTACTGGCAGAAACATGTTTGTTTCAGGTGCTGGGCCTCTCTGTGCAGCAGCTCAGCCTCTCCATCCCATAATTTATCAGCTTTTCTTTGTCTAGATAGATCTTGATGAATCCCTTGACAACATATTGAGACGACAGTCTAGTCGTCAGCAATCTTCCCCAAAGACATGCGAGCAGCATGAGTGCAATACCTCATTAGCACAAAGCTATATTTATTGATGGTACGGATGCATTAGGAAATGTTGTCTACGCACATGAGACAATAAATCTGAACTTACAACAAGCGCAGTACCTTGCATCTCTTTGACAGTAAATCATTATTCAGCGTGTTTCTTTATGGACCTTCATAATAAGAATGATGTTCAACAAGGAGGAATGTGTCCTGAAGGACTAAAGACAAAGTACATTCAGAGACAAATCATGCTGTAAACAAACAAGACACTTGTTTTTAATTCTATGCAATGCAAGCGCAGTGACAAAATGTTCAACTTTTGATGGCTGGGTAAAAAGTGACAGTGACGGGCGTTTTACCCAATTTACCCCAAGAGCACCTTGTGCGGACATTTGTAATTATGTGGATACTTCGTATCATAGCAACGAGATACAACCAAAACACTTCAGCCAGGTGGCAACTCTGCCGAGTGAAGCTGACGTGGAAGTGTGTTAAAGCTGCATTCTCTCTAGTGTCCACCAGGGGGCGACTCCTCTGGTTGTATAGAAGTCTATGAGAAAATGACTCTACTTCTCTCTTGATTTATTACCTCAGTAAACATTGTAAACATGAGTTTATGGTCTCAATCTCTAGTTTCAAGTCTTCTTCAATACAGCATGATGTTCATTTAGTAAACGATGGTCCATTTAGAGTCAAACAGACCATAAAGCAGGGGATGCTTTAGGGGCGGGGCTTACTGTGATTGACAGGTCGCAGGTCGCTTCGTAACATCAGTCCACCAACCTGCGGGTGACGTCGTGATGACTGCGTCCACTTCTTACAATATATTTATACATTTTATGGTTTTAGCTGAAGAAAGTTTGCGCCTCCAAAGCGGACATTCGCTCCCACCCGGGTGTTTTCAGCTGAGAAAATCACTTTGGTGAACAAGATGCAAATATCTACTAAACCACTTTTACAACCTTTTGAAACTCTACTTTATTACTTGTACATATAAAAATGTTCTCTGGAACAAAATACTAATAAAAAATGTAATTACTAATAACAGCCGATGTATTATACTCTGTATTATTATTGCTCATCTGTCGTGGCCCGTTTCCCATTTTGAATAATAAATGTGTTGAAAGAGATGCATGTCCATGTTTAAGACACAATCTTTGGCTGCTAACTCTCAAATCCAGCAGCCAATTTCATAAAGTCAAGCTCATCACTCACTGAATGTACAGATTCAAACAGCGAGTGCAGACACGTCTTACTTATACTTGTCCTCCTGCAGTGTTCCTCCTCTGTGGAGATCATCCATGAAGAGAAGGCCTTCACCATTGGCGGTTGCAGAGCACGTCTTTACCGCGTAGCGCTGACACACACACTCACACACACAGCGAGGTCTGAAGGACGTCCTGTGTTTTACATCGTTAACGTCCAGTTTGATGAGTACACTACAACAGCTGTTATCTTGCAGTCAAACCCTGAGCTTGTTCTTCAGAGGAGAGCTGCCAGCGGAGGACGACCGAGAGCCATTTGTTAGCACAAATTATTAAATCCACTCAGCTTGTTAAATACAGCTGCCAGGGGCAAAAGTTGGGACACATTACGGCCTACCGCCGTCTTATATCTCCTTTATAAATATGAACAAGGCCCCCTGTGTGTTCAGCGTTTTGGATATAAAATGAAATAAAACACACATGGAAACAGTGAGTAAACCTGTTATGTAATCCTTGCTGTCCACTCAGCTTAAGCAAAGGAAGGTTTTGACTAATAGCCATATGCTGCTCAGAGTACGATGAGGCATGCTTACAGAGAAATGCACTCTGCGGCTCTCGTGGCCTGAAAACACAGAAAGCTCTCTTGTCACTCGGTGCAGATTATTCATTCCAAAAGGTAAAGAAAGACGCGGCGCTGCGTGTCTTCCCGATGCAGAGCCGCCGCCCCCACGTGACGCCGCCGACGATGACACATGACGGATGATGCGGACCCTCATTAAATGTTGCTGTTGAGGTGCCCTTGAGCAGTGTGCGTGAGTCACAGCGTTAGAATAACAGCAGAGATTACCTTTACAACAACAACAAAGAGCCTCATCTGTCGGTTCATGTGAGCCATATGCGTCGGGGGGGAAATCATTATTTATGTTTGTGTTGAAGGCATCTGACTGATTGTTCCACGATGATTCACAAACAGCGTTCTGAATAAAGGTTGTGCTTTTCATTAAACCACAAGGTTAAAGCTCCACTTCTCGATATTCTTATATTGACACTGGATCGAAAGCCTTAATGTGATGTGAAGGGGTCAGTGGAACGTTTAGCTCATTGTTCTGGTTATTTTAGCATTACATTAAGATGCACTGTGTAAGATGTGGACATTCAAAACATGATCTAACGTGATCAACAGAAAGTGGAGAGGGCACATGTCAAAGACGATGCTTAACAATGCACTGGGTACGACACGCTCAACCAGTATCTGCTGCTACATGCCTACTAAATGAAGGATGAAGCATCATTGTACCAGTCTGAAGTATGTTCAAGCGAAGGCCGGACCTGGTCTGCTACCCCGAAACATGAAGACTCCGTTCACCGTTGTTGTGAAGTTTGCAGATGACAGTAAAGACGATGAGACGAACAGAAAGGAAATCATTGACCTTGCAGAGAACAGCCTGCTGCTCAATGTCCGGTCAGTGTCACGATAAGCACACAGACGGCTAACGGTAAACACGGGAAGATCATGAAACAGAACATCCTTTAGTAGAAGTTTGCGTATTCGCTCTCTGCGGGTTTTTGTTTCCTGAGGCTAGCGTAAGTTTAAAATTCTCGGCAATCGGAGCTCCGTGTATTTACGCTAAATTGACGGTGTTTGTTACTTAAACTGATCATCCAGTCATAAAATTAAATAAAGTATTTAATGAAAAGATCAGTCTCAGCACTGCGTCTCCAGCTCTGATACACTCACTGTACACTACCCGCCCACTAGAGACTCGCTGGGGTAGGAAGTTAAACAGCTATATATTTTTCATGGAAGATGGTGGGGACCAATCCGGAGCATTAAAGAGAAAAGATAAAGTTCTTTCGTTTATAAGGTGGACACAAACAATACTTGAAATCAGTGCTGCTTTTGCTCCGGGTCCTCCGGGTGTGTAAGAAGGCTTTTTCTTGCTAACACAACTTTGTAAGACAAACTTTCTTTGGACTTTCTTTGCACCCAAAAGGCCCAAAAAAAAAAAGATCTGTGACTGCAGTTTTCAGGACTCGAGCAGCAGGCTGGAAACATATTTTTTAAACAGAAAGGGGAACAGGCTGAGGTGAGTAAAGGACGAAGTCCGTGGAACTGATTTACAGGACAGAAGGATGTGAATTTACTGAGGAGATTGGTTCCCTCTCTTTCTTATCAACGCACTTTTCCAGTGATTTACACTGCAATCAGCTCTGCCAAGTGTGAACCCAGTTAGCCTCCACTCTGACTGCAACTTGTCTGCTGGAAAATTGTACATCGTTCAAGCAGCTGTCTGCATCCAAGTGGCATGGCATACAGTGTGCCTCTGAAACCCCAAGAGAGACGTCAAGATGAGGACGCGTCTTCCTTATCTGTAAAACCCAGGAGAGGAGGGAAGGATCACAGCAGGAGGAATGAAGCTGAAAGATGGAGGGAAGGCACACATCTAATTTATGGAAATTATGCTAGAAATGCTAATTGAATTAAGCATGCTAAACAGATCTGCTGGAGAGAAATATGTTTCAGGTATTAGTAAACATGAACCGTCTCCCAAGCTGCAAATATCGCCCTCCCAGTTTATGAATGATAGATGTGTAACAGCCGTCTGCACGATGGCATCACGATGGCATCTTCATAAGATGTGGAGGTCGGAGGAACCAGTCCAGGAACCAGTCCAACGTGTCCTCAGCCAACGGTTTCGTATGATATCCTACGAAAAGTTACTCCTCATTTTTCGTGGGTTTTCTTACAAAAGCCGGCAACACGTGTTGATTACCGCTCGTTACATGCATACAGACTTTTCAAATTAAACTTCTGTCTCTAGAAAAAACTTAGTTATGTTAAAGCAACAACACTACTTAGTTTGGTTAAAGCAACAACACTACTTAGGTTAAAGCAACAACACTACTTAGTTATGTTAAAACAACAACACTAGTTAGTTATGTTAAAGCAACAACACTACTTAGGTTAAAGCAACAACACTACTTAGTTATGTTAAAACAACAACACTAGTTAGTTATGTTAAAGCAACAACACTACTTAGGTTAAAGCAACAACACTAGTTAGTTATGTTAAAACAACAACACTACTTAGTTAGGTTCAGGAATAGATCGTCGTTTGGGTTAAAATAACTACATAAGTTAAGTGACAAAAACATCATCATTGACTTCTGGTTCCACGCGGAGAATAAACTGCGGTCCGCTGGCTGAAACGATCACTGTTTGTTGGACCCATCCACCTCCGCCGCTGAGTTATTTACCGATCTTTATACTTCCTGGTTCATGATTATGTGGATAACGTACAAAATAATTTAGTGGGATATCTATAGATTATTTTTCGTAGGTACTGATTCACATGCTGGATGAGAGCAGCCTGCACTCGTTGTTTTGTGGCCTCTTCACAGTACAGTTTGTTTAAATGCCATCTGTGGCGGACCGGGGCCTGACGTAAACAAATAAACACTAAACCATGTCTTCCTAAGATATCATACGCACTGCTGAATGAGGATACGTTGCACAGGGAGAGCAACCACACTCCTTCTCTCTTTAAAGGTGTAGCACCAAAACACATCTGAGGCGGAAAACAATAATTAAAATCACTAAACCGTTCTCGAATCTGGCCGCAGGAGATTGTAAGTTGACCTGACAACAAACTAACAAACGACGTGTAATCACACTGAGTTGAATTTTAGAAGATGAGTTGATCAGAATATAACATGTTACAGTGTAATACATTGATGAAATCAAGCATGAATCACCAAACCAGATGAAAAAGGTCTGGTCTGGAGCCGGGTACCTGAGGCTGAGTGACTCATCTGTGAGCAGATTAGACAGCCGTCCGTCACACAGGAAGGAGGCAAAAGCGCCTGGGCTTCACTCTTTAAGGCTCCGTCTCAAAGGTCAGAGAGTTTGGTGATGTGATCGCACTGACAGGCCCTCCTCACCACAAATGATGTCACCCTCCTCCTCCTCCTCCTCCTCCTCTTCTTCTGCTGTCCATCCACTCGCTGCATCAGAGACTTTCTCTGAAAGACTGGCTTCAGCTGCCCGCCGGCGTGTGAAGACTCAATCAACTTTATTAATCGCTTTTTTTTTCTTTACTGGTCATGAACTGGTTCTCTCTCACTCGCTTTAAATCACATTCTCCCTCTTTCGGTCTTTAATTGTTTTTACTTTCTCTCATCTTTTTATTGCTGCTGTTCTGTAGAATATTCACAACATAACCAACATGAAGCTGAAGCGCAGACCTCCGGCAAATCCCCGTCTTGCAATGTTAACAAACGTATAAAATAATTTATGTACAAGCAGTTAAAGCAACAAACCACACTGACAACATGACCTCTTTGTTGGAGGTAAAACATTTATTATCATTTGCTGCTTCGGGGCACGAAATGATGGACACAAAGCAGGACAGCAGCATGTTCAACCGACCGAACACATATTCTTGGTCATGATGGGATTTCATTTTTGGTGACTTTATTAAAGGTGCAGGTCATTGTATCTATGAAACACACATACAAAGCTCACAATGTTCATGAATAGTTTCAGTATGCAGGCAAAGACTCAAAGGAGGTGAACTCTATTTATTTATGAATGAACTTTAGTTGAGGGGGGGCGGGGCGTGATGTCACAGTAAATGTTGAGCTTCCAACATTTTTCATAAAATATAAAAACTATAGATCCTGGAATCAGAAAATAGGTCCTGACACATTCTCTCTCAGAGGTGAGAGAACTGCTGAAAGGCAGTGATGGTGACATCATGGTCAAACTGAATGTGATTTCAGACCTGGAATCCGCCTTCATAACTGTTAATATCAGTGAAAGTCACCTTTAGATAAATATGTTCCAGCATATAATAAGTGTTGAGGAATGAAAGGGATTTGATTGATTTGTTATTTAAGTCTATGGAGAAACATTGTATCTCCATATTTTTATTCATACATAAAACTTTACTTCCTGCATATTTTTTTATTTCCTGAAAAGTAATGGTTTCGGACATCCAAGGTTTCTGCTCTACAGCGAGAGATCAGTCAGCGCCGCACCATCAGTCCATCATATCGGAAACAAAACGCATCCGCGTCGTGTCGTCACGCAGCACTTCAGAGTCCTGCTGGAGGTTGGAAGCAGTAAATGAACTTCTCCAGAGCCGCTCTGCATCCTGGTTAACCCGGTGTCCCTCTCTGCGATGAGCTATGCCCTTTGGCTCCCCGTGTAATGCACAGTATCAAATTGCTTCTCTTAAAGGAGCAATCATGCAGCTCTCCGGGGGGATGCTGAGCGCAGTAATTGAACATTCGCCGGGAAGCCGCTGACGTACAGTACGACACCTCTGGGCTCTGGCTGGGTGCTGAATGCTACAGCATGTGTTGCCGATTGCTTCGGCCCGGATTATAAACATGTGAATGCAAACACCAGACACACTGGTGGTGGTTCCTCCCTTCCCCCAGTTCTCAGGAATACATCAGTGTTTGGCTCCAGGTGTAAATGAACTCAATCTTAAAGTGACCCAGGAAGGTGTTGTTGTTTCCTCACATCAAAGAATCCTCTCAAATTATGATTTGTATGTGCTCTATGTACTTACTCTCATGAAACGGAACAAAATGTGGCCATTGTAACGGATTGCATTAGATTTACAGACGTTCTTGTTATTTTGTCCACTCTCCCAGCTATCCACGACGTGCCTCTCTGTTCGGCGATGAGAGGAAACACCTCCAGCGCGCACTGCGGTGAGAACATCAACGGCTCGACTGCAGGACACCGTCCTCGCTGTCAGATCGCAGCTGCACCTTCAGATGCAAACCAACAGCCATGCTGAAATGTAATTGCCATTCAGCAAATATGTCAGCGTGCTGGGGCTGCGGCGTGCACGAACCCCCCCCACACACCCCCGGAATAGCTGCTCAGAGACGGACAGAGATGTGTGTGTGTGTGGAGGAGGGGTATTACTCACTGCACAGCTATTGTTCACAAATAAAAACCAAAGCGAAATAAAAGCGATCCTTTAAAAATTCATGCGAGCCGAGGCAGAGTGGAGGCTAAGCGCTGTGGGTGGTGGAGTGTGAGAAGAGGCTGTTTGTGTGTGTGTGTGTGTGTGTGTGTGTGTGTGTGTGTGTGTGTGTGTGTGTGTGTGTGTGTGTGTGTGTTTGATGTGGGGTTAAGTATGAAGCTTTACTTTAAATTATTCTGGTCATTAAGCTGCATCAGCGCCTGTGTGTCACAGCTTTCTACCCCTGAGTGTGTATGTGGTTTGTGTTTCCTGACAATATTTGTATTTATGGGTGTGTGTGTGTGTTCATGTGCATATGAAAAGTTGTGTGTATATGCATGGCTAGGTATTGATATATATATATATATATATATATATATATGTGTTTGTGTGTGAGCATATATGCTGGTGTGTAGTTTTGTGTGAGTGCACTCTTACATTTATGCATATTATGTGTCGTCACCTGCGTGTGTGGACGTCCATGTTTCAGTATTCCTTCAGTGTCAGCATAGATTTAAGTGTGTGTGCGTGTGTGTGTGTGTGTGTGTGTGTGCATACGTATATATTTTCTGGGTGTATGAGTGCGTTTGCATGTTATTATCTGAGATTCAGAGTAATTGCAAGTCTACCTTTGTACCTAAGCAATACATTACGTTATATTTAGAATTGTATTCACAGCCGATTGCGAATCGGTCGGATGAGAGTCAGAACCCTTCAAGTCTGAGGCCGTGGTTCTCTGCAGGAAATCAGTGGATTGGTCCCTCTGGGTCGGGAGTGGGTCACTGCTCCAAGTGAGGGAATTCAAGTATCTTGGAGTCTTCATCGTCATAGTGATGCGGGCGTTTGGCCGGACTGTTGTGGTGAAGAGGGAGCTGAGCCGGAAGATCATCTACATTCTGACCTTCAGCTATGGTCATGAGTTTTGGGTAGCGCCGCAAATAATGAGATACAAGCAGCCAAAGTGATCCTCATTCGTGGGGTGGCTGGGCTCAGCCTTTGGAGATCAAGAAGGAACTCTGAGCAGAACCCTCGCGTAAAAAGGGGCCAGCTGAGGTGGTTTGGGCATCTGATCAGGTTCCTCCTGGATGTCTTCCTTTTCCAGGTACGTCCAACCGGTAAGAGGCCCAGCGGTAGACCCAGAACACACAGAGGGACTATACATCTCGTCTGACTTGGGAAACGCCTTCATGTTCACCAGGAAAATCTGGAAAACATTGCTGGGGAAGGGGAAGTCTGGAATACCCTGCTAAGCCTGCTGCCCTCGTGACCCCATCCAAGAAGCGGAAAAAAGATAACGGATGGATGGATTTGGAATAGCAATGATGTTAGCATAGATATGCGCTTGGGATGATTAAGTCCAGCGTCAGGGTCAAAGAGGGTCCTTAAAAGTACAATAAAATAATGTGTGTGTGCGATAGGATTCTGCACAGACTGCTGTTATTCACACACATATGAATGAGAGCTGAGCATCAGCATGCTAACAGCGGCCGCCCAGCCGTCGCCCGGTGAACGGAGAAAAATTGTTATTCTGGTCCTGTTTGTCGTCTCGCCGAAGGAAGCGGAGGCTGGAGGAACATTTTATTAAAAACATGACAAGCATTTACAAGAGCTGCAGGAGGGAGGTGTGGTAAGGCAAAGCCCCCCCCCCCCCCACAAGATTCAATATTTATATTTCTGTTAGTCCTGTGGAGTAGCTGGGTTATTGAGCCTCCACCCTGCTGAAGTATCGTCGACCGATACCAGGACGCTGGGGTGAGGGGGGTGAAAGCTCAGATGCTGGGGTGAGGGTTGTATATAATAAACATGCACATAAATAAATCAGTCACGTATTGCTAAAAAATGTGAAGATAAAGGTCATACTCCATACTACGAAAGTATTATATGATTTATGGGGATCATCTCTCGTTTTAAGGTTTTCCGTTCACTGTATTTTAACATTTTGATGTTAAGATATTCACAGTTTTACTTTTTACGATTTATTCTTTTTTTTGCTTTCACGCAGCTTTTTGCCTTTCAACACATTGAGCTCATTTGCCAACATTTCATGGAACCAGTTTGCCCTCTCGTGCTCCCCCCTTTACCTCTATATCTCCTTCTGTCTGTCACTCCGTCCCTCTCTCGCCTCCCAAAGTCTTTCATTATTCAACAATCCACCTTTAGCACCTCACCTCTTCTGCCGTCTCTCGCACTAAATCTAGTTTGAGACTTTATTGTCCTTGAAATTAGGTTCGCAAGCAAAGCAGAGCCACACAGTACATATGACAGACAAAATGTACCGGAACATATGACACACACGCAGTAAAATGGACCGTCGTCCATCCGTCTCTCTTTGGTGTGGACCTCCCATGTGTTTCTTTAGGCACTGTGACTTAAACTCATACATTAATGACCATAAATACGATATATTTTCTGCTCATACTGTATGTTGTGACCATGCTGCATCTCCCAGTTCTTCGTGCTCAGATGGACATCAGTCACCGGTTAGATCACACAATATTCACGGCAGAAGGAAGTAATGGAGGTCAAACATACACTTAAATTTTTTTTCCTTGTAAACAATCTGGAGGCTTACCTGCCTGAATGCACCATTAGTTTAAGTCCCTGTGAGGTCAGACCATCTTGTCTGTGAAGGAGTCAAAGTCCTTTTCTTTTGTTCCTGAGAAGATTTCTACCATCTGTGGGGGGGGGGGGGGGATCCAGTTTGGGGACCTGCAGAATTGTGCCACTGCTTTGTGCACCTTCAGCTCGCCCTGGGGCAACTTGCAGCCAAGTGTGAAGCGGTCAGGACAAGAGTCGGTACCTCTAAGCTGTGGTTCTCTGTCGGAAAAAACGGTGGATTGTTCACGAATGAGGCTAAAATGGAGCAATTGATGGACAGGCGGTTTGGTGCGGCGTCAGCAGCGATGTGGGCATTGTACCGGAAGACAAAGCTCTCAATTTACCAGTCCATCTACGTTCCCGACCCTCACCAATGGTCATGAGTGTGGTGACCGGAATAATGAGATTGTGGATACAAGTGGCCGTAATGAGCTTCCTTCGTAGGGTGGAGGGATTACATAACTCGTCTGGCCTGCTGGGGGGTGAGGGACTTCAGGAGGCTGGACCGAGGACTGGGAGGGGGGAGGGGGGGGAGGCGGGGCTAAAGGAAACACATGCACACGCTCTATGGACCCAACGGACACAGAAGGTTTCCGTAAGATCTGGGTAATCTTTTCCAAATTCTATACTTTTGCTTAATGCGCCACTTAGCAACTTTACTAGGAACTAATGGGGCGCCGCCTCCAGAATTGGGGAAAGGGGCATCAGGGGCACTTTTTGCCCAATATGACGTCATGGCCGTGTAGTCTGACTCATCGGATGTAGCTGTTGGTATGGCCGCGTTATCCTTCCCTTCCTCTATCGGCGCTATATATTTTGCTGCATCCTGTGCTTAGTCAGAGTGTTTTTTCTCCACCAGAATGCTCATGTGTGCAGCCAGACCTTTCCTTAGCGCTGACACAGCACTGTGGAGACGGGTCTATGCAAGACTAGGGCTGGCGTGACCCCCCCTCACATCATGGTCTGTTGATGTTGATGTTGCATGTGACCTTTTTGTCCCACTTCCTGCTCTCGTGCACTCCCCTTGCGAGGCTAACTTCATCACAAGACGAGCCTGAAGAGTTTTAAAAAGTCTCTCTGTGGAGAAGATGAAGGATCTTTCAGTAAAGTCCCTCTGGCTGTTTGAAATCCAAGAGATTTCCCACCAAATCAAAATGATAAAGTAAAATGACATGTTCAGCCTTTTTCTTTTTGATGGACGGTTTATTTTTTTGTTCCTTTTCACTTTTTAACTTTACTCTTCTTCAAAAGCTTCACCTTTAACATTTCACACCTCTGTCTTTCTCTCTTTCACTCTCTCTCTGCCAAACTAATCTAAATTAGGAAAAGTCCATTAGATCATGGAGTGCGTGCACACAGAAATGCAAACACACACACACACACACACACACACACACACACCTGATGGGGACCATAAATCGTTGTCTCCATTATAGTTCTGCCAATAGCACCTCCATGCTGGCTGCACAGCGTCTTTATAGCACGGCTTTGATGTATATGTGGGGTTTCGGGTCGGGCCGGGCGGGGCGAGTGACAGAATGGGGTTGGGAAATGAGCAAGAAGGGGGGAGGAGGAAGAGAAGAGGAAGAGGAATAGAGGAGCGACACCAAACACCAAAGAGACAAGAGCGAGAAAACGAGAGAAGAGATACGAATACAGCAGCACCTAGAGGCTGTAACACTCCACTGACATGCAATGCACAGTTATCATCACATTCCCAGCAGGTAGCTTGATTACCTCTTCAGTGTGAGGAGAAACACAACCAGTCGTGTCCCAGTTCATGAGCGAGACCCGTCCAAAGGATGCATCCCAACCAAGGTGTGTCCTCCAGAGGAACTGTGTGAAAGAGCTCGGCTCGGAGCAGACTGCACAGGCAGAGCAGGATAAATCGTCTCTATCGGTCACGTGGTAAGTCGGACGTCGACAACAAAAAAGATCAGTCCGAGTGAGAAAGAGCACCAAAAGGTCAGAGGCAGGTGCAGGAAGAGGTCCTGCAGGCTGAGACGGTGCAGCAGGAAGAGACGACGGCTGCTCCTCTCTCTAATAAATATCACTTTATGATATGAACATATAGCAGACGTGTGTACTTGTGTGTAAATATGTACATCTAACTCAGGACTCGCCGAGCCCGTTACAGAGCTTTCAGTCATATTCCACAAAACACATTCTGGACTTTCATCCTCAATATATTGTGATTGATATAAAGAGGACCAGCTCTTTGGACGAACCTACTTCCATACGATTAACATCTACATCATCGTATGTAGAAGGACTTTAAATAGCAATGTGTTTACAACACTTGATGGATTTTATTGTAACGTGTCTAGACTTGTAAATTTATAAATTTTTGTGTCACTAATTAGTCTTCAAATTTTGATGAATGATGCATGAATTTTTGTATCAATTTTTTTTTTTACCCTTTGTGGTATCTTCATAAGACATCTTTAGCTTTTAAGCACTGCACAATGTTCAACCGCTTGTGTTCTGAACGGAGCTCGGATCGCTCTGCGCTCTGTGCTAAGCTAACTTTGTAGCTGCTCCATCAACACTCAAAGTGACGTCATAGGCGTGAATACGGCAGCATCGTTTCAACCAGTCTGTGGTTTACACATAGTCTAAATATGAAGTAGTTGTTTTCCTCCACTGCTGACTCAATTGAAATTCCTTTGTATGTAATTGTGTCACGCGAAAAAATGTGTTTTTCACATTTGATGTCAACACAGCACAGGTTCTCGGTTCTGCCCCAAGTTCAATTACGAGCCTCACCGTTTGGGATACACTGGACCGATTGGACTTGAATTCAGCACCATTTCCTCAGCAATGACAACATCTACATCCAGGAACTTGTTCCCTTTGTGGGGAGGACGTTGGGCTGCTGTAGAAGAAATGGGCCAATTAGTAAGACACGGATATGGCTCCAGTTATTGGAGGATGACAAGTCTGACCTTAGATAGATCAGACTAATGATGCATCTGACATTTCAATCAACTTGTAAAGTAAAATAATGCATCAGGAGAATCCAGACAGACCCAACTCATTTCTGTGGTTGTAGAACCAGCCTTTGTTTTGGTGCCAGGTGGTCTTCCTATATGGGGGGGGGGGGCATAGACATCCTAAACTAAACTAAAAGACATCACTAGCCTTCCAATACTTTTTTAAAAGTATAACATTTTATAAAACTTAGATAAGTTAAAGTTAAAGTTCATTTTGTGTTGTTTTTAGCGGTCCCTGTGGACTACAGTGGTAGTGTCTCTGAGCACCAGGGTCCCTTTAAAACCTCTCATGTTACTGCAGCAGGTCTGACAGTCTGCTCCTCTCAGTCCTGGTCCTGGTTCTCCCGTTGCCTCCCTTCCCTCCAGCGGGTCCAGCAACACGTCCTGGGTCTCCAGCAGCGTGGTGTCGGTGTTTGCTCCCAGAGAGGAGAAGCTCTGCTCGCAGGTCTAAGGCAGCAACGGGGGCCAGTTCTGTTCTGGGTCCGTCCACCGTGGAAGTAACTTTAAATATGAATATTTGGCATCGCAAACAGCAGAATGACCTTTTCTAATAAAATGTGTGGCAGCTCCCATCAGCTACACCGCTGCTAGAGAGAGCACTCTGTTCTCCCTGCGGCCTGCCTGGGAGCTCTAAGCCTGTCGTTATTGCTGCTGTAGTGTGTGTGTGTGTGTGTGTGTGTGTGTGTGTGTAGCTGCTGCAGTACTGTCAATAAGTGCTTGATGGCCGAGCCGGTGACTCTCTCTCTCTCTCTGCAGCATCACAGAGGAGACGGATGGTAAAGGAGCCGGCCCCTCAGCGACTTTTATCTCCCCCTCCCCGCTCCTCCATCACTCTGTCCTGACTCCTCTTCTGCCATCTCTCCCCCTCCGGTCTTCCTTCCATTCTCCCTCTCTCTCTCTCTCTCCCCTTTCTCTCTCAATTCGTTGCCAGCCCTCCCTCTCTCTCTCTCTCTCTCTTTCTTTACCTTATTTGTGTGAATGAATGTGTCTCATCTCGGTCCCCTGCAGTCAGTCTTTCCTTTATGTCTCCTCCCTTCTCTTTATCTGTTACTCTTGTGTTACGCTTGTTTCTGTGCAGTGTGTGTTTAGCTCGCTAACAGACTTTACTATGAGCTCTACATCAGTAGTATTACTGTCAAATATTTCAAATTGTCAGAATAAGTGATATTTTTCCTTTTCAACATGCTCATCCTTTTCTTAGCGCTCCTCTTAAATATTAATAATACATGTTTTATTATGCATGTATTTCTATACTTCTCCCCTTTCTGTTCAGTTTGATTCAGATGAAACATTGTATTCAGTCGACGGGTTAAAGTCCTTTCAGAGTTAAAGGTGTTTCCAGAGCACAAGTCCTTTATGTCGTTGTACTAAACTCCCCTCATTAAATAAGAGAGATAACTACCACTCTCTGATATTACTAATTCTTTAACATAAATGATGCGTATAGTTCTCAAATGTGTTCATCAGTAACATGAAGGCCCCATTGTGTCCACTGGACACGAGCGTCTCTGAGCTCTAGTGTCGCTGGACTTAACTTGTGAGTGCATATGAATGCATTTCTACAAGCTTCAGTACAACCAACATCTATATCAGTTTCAAATGTGGATATTTAATATGGATGCTATTGGAAGAAGAAGAAAAAACTGACTGACGAGACTCTTTCTTCTGAAACAGGCCTGGTGGACTCAGGAGATAATGAAGAGTTCACATGGTGTTGATTTGTTTGTTTGTTTTTTCCGAAAGATAAATCAGAATGAAGATAGTCTTCCTGATTGAACGTGGCTTCATTAAAGGTTTTCATTGCTTTTAAAGGGCCGGTGTGTTATATTCACTAGAGTACAATCACCAGAAAGTAGGAGTCGTTGTGTTTTCCTCAGCTTAGACTGAGTCCTGTTCCTGGTGTCTGCCGTGTTGCACCGCCATGTTTCTACAGAAGCCCAGAACAGACAAACCAAACGGTGACTCTGGAGACGTTCATTCAGTCGGTTGCATTCTACAAACTCACCACTAGATGCCGCTACATCCGACACACTTCTCCCTTCAGTGTTGGCACGTTATTTGTCACGTCAAAAGCATTGTTGACCATGCGGTCTGCCTTTTGTTTTGTCGTGTCGTGTGACATTGTGTGTTGGAGTTTGAGTGAAACCACTGAACATTTCTACATCAGTGCAGCAAGGAGACAAGGCAACTACATGTGTTATCTGCTGCTAAGGCGCTACTTGAAGTTCATTTCTCGCCACAGAGATCTATAACGATTAAAGCTGGTAATAAAGCCGGAATTTCTTATTCTAGTTTTGAGCTCTGACCCAAACTGAGTCCGTTCTGTAAGTATTAATGAGCGTGAGGTCTGCAAGGGAGTACTGCAAAAACCGAATGCAGCCATCTGAATGGATTTACAATAAACTGAGGGCCATTTCATGCTTCTTCTGATTGCCTGGCTTTCACTGGTGATATAGAATGTAATTATACAGAGTTGGGCCACGTTAGAAATGAAGGGTATCTGGGTTGTGGGTCTGGGGGGAGCAGAAGTGTGGACAGTCTAATAACTGCTGGCTAGTTTTGGCTTCAGTTCAGAAAATTGTGAAGTTTGAGCTAATCAAAGCAGACGGTCTCCTGTGGGGTCTAAAGACATAATCTGCGGTTAGAGCCGACTCTCTCAGAATCTAAATATTATATTTTTTGATTCTCTGTATGCAGCAGAGCTACAGGCTATAGCTCCCACAGATCCCTCTGAAAGTTAAACTGCGTCTGTATCTCCGCTCTTTCTTTCAGTAGCTTCGGGTTAGACACAGACTCAGGAAATGTTCGGCAATAAAGGGGGAAGTTGGCCCCAAAAGGCGGCTTGTGTGTCGAGGCATTGAATTTAGATTTCATCCTTCACCATGAAACGACAATATTAAAATATGACGAATGGTTGGAAACAAAATCTTCTTCTCTTTGTCACATGGAGAGGTTAGCTGAAGGTTTAAGCACTTTAAAAAGGTGCAATATGTGGAATGTCTGGCCGGATGCTCATCACTTCACCTCTACTGGGTCCAAACATCTGAATTTACAGTCATCAGTTATAATAAATGAAAAACAAAACACTAATTATTAACGGAAGGGACACAATACCCAACATTTGACCAAACTGAAATCACAAATTCAAAAGGAGGGACGGTAATCTGTCAGGCGATGTCAGGATGTGAATGAACGTCTCCCGTTGGTCGGGCCTTCGGCCTGTCATGAAGTCGTCCAGCACAGAATCTCTGGCTCTTCTTTTATTTGTATGGATTAAACAAAATGAGCTATAATGTGAGTTTTGGATGGATCCAGGCTAGCTGTTCCCCCTGTTTTCATTCTGTATGCTAAGCTAAGCTAAGCTAACGGGTTGGTGTCATATTTTCCATACAGACACGATTGATGAGAGAGGTTTTCATCTTCTCATTATTCTCTCAGCAACAAAGAGAATAATTATATTTCCCCAATGACCTCATAGTCTTCATTAACCTTTTTTTGACCCATCTCACTTCCTGTTGAGTATATTACTCTCTGCTGCTCTTTTCCAATCTTTCTCTCTCTCCTTTGTCTCCATCATCGTTGCCCTGCCCCTCCACCTTCTGTTTTCCCATTCCTTTTCTCTTCAGGCTTCATTCCCTTCTTATCTCGTGTCTCGTTCTCAGGTACTTCAGCTCCATCACTTCCTCCTGACTGTACACCGCGGCTGTTACTTCCCGGGGATTTGGCTTTTGGTGGCCACTTTACGAATCAGCAGAGAGAGGAAGAGGGGAAGGAGGAAGAGGGGAAGGAGGAAGAGGGAAGGAGAGCGAGAGGGAAAAACCAAAAGGAGGTCATGGAGCTGAGTCTCCAGATGGAAGCCTTCTTGCTGCTTTGATCAGCCATTTGTCTGCGGAGCGATTCGTCTACAGCGTGGGTGTGAAAGCAACGTCAGCTCTGAGTGATTAATGCTACAAAATGTGTTCCTAATGTGGCGAGGAGCAGAGCTGGTGGGTAATTTAAAATATGTTTTCAGAATGTAAACAAGGTTGGTTAGGTCCCGGAGCAAAAACAAGTCATTTATAACACAAGAGGAGAAGTAGTAGTGAGGTAGCAGTAGCAGTAAACACAACGTTACGTGACAAACAACACAAATACTAAAAGCACAAGAACCAACTCTGTCTGCTGTGAATTACGCCTTTATTCAAATTGTCTGAAACTACTTTCCCAAACCTTTAACACGTATCTTGAGTTGCCTAAAAATAACCATGATATGTTGTTATAATCCTCATTCATGCACTAGTTAGCACATTTATATTTCAGTAGGCTCCACACAGAAAAAGGTGTAAATGCAAATGGCTGCTTTAGCGTTCTGAACAAATCAACTACACAGCAGCGGTTTTCAACTACAAGTAGATTTCTCCATCAGCTCAGACGTTCACAGGGTTGCTGACGTTTGCCCACAATGCACTGCTCCGATTGGACCGTCCTGTACAAACACGTGTTGTCAGTTCTCAGTGACTAAAAAGAAAAATCACTCATCCGGCCATTGTGTTTGTCATCCATTACCAGCTGAGAAAACACCATCCATGCAACTCTTTAGTGCCCAGGAGCAAGGCACTTGAGACAGACGGTTGTCGGGCAGATCTCATGTTGAACGAACGTTTTCTTTCCCAAAATGAAACAAAATAAAAAGAGATATCAGTTCAACACATGCAGGCGGTTATCCTTGAAGCATAATGCACTAATATCATGTGTTGTAATGTTCATTAAACAGATACAACCCTCTTATTGTGTCTTTTCTCAGTACAAAGCCTGAGAAGCTTTCTCATTCTTACACACATGGACTTTGTATGATTACAGAACCTCCTGAATTATTTATGTCCATTATGTGTCTGTTTTTATAACAAAAACAACTAATGATAATCTCTTTATTATACTGTGCACATTCTCTATCCTGCCAGCTGCAGTGTTGTGCGTCTCCGTCACATTAAACTGTTCATCGGGGTTTTTGTTTCGGACCCGAGGGAGAGAGGCTGCCTCCACGTCTCCATGCCGACAGACGACGTCCTCTCCTCGCAGCCATCCATTGCATCGGTTAACTACTCATCGAGGTGCTGTGGACCGGTGTCACCAGCCCGCCAGCGCTGCAAACTACAATAACTAATAAAGCGCCTTCTTCTGCGAGACACATCTACCGATATGTCGCCCAAACACAACCCACTGCAAAGGCGTCATAGCTCACGTAGAGACGCAGCGCGTTGGAGAGGTGCACCAGTAGAAAATATAACACAGAGCCAAGCCTGCCCCCTAAAGAAACACAGTCCACTCAAAGGGTTCTTGGTTTGAACAGTCGCTGCTCATATAAAACGAGACTATTCATCATAGTGGTCATGCAGATAACGACATAATGTCCTCTGCAGACAAATAAGAACTATGTTTCGGTTTGATGAAGCAACACATGCTGATATTCAGAATGAAAGAAGGACAAACAGGTTCTGTACGGCTCTCTGGTTCCTTGCGGAACCTTTTACATTGATAGTCTGGGAGGACGTGATAAACGGACGCGGCGTTGATGTCACAGGAGCGGCTGCCAACATATGGAAGCGTCCCCACGATGGACAAAATGATTAGTCACCTAAAGCAGAAAGAAACAAAGAGGGGGTCAAAAATAAGTCGACCAGGTTGTTCTCAGACTTTTTCCCAAATGGGTCATGCCACGACAAGAGCGTCCCATGACATCATCAGCTCCTCCTCCGCCGGCCTCTGCCAGAGTCAGGCCAGCGGGAGGAGGGAGCGGTGGCTCTCGGTGGTAAAAAGGTGATTTATACGCTGCGCAGGATGCAGATACCGGCAGGATTGCAGTGGAGGAGGAGGAGGAGGAGGAGGAGGAGGAGGAGGAGGGGAAAGGTAGAGAAGACAAGACGTGAAAATGGATGAAGAAGGAAAGAGGATGTTACGAAAATGGTGGAAAACTAAATTAAGAGAGGGATTTGGTCAAGATTAAAAAACTAAAAGTGGTAAAATGAGAAGAGAACAGAAGAAAAGAAGAAGGGATGGACAAATGAGAGCAAAAGGTTGGCTGGAAAAAAGACAGAAATGTGGGGAAGACAAGACCACGGTTGGAAGGGTTACTTTAAGATTGCAATCCAATAATAACCTCATCCAAGCATCACTTTGTTAAAGTAACGTCGTCTGAGAACTTTGAGTTACTTTTCATTTACTTCAACACCAAATATGCAGACAGAGAAAAGAGGCGTGCGGCCATCATTCTGTGTGTGAAGCAGAATCAATCAATCGCTGCCGTCCAGCTGTGAACACGCCGTCATCAGCCATTCACATCGTTGAGCACGTTAATGATTTTAACTTGGAGCAGCAGATGCACCAAGAAGATGAATTAAAGGTTCTAGGGTTACATTTCTAAGGTTGTACGGTCATTTCTTTACACCCAAAACCTGTATTGAGGTTTTTAAATAAAGCTTCAGATGTCTGTCATCACATTGTTTTGATGGGAAACAGAGTATTGTGGTTATATAAATGTGATTTATCTATTTATATTAATGGTGCTGTTAGATTGCTGCTACTGTGGAGAGCCATGTTGATACGGGAGCACGCGGGAAGGTCATTCTGAAAGGCTAAACGCCAACAAATATGGAGGGAAGCAGAATATGTTGTGAGATATAAACACATTGTGAATATTGCTCATGTTTACATTCATCTCTTTTGAATACATTTTGTGTTTTTGGAATGAAGACTGAGATAATGACAGAGACGAGAAAGAGAGGAAGCGGAGAGAAGGTGCTACTTTGGACGCAGTGTGTCTGTCAGATAATAACAATAATCTGAACGTTAGCGTCATGAATGAGGCTTTGAACCTTTCTCAGACGAGCTGTACGGGTTCGTCCTGTAACACGTTGACTGTCGCAGGAATTGAAAGTGGTACGTTCACTTTAAACTGTCTTTTCAAGCTGTGATGCATTGCTTTACATGCAACATTATGGTGAAACGTCCACGTAGTGAAAGCATTTCTTTGTGTGAGACTCGTGTCCGTAGCCTAATGTGAGCATAAATCTGCAGTTCATCGTTCTTTATCTTAAACATGTTGTTAGTATTGCCCATTGTAACCTGATCTATTGGTGTCTATTATTGTGTCCCACTTATTTTACTGTTTACCTTTTCTTGTATCCTAAATACGTAATGCCGTTTCCAAGTAATCTGTTATTGAAACAGTAACAGATGAAGAGAATGAGGACACAGAAGACATGAGGACAGATAGTGAGAGGTGGGGAGAAGAAAGTGAAAGAGATGAGAAACAAAAAGGAAAGAACTAAAGAGGTGCAAGGTGGGGTCAGAAGAGGGGGAAGAGAAATAAATGTCAAGGAAGAGAAACGAGAGAAAAAAAAGAAAACCACAGGAGAAACAGGCAGAGGAGATGAGGGAAGGTTGTAGGGGAGGAGAGGTCAGCAGAGGACCCGAGAGAGGCAACAAAAATGGGAAAAAGGAGGAAGATGAGAAGAGGGCATTAGAGGGACATGAGGGAGAGGAGAGATGTGTTGTAGGGAGCACTGAGAGGCCAGATGCTGCCGTCAAATGTCCGTGTTACTGAAGCGGAGCTGACAGGATTCATCGGGGTCTTTCTCCAGAGGTGGAGCACCTGAGCTGAGGACCACCACCGCCTCAGGAGCTCCTCCTTTCTGTCCCAACAGAGCAAATCACAAAGTCTGACCACTGAGACGTCTCAACCCGGTCACCACAAACACATGTCCCGCTGGACCTTTCTGCAAACATTGAATGTGGACGTTTCTGTCCCAAAAACTGGGTTTCATAAATATCCTTCAGTAAAGCCTCGTTCAACAGAAACACAACATGTGAAGTGGTTAGCGTCGGTTAGCTTCAGGCAACACAGCGACCTGGTTTAGGTCAGATTAACAACATGGCTGGTGTTCACATAATAGTGTTACGTAACTAGTGTAAATAAATAACTTTCTATGTATCCTTACTAATACACACGACGTTACCAGTGTCATGTCAACGTATACTTCAGGTTTCACAGGAGATGAACAGCGATCTCCTGGGTGAAAGTCCTGTGTTTGTTTGGGTTAGCTGCAGTTTATGAACAGCGACTTAGAACAGTGCACAGAACACAGAAGGGGTGCACGGCATGAAGTGTAGTTTGTCATCATCAAGCAAAAGCTTCTTTCAGTTGCATGACGGAGAGCTAAAGAGCCACACAGATAAACACTAAATGTACAATAACATCAAACGTATTGTAGCGTCAACAACACAGGATATCATCACAGAGAAGCTTTAACAAAGAATCTAGAGAGGATGAGCAGCACAGCTCAAGCTGAACACAAAGAGAAGGCGACACACTCCCACGTTAGCCACGCCGAAGGTCATTTATTGGAAAATCGCGTCTCCAGATATCGCCGCTCTGAGCTTCTGCATTATCGCTGTGAAAGTTCAGGAAACTATGACGGGGACCTGACGTTAATTAACTTCAAGAGTCCGCACTCTGCTGCAAAAGCTGCATTAATACGGCATAACAGTAAACCCCGTGTTCCCACTTTCCCAAAGAGCCCATTAAGACTACACACACACCTGACCAAACCCACACACACTGCACACTAGAAGTGACGAGCGGACGGCCCGGCAACGGCGATCGATGGAGTCCTCAACTTTGTAATCGGCGCCGCGCGCGCATACCGAATGAGAAAAATAAATGTCCCCTTCTGTGCCGGGCCTGCTGCTGCAGCGAGCTGTGTTAGGACAGCGCTCACTCTCACCTGTCCACATAAAGTCCAGAGGCAGGTGGAAATAACGGGCCCGCGTGTTGGAGAGGACGGCTATTGATTACTGAGGGAGGCTGGACGAGCACGGAGCCTGACGTACCGGACACCATCGGTAAGCGGTCTGAGAAACGTGCACGAGCTGTGCGTTTGACACGTCTGCATATCATATTTCACTGCAAAAAATTTAATAAATCAAGAAAATGATACTTTAAAGACAAACAAAGAGATGAAGTGTCTGCACCCCGCTGACCGGTTGAACGATGACTGTCGGACTTTCTGCAGCGCGTTCATGCAGCAGTGTAACGTGATGTTTCCTTTTACTGCATTAACAGTAGCGGAGGGATCATTGGTCATGGCTTCATGAAGCCTGTACGTAATGTACTTTATGTATTACTTATGTATGTATAGGCTAAGCTTATTTATTAACAATTAAATGAAACGATCACAATACAACAAACTAGTTTCTAGAACGTAAGTGTGGCTGATTAACCCCGGCACACAGGCTCGAGTAGAGAAAACACCACGACCAACGCACAAAGGGTTAATGCCCGTCTCATATCTCCTCATTTCCTCTCTCCTCGCATGGTTTCCTACGTCTCTCCATGCATCCTTGGTGGGAGGGACTAAGACGCAAGAAAAAAACCCAAGCGAAGGAAACAAAGGGATGCAATTAGGAGTCTTGGGATGTACCCAGAGAGAGTAGAACTAATGAGCCACATTACAAACCATAAGTCTACAACCTCACAAGTAAACAAATGTATTGAAAGCTCAACATAGCAAGAGATTCCAGAGCCTCAAGGCCAACAAACATGGCTGCCTCTAGTCAGTGTCCATCCTTTAATGCTACATTGATCAATCAACATATTGTTTTACCTTCACTCTGCTTTTATTCCACTTCAGCTCAATTACTAACCAATCAGTGCACGAAGAACACTCTCCATCCCCACATGACATGAGAGAGCAGAGACTCGGTCCAAAGACAAAACAAACTTAACTTTCATAGAACTAAACAAATGTACAAGGACACCACAGCGAACCTGTTCTAGCTCTGTGTTTTCTAGATGTGTGTCTGTAGCTATAAGGCAGACCACACACACACACACACACACACACACACACACACACACACACACACACACACACACACACAGCGAATGCTTTTTAAACCGGCTACGTGATGGAACCAGACGTCGTTGTTGGTTCGGGAGATTTATGAAGAAAACCCCCGAAGGATATTATTTTTTGTTTCCCACCATAAGCTGGAATCATTTTGTGTCACCACTACCCAGAATCCCCCAGGAGAACACTTATTGTATTTGAATTGTTCCAGGAAAGTACAAACAGTTTCAGGCAGAGAAAAGGCATTTAATGAAGCAACAGTGTGTGCACATGAACAACAACACTCACACTACAGGCATGCATTTCCCCACACAACTACTCATGCACACACACACACACACACACACACACTTTGTCTCCCCCCCCTCTCTCCGGGGATGCAGGCATGTCTTATAAATGTCTGAAGTCCCAGAGAGTTCCATGTCAGCTCAGGAGGTGTCCAGTGTATTTCTGGCCTGCTCCACATACAGTTTGACATTGCATGTAATATTTAGCTTTCCACTATAGACAAACTGTATACTCTCCTCTGTGGGAACCTTTTAAAATACCCAAGAGGATCCCGTTTTTCACTGGGGAGGAAAAAAAACCTTTGAGTGAATGTCAAGAAAAAAAAAACATGGACAAACCATCAGCGCTGCAAGTAAGGAATGCTGGTGACAGACAGTTACACTACAGAGGCACAGAGGAGATGATCCGTACTGTAGTGACAACAAAAGACAAACATCATCTCTTCCTCTGCATATCCTGCTGCTGGAGGGAAGCGGGTCATTACAGCGCCGTGGAATTGAATTGCAAACACACATTTGTCACAGAGCCTCAGAGGTGGTGTGGAGCCCTGATCGAATCCAACCAGAGACGCTGTTGTACTGCAGATCCCTTCATCCAGAGGGTCAGGGAGGCGTAACCTGCAATATGCAATATGTTGAACCCACTTTAAAACAAAGTCAATGGATTGTTGGTTCAAAGCTGCAGCTGGCTGCTGGTGGTGGAGCACAGCTGCAGAGAGGTTGTTTAGCCCCAACAAAACCATTTCTGACAAGTTAAATTGTGAGAGGGTTTGTCTGCCTGGCCGCACAAGCGTTTATTGAGTGTGGAATGAGTTCTTGCACAGGGTGTGTGTGTGTGTGTGTGTGTGTGTGTGTGTGTGTGTGTGTGTGTGTGTGTGTGACCTCTGGTCGGAGATTAAGGTCACAGCCTCTCTGTCAGGCAGCACAACATGAGTAATGTTTTAATGTGAACTTATTAGGCCCTCTGTGCCGTTATGGACAGTCTGAGGCTGGAGATGCTGAGGTCATTTTTCAACCGGAATGACTTGACCTTGGACTGGAACTAGCTTTTCTGCCCGGTCAAGTCTTCAATCAGGGAAGATGACAAAATTACAACCAAAAATCACTCGAAATGAAACTCAAGTATGTGTCTGAATGTCATTAAGATTTAACCTAAATGAGGTTTTTAAGTTAATGAAAGATAACTCGGCCGAGGTCAACGGTGAGCGTGCGTTTCTGTTAATGTGGTGTTTTAATTAACACTCTTAAGATCAATTAAGTTAGGAAAAGCTGTAAAATACATGCATGTTAATGCTGCATGAGGAGGAACAAACGTGGTAAAAACAATATGACAAAGCTTATTGTGTTTTCAGGTTCACGGTCAGCTTAGCAGGAGAACACTTTGTCTTTCATCTCCAAAAACTCTTTGAGCAAAATGTAATTTGATTCCATAAACTATGACATAATACTTCCCAGACATATGGTGCATTTAGTTCAGTTAACTAAATGCATGTTTTTCTTTCTGATGAGTAGAAGTTGATGGTCTTTGGTTTCTGTTTTACACATTAATGGCATCAAAAGTGTCAAAAGTATTGTTGCTTTTGTACGCAGATGATGTACCATCATTACTTTACTCCGAAATAAACCTAAGATAAACCTAAGACGTGGATCGATTCATTTAAATTCTTAGAATATGTAATACATTCATACAGTATAGTTTCTGGTAATTGTAGGCTGATGGAACTACAACATGTCACCAAACGTTAGGTGTCATGATTCAGAGGTTCAGCCTCGGGTTCAGGGCCACATGCAGTCACTTCATATGTTTAATATTTAGGAAATGATCACTTAGATCACCCTTTATGAGCTGGAAAATACAAGTTATGAGCAAAATCACATCTTTGATAGTTTTATATTTTTGTTGGATCATGAAAATGTGTCAATGCTTTTAAGGTTATTATGAGAAACGTTAATAAACTGAAATAGTCTCAATCTAATCCTGGAAGCCGCTGTAACAATGAACAGTCTTATACAGTCTGCTGCAACTCATTCTGAGCTTTATTTCTCTGAACATGGCCGGAGTTCATGTTCATTCAGTGACTTCCACCGTTTATAGTGAAATAAACAGCGTTTGATCATTAACACAGCACAGGAATGCACTTTGCAGTTGTGTTAAGCTCCGTTTCTGTCTTTTCTATTGATTGCAGACGCTGCTCTGTGTCTGATGACAAACTGTTTGCCTGAGGAAGTTGTAGAGTCACAGACAAAACAAAATGAGCAGAGATGGATCACACTTGACTGTACGGCGCCCGGTGCCCGGGCTCAGTGCTTTTCAAGCTGCTGCAGGTCGCTCAGAGCTCTTCCATTTGTCTTTTTTAAGCTTTTCAGTGGGGAACCAAATGAGAAATCAGCTTCTGACCCCGAGACCAAGCGGAAGACATTTAGCTGTGCCAGAGGCCCTTCATGAGAACATATTATTGCTTTTATCATCTGGAGAGTCGTCGCAGACGGTCCATTTCCTCTCTCAGCCATGTTCTTTTTTGGGGGGTTTTACAGATTTGGTGTCGTAAAAGTACGGCTCACAAAAAAAGTTTCTTTTCAGCTGACGGGTAACTTCCACCGGATTATTGTGTTAAATGACTTTGAAGGTCGTGTGACTAACGAAGAAAAGAGCATCGGCTGCAAGACTCATGCAGCGCCCAGTTCCCCACGAATACAATCAAATCTGCCGTGAACTTGCTTAAAAGCTATTTAAAAAAAATAATTGCAACTTAATCCACACTTTAAAAATGAATGTGGGTAAAAGAAGAGTGCCTACAGTATACGACCGACTCACAGCAGGTTGAGAGCCTCTAAGTCCTGGAACCTGAGGGGGTTTAAGCTGATTTAACTGCATCCATCGCATAGAATTCTCTGTGTTTGTGGAGTTCATTGATTTAGTAGCACACACCAGAACACACGACACAGACAGAAGACATGTTGTGGATCCAAATAGATTGTGAGAATGTCTGGTTCTTGTCATACAGCAGCTGTTTTCACAAAGAAAGCTCTAATAAAGACGCTGCACAACTACCACGGCCACAACCCAGCAGACGGGCACAGTTACAGACTAACTGATGAAGAAAGAAAAGCGTTTAGAGGCTGAAGGGACCGATATCTCCCCGAGGAGTCGGTGGAGACCAAACCAGAGCTAATAGAAGTATTAAGAGGATTAGACAATGCAGCTGTTGTCAAAACATCCTCTGAAAATAAATTACGTTTTAAGAAAATTCAAGAAACACAAGATTATTTTCATTGAATTGTTTTATTAACTGGCTCTCAGCTATAACATTATCTGAGGAGTTTGGAGTGAGAACGTGGTTTTTAGATGAACACTGACGGGTCAAGCAAACACAGGACTTTCACCCAGGAGACCTCTGTTTGTGTTCTAACCCCGAACACAACGTCATCCGAAACGTAACCAAAGTGCAAAAATGGATGTTTATTTTGAAAAAAACAGTCAGTTTTCCTTTGACGCCTATAAAACTGACACTAAAGTGAAACTAGAGAGTCATATTTTGAAGTTTACGGCAACTGACTAAACGTGTCAATTTGACGCGTTGAACCGGGTTAAACGGTGAAATTTAACAACGAGATAGTGATTTGTTGATCTCCTCTCCGTCCCTGAATCCACTTGTTTTTCCATGTTGACTAAATAAAAGTGAAATAAAGCATTTGTGTATTATTGAAATGCCCTCCTTGACAGAGGCTAATTGAATCCGTCGAGACATAAAAGCACTCGTGGATACATTAAGCAACAATCCTCCCATCGCTGTCGGCCTCGTTGTTCTTCAGTCTTTTAAGGGCTTCAGTTAAGTGAGTGGAAAAGCAGAATTGAGAGTGGAATTAGTGAAGATTAATGCAAAAACAGCTCCGTTCCGTTTCGTTTCCCTCTGTTTGAAGCCCCCCCCCCCCCCCCCCCCCCAGCCTGTGACAGACGTGCCGGGCAGCTCAGCCAGCAAACTGCACTCGTAGCCTCGGCCAAGCGGAGAGCCCTGTGCCTGCAATGCAGAGGCTGTCCGGACCCAGATTGATTTGTAGCTATTGAGACAACACTGATACGTTACTGAGAGCACAGACGTCAGCAATCGCCTCCCGATTTTTAAGTGTGGGGAGGGAGGGGGGAGGGGGGGGGGGGCTGGACCGGAGGAGACGAGAGAGAGACAAAGAACATGAGGTGAGGAGTTTTTAGCACTGAAACACCGTCACCGTGCCGTCTTCTTTTCTATTTTCTGTCCAGCACACGGACACGGACTGAGAATCACATCTGTTATCGCGGCGCCATCCTGCACTGCGTTTGAGAAGTGACTCTGCGAAAAAAGAGCAGCCGGTGTGAATTACAACCAGGCAATAAGCTGAGAAAGACAAACAAACAACCGTCTTGCTTTGCATTGTTCTTCCATCGCATCTTAAGATTCTGTTCTTGTTGTAAACAGAGCTGAGGGCGAAGCCGGCGGGTTTGGAGGGCTTGTGTTGGGCTGTGGGGGGGCTGGGTACGGCTACCGAATGCAATCAGCGGTAAAAGCTTTATTTTCAAGGTAATGAACCCTCCTCGGGGTATGTGTGATTTATGCTCCCTATTCAAACCACTTTGAATCACGCACAACTGCCTCTGATTCAGTACTGACCTTAAAATACCTTTCTGCTCCTCCTGTTACCAACACAAAGATGTTATTTAGTTGTAACCTCCAGTGCTATAGTATACAAAACAGACGTCCTGTTTCACATTGGTGTCTTTGACAACGATGCAGCTTATCAGGCTGGTTTCATCCAGAATTCGTAGCTATAATTACAACAAACAGCAAACCTTTAGCCAGTAGATCGCTGTTTGTTCCTCATGACAGAAGAGAAGTCAACGTTCTTCTGTGGTTATTTGAACCCAAAACAATGATCGAAGTGGTTTTGTTGCCTAAACCTAACGTACGTATTTCACGATTTATTTCTAAACCTAACTACGTTTTTTTTGCTGCCTCAACCTTACTAAGTAAGTATCCTTACTAGGATATCGTACAAACCGCTTCATGAGGATAAGTCAGCTTGTGTCTGTCTGCATTGTGCAGCACAGAAAGATGTGCAAAAACAATTATCATCCACAAGGTGTCTTCCAATTGTTCTGTTCGGTGACTCTCTGTTTGCATGCGCGGTGCTTTAAAGCATGAAATACATGGACGAGCTGGTGAGACATTATGTGTAACGGCTCTTCTATCTACACCATCACTCAGCTGAATGGAAAAGAGAAAAACATTGCCACGGTTAGAAATCAAATCAGCTTCATGACACTGGAGGATTGCAGGGATTTACCTCCCGTGACAGATAATATGCACGGATACAGATTATTGGAAGATGAGGCTCAGGTGCCGGGTGGAAATATTAACATCCTCTCTGCTGCTTTCACTGCTTCCAGGTTATCAGTGATTGCGGAGAAATACACAAGAGTAATAATGGTTCTGCTCGATCAGCTGCGGGGAGGCAAGAAGACATTAATATATGACATCACGAGGGCTCGATGATGCGGCGCTGGAGGTTTGGATGCCTCACCTGTGAGGTGACGCGGAGCTGACAGCTGAGCCTCTGTGCTGTCCACAAACTACATTCTTTCAAGCAGAAATTGCTAAGTTGCTTGTTCCTTTCCAACCGGGGAATTTGGTACAAACATCCATGGTGTCTGATAAGCTTTTGACCCTCTGTACTTTAGCCTTCCAAGCTAAAAAAAACATTGTTTTTTATTGCCTTCCAAAATGACAAATATGAAGGTTTTTTTTACATACGGGAAATAAAATGGTGTGGCCGTTCCATGACCTGACACTTCTATCTCTTAAAAAGTTTGTAGGCACAAAAGCTAATTGGTTGAGGTCACAAAACAATCTTCTCCACGGTTGGAAGAAGTACCTGGTCAAGGTCAGGGATCATGGTGGCCGTGGTTAAAAGGAAGCATGACAGTCAGGAATTGAACTGCAGTGTCTTGTGTCCCAACGCCAAATCCATTTGCTCCTGACAGACAAGAGTGATAATTCACATAGAGGGCCTTGTTGGATAAACATATGTAGGTCATGAATAGGTCAAGCACTGGCACCCGACTCCATCATACTGCTGTCAAGAGGATTTTCATATCAAGCATTTGACAGATGCTTTCATTTTTCTTGCGAGGGCACAACTGCCTCACCTTCCATATCACGAGATGATGCAAGAATTGCAGGGACCACAAGATCACACGGAGGTCCATCTTGTACGACATAAAGCATTTGTGTCCAATGAATGAGACTGTATAGCCCCGCCCCTAAAGCATCCCCTGCTTTATGGTCTGTTTGACTCTAAATGGACCATCATTTACTAAATGAACATCATGCTGTATTGAAGAAGACTTGAAACTAGAGATTGAGACCATAAACTCATGTTTACAATGTTTACTGAGGTAATAAATCAAGAGAGAAGTAGAGTCATTTTCTCATAGACTTCTATACAACCAGAGGAGTCGCCCCCCGGTGGACATTAGAGAGAATGCAGGTTGAAGACGTGAAGCTTTGTCTTCAGGCTTCAGAACTGGAGGTTGCTTCCTGGTTTTCATAGAGATCACAGAGCACATCGCTGCTCCCCCAAAGGTGTAACCATTTCCACAACATTCAAATCATTATTATGATCAAAGGGGCCAGGTTATCAATTTTGCAAATTGTTTGCAAATTGTTTTGTTTAATTGACAATCCTGGTGTTTAATGAGCTTTATGAGCTTGTGGAACTGCGTTCTAGCCCTGGGTTGTCAAAGTTACATTTGAGTAAACAGGTTAAAGCAACTTAAGACTGAGCTTATACTTTAAGACAAGGCCGGGTTGGGAACAGCGAGCATGCAGCCTGAGTCGCTGTGCCAAGTTCACAAAAAAAACACCAACAACCTCTCCCAGCCTCTGTTTGTGTTCTCTCCTTGGGCGTTATGTGACTCAAATCTACAAAAAGTGTCCAGGATGTTATTCCGGGCCGCGGCTGGCTCCAGATTTGACACTAACTCAGAAGACATTGCGTCGCTGCGCTCAGAGCTGTGCTCGCACTTCAGCCAGAGCTCTGTCAGCGGGTAACCGAAGGAGAAAAAAATGAAAAAGAAGTGAAAGTCGGTCGCCAATTACCAGATTCTGACTCAGAGTCGGGTCGTTAATCAAAACTCTGAGCTCTGTCGACATGCTGCACCATGTATAGATACTGTCGATATAGATAGATGTTTCCTGGAGAGAGAACACAAAACGCTGAAGATGATGAGCAGCCGTGACAGATTCAGGGAGACTGTCCTCTTCCTCCCAATTAATGTCAGATCTGTAGCTCAGCTCCACCTGCGGCCGCCGGCAGCCGCAGAGCTCGCCAGAAAACTCTCCCAGTCACCAGCTGATGTAGGTCAAATCCTCCATTTGGCGCGCTTCCTTCCACTGACGATATCTTTCACAACGTGTGTGTGTGTGTGTGTGCCAATTAGCCTCTCACTTAGTGAGTTTGAAGCTTTGTACGCACAGCACGCTGTGGACTGAAAGACAGGATGTGTCACTGTGTGTCCTGGTCACCTGAGTTACCTGCAGGACTACAGATGTTTCCACATGCAACTAGCTTAGGGGGACTGCTCCTAGTGTCAGCATGCAAGTATATCACACCATATACTGTATGCATGAAGAGAACAGCATGATTCCGGATTGTAGTCGGAGTATGTTGTATCTTCCAAGGAGAACGGCTCGGACTCGTGGGCTTTGTTGAGTTGCAATTCAATTAAATTTGTTTGCAGAGAACCAAAATCACAATCAGAAGGCTTTACAATCTGTACAGCACACGACATCCTGTCTGTGCAAGACTCTGCCAAACAAAACCTCTTTAACTGTGAGAGAAGAAAAGAAAGAGACCTCCAGGAGAGCAGCAGAGGAGGATAACGATAGATAGAATGGACAACATGATATAATTACTACATAATCAATCCATATGATAGAAGTAACGGCACTAATTATAGCAGATTAATAACAGAAACATCATGACTACTAATAATAACAGCAGCAGTGGATATAATAGAATAATAATAATAATGACTGTAGCAGTGGGTGTCAGCAGGGCCACGGCAGGAGGCACGACACATCCAGATATAACCACGATCTATGGAAGCCTGTGAGGAGAGAAAGCACAAAGACTCCGGTGAAGATGCAAAGTTAGTAATGTGCGTTAATGGAGATGAATTAAACATATGGAGGAGAGACAAGAGCCTGTAGCAGCATCTAGGAGCTGGACTAAGGCAAACCTGAGCCAGCCCTCACTATAAGAGTTATCCAAAAGGAAAGTCTCTTAAATGGTGAATATGTCTGCCCCCCCCCCCCCCCCGGCTGAAACTGGAAGCTTCTGGAGGCTCCGACTCCCTCTGGAAGCACAACTAACCCTGCATTCAGGGAGTGCAGCGCTCTAGTGGGGTTAAAACGGCACTGAGCTGCTCACCAAAAGATGTTTGTGTGGGAGTTACTTACCATCTCTTGAGAAGCAGCCAGAAACATAGCTCAACGTCTCTACAACATGTGAAGGTTTATCTCAGCTACAAAAACGTCTTAACATAAGATGCTCTATCCTCCTTTTCCAAAAGCACCTAAGCCTCGCTCGTAAAACTCCTGTTTTAGCACACGGAGCCATATGGTCCTCCTGAAAGCTTCTTATAGTCTAACCGAGCATGAGGCCAGGTTGCAGTCCCCATGTTCATTCAGTTGATTTATCTATCAGCTGTCCTAGGGACCCCCCTCCTCCACCGCTCTATAAATTACCGCTGAGGTAAGATTAAAGCCTTTATTGTTACCCGGCAGGTATAGAGGAGCTTCTGCAACAACCTCTCCCAAAGTCAAAGCCCGGACACAATGCCGACCTGTGAGGACTCTGCATCTGCTGGTGAAATATGTCAGAATGTTAATTACGTGGCCGTGAACAGTCAAGGGTAGTTAAGCATGTGGTTAAGTGCGGCGCCTCGTCTAAATGATGGGGGGGTATTTTAAGATGCAGGTCTTCAGGCACTGCTTTCTCTGGGGGGGGTCCCATAGAGAGAGAATGGGCCCTGCAACAATGTGCTGCTTGGCAGAGAACGGATTCAGATTGCAACCTCGGAAATATCCCAAATGTCCCAAAACTATTTAATTCAGAATTTCTTGCTAATTTTGCTACAAAATCTGTCAAGACTGCACAGATTACAGCAGCAAGCCAAACAGTCAGTCGGCCGTTGAAAGATAGAAGCGAAAGTAATCATAACGTCGTGCAGTGAGGTCGTCATTGCTGACTTACCTCACTGCATCTCCAGCGCATTGAACTAGAGTATATATTCTAGTAATATTCTATTATTTTATTAATGCAAACAAATAGAAAAATCATCTGATTATAATTCCTTAAACATCACTGACCCCCCACATCAGACAATGTAAACTCGTAATTCTTCAGGCTCCCAGCTGTCCACTGTGACACAGACGGGTCTAATCGAGTCTCTCAGAGCTAAAGCAACACACAGACAACAAAATGGGAAAATGTCACTTGGACTTGCAGTATGTGCAGTATCTGGATTTGTGGAGCAACAATCAGCCCGATCCAAGCTGAGACGCTTCTTGTAAACACCTGATTCACTTTAAACGGGTCCATCGGGACCTCATTTCATTTTAAAAGGGCTTTCAGAAGCCTTTTACATATCTTATTCCACATTTAAATGAAAATGCTCCTTTTAG
The DNA here is from genome assembly GCF_910591455.1 of Pholis gunnellus. NCBI lineage: Eukaryota > Metazoa > Chordata > Actinopteri > Perciformes > Pholidae > Pholis > Pholis gunnellus. Next base: position 24,794,061 of record NC_136537.1, read on the forward strand.
TCATTTTCTCAGGATTCCCACCCTCTCTGAGCACACTTAGTGCCTCCAGTTGAGTCAAAGACGTTGTTATTGTCCTCTGCTTTGTCTCCTGAGTAGTAGTCCTCTTTCCCAATGGAAGCATCTCAATCAAATTCATGTTTACTAGATTCAGAGGGATACTGAATAATCTGCTGGTAGTCATCATCTCCTGTTTAATAGATGCAGGAGTATCCTGATTACTTACAGAAAAGAGAAAAAGGCTGATGAGATTCTATATTTATTTTCATCAACAAAACCCAAATGAAGAGACCCAAACCAACCAATGAATTGGTGCTAATGCTACGTATTGTCTATGTATCCAAAGCCCGACACTTCTTCTTCCTGTGTGTCATAGAACTCCATTGTTGTCCGAAAACTATTAAAGAAAAGTGTAGAATAACACCGGCCTTATCTTAAAGGTGTAATGTGTAAGATATTGCCAGTTTTAGTTTCAAACATTCAAAAATGTAACTAGCATTTCCCCAACAACAAGAGGTTGCAGTGTTGACGTCTATGTATTGTGTTGCAGAGATATCTACTGAAACGAGCATGCTAACCAGCTACATCCAGCCCGTCCTGTACCACTCGTACCTTGAGAGGCGAATGTGAGTCACCGGTCTGTCCTCAGTCCAACACGAGAAGACGAAGAAGTAAAGCTGCACCGAGAGCTTGTTAATCCCATTAAAAGGTACAAGGACCCGTCTAAGTTTGAAAAGTTTGGTAATTGGTTTAAATCCAAAGTGGCAGAAATGAGAAAACGACTTGCACCATCACCTCCTCGACGCTGGGAGATTAGAGCGTGCAGCAGAGTCTTAGCTAACCCCAGTTAGCACTTAGCCTGAAATCAGCCAGTGCAAACACCGTGGATCAGGGTTAGACCCTCTGTGACTCCCTCTACCGGGTTTGTGCGCTGGCTGTGTTTGAGTAGCTGAATGGACATCTGTCTTCAGGAGCTGCTGAGTGCCAACTGCTCTCCTCCCAGACGGGAGGGGGGGGGGGGGGGGGGGGGGGGGGGGTCTCTTGGTCGCTGGCAGGAGGAAGACGAAGGTGCAGGTCGTTTGCTCGTCTCAGCCACTTTGGATTTAGTCCAATGATCGAACTATCAAAGCGTACACAGATTGTAAACAGAAGGGTTATTTTGATTATTCTTGCCCTGCTGATAGTTAGTAATTGGCTTTAGTTTTTTCTATCTGGTGATCGCATGGACCCAGTAGTAGGTGAAATACTGACCCCTGTCTGTTTGCAGCATGTGGTCACATGTTACACATCGCACCTTTTAAAGCCACTGTGTAAATATTTGTTTCACAGTTCGGCACTATCTAGTGGTTGAATCCCAGAAGTCACTGCAAGAGACACCAATGCTACCGCACCTCTTTCCCACAGATGTGACCTCGGTACACTCGTGTGTTTCTTTTCTTTGGGCTTTGAAACCACATGGCAGCCAATCAGTTGTGATCGTTATTTCTTTTCCAGATATCTGACCAGAGGAATCTCCGCTGTGCTGCTGGAGGAATTCATCCCACAGTGTTGGAACACAGTGAGTGTTGCTTTAAAGAGCTGCTGCTAACACTCCTGAAAGAGAGACTGAGCCCCAGGATGATCTAAATGTTTCAGAGGCTTTTCACCCTCACCAGAATACAAGTGTTTCATTGTTTAAACTGTGAGCAGTGGAAAAGGCCATAATGTAGGAAAAGATATCAGCGGGAAAGGAGAAAAAACATCTACCTTCAAATCTGATCCTTTTTGAGAACTTTTCTTTTTGGCGTTTCCTCAAAGTTTCATCACCATCTTCTCTCTGGAGGGCATCCGGTGATTTACCTCCTGCTCAGATCATCGTCTGGTGTTGCTCACAATCACTGACTCATATACCCAACATCTGGATTGCAGTGGTCATATAACCGGCGGCGGGGCACAGCTGCATCGATTGGATGAGACTATCGGCCCCTGAGGGCCAAGCAGGTGTTTGCTACAATAGAAACAACTAAATTGAGCAGGTGAAGACAATAAAAATACACAACTGGAGTATCAAACACGATCAAACGTATATCAGAATAAGCATCAAAAGGTGCATTGCAGGACAGATCGTTGCAGTGAAAGACAGTGCGCTGAAACTGCTGATGGAGTCACTTAAAGTTTGGACTTTTCCCCGTTACTGTGGGAGAAGTTGTTTCATGGTTCTAGGATTACCCAGAGTTCCCTCAAAAATTACTTTTCCATCGGGATAACTGACTGAAATGGGCCAGTGTTTATGTGGAAAATCGAATTACCTCCCCTCCCCTGGTTATACTAACGCTGCTCAGAGCGGCCTAAAGGCTGCTGATAAACCTGCGGCAGCATCAATTGGAAATGGTCCTTGCAACGGGCAACAAAACGAGCCGTGGGGCCCCCGAAAAATGGAATGAAAACCTTCAGGAAATAAGATGTTCCAATGTGAAATGTGCAAAACCAAATGATTGTCCTCCCCTGGCAATGCCAATCCAGACAGAGCGTTCCCTCTTTCCTCTCTTCTCTGCAGCGGCCATGTTTTTACATTCGTCCTGACTCGGGAAGATGCATTCCTTCAACATGGCCGGTTCAAAAGAGGCCACGCAAGCAAAGTACAGAACATCCGACCTGCAGGGAGACAATGAGCAACGGGGAGACGATAAATAGTGCATTATCACGGTGACTGATGAAGTTAATTAAAGTATCAGCGGCTTAGCGAGGGGGTAATCCAAATTCATAAATAAACAGCTTCTCTGGCCCTAATGAGCCTGTTTGTTGCAGACTCATCTGCGTCTTTTCTCAACACAATCCAACAAAGAAACGTTTGGAACAATTCCCGCGGGGAGAGACGCCTACGCTTTAATATGTTGTTGGCATCTCGAGCAGTCGGCGGCCGGGGCACCTCATCTCCATCTTCAGCACTTAACTGAATAAAGCGGCTCGCGTGCCCGTGACGGCGAGCTTTAACCCCTCAGACGGGCAAAAGGAGTCGGTGGAAATCAAGCAGTTTTCCGTCGGGTTTGCAGCGGCGGAACGCCAGCAATCAGCTTAAAGACGGACGCGCTGTCCAACCTCAAACGGGACGTAATCAGGTTTCAAACCCTGCTGGTGTGAGTGTGCGTTCTTCTGCGCTCGTGAGGATCAATTTTATGAAAGGAGGGTTTAAAGTGTTCCTGTTTAGCTGCTACTTATATCTTTAATTAGCTTTAGCGTTGGATGTGGGTTTAGGATTTAGATGGAGTCAACATTAAGATAAATTCAGTGCAGATTATAATATTCCTATATATTTTGATATGAGACGATTGAGAGTATCTTCTCTATAAGGTTCTCCATACGACATTCAGAGCATTAACGTAGCAGTAAGCAACTTATCTATGTAAAGATAAAGAGGAGTAATGTCTCTCTGAACATTTGACCTCCAAAAACATGCAAACAGTTGAGGAATTTACCGATTTATTGAATGATACAAACAGGTGTTCAAAATGATTGTGATCCTGGCTTCATACAGACAGGATATCTGTTTTGGAAACTTATCAACAAATATATCTTTTGCATATTTAAACATAACATTTTCAGTAAAGTAATTAACTGGAAGTTTCTTGGTGATATCAACTTGTTAAACTGTGATGTCTCCCCTTAATGTAACATCAGCATGTGTATCAATGTATGTATGTATATATATATATATATATATATATATATACACACAGTATATTCATAAAGTATCTGTTCAGTAGTCAATCCGTCCAACGGCCTAAAGCTGAACCCACAACACTGACCTCGTCACTGTTTCTATAAATCATAAATCATCATGAATAAGTAAACACATATCCATACTGCACAGTTTCCCCCTCAGGGATCAATCATCTCAGCCCTGGTCACTGACAGGTCACAGGAGAATGTGTTATATTCTGTATGCCGTCAGGGTGCTGTGACCTCTGACCTCTGTTGTGATTCAGAAAATGAAGCTGACTTTTGGACCATACAAATGAAAGAAATGATATATTCACAGATCAAATCTCCATTTGTATTACCGTGGGGTGAATGAAGTGCAGCGGTCCTCCAGAGCTCCCCCATCTCTAAAGGATTCCCCACGGAGTCCAGTGAAAACCAATTTACCCTCCACTTGATGAATCCTCAGAGGTCCCTGCAGAGGGCCGGACAGACAGCATTTATCTCCCATTGGAGACCTCTATGAAAGCCCAATAAATTACCTCCTCCTGCATGAATTAGTAAGCACTGTAATCTATACGGAGGACATTAACATACTGAGCCCCCGAGTCCTTCTTCTCCTCACAGAGCTAAATCTCCAGGCAGCAGAAGTCAGCAACAGTGGCTTCATTTATTCATGAAGGGGCCTGTGGTCTGATGTGGACGACCGGAGGAGGTTCATCAACGGCAGCGGTGTGGCTGCTGTGTGGAGACTCTGGTAAACCAGGCACTGCATTAAAGACTACATCCTGTCAAGGGGATGGAGTGTGTGATCACATCCAAAGACAAACGTTTCTTTTCAAACATTTCCTTGGTTACTTTGGATTACCTAACCTCATCTCACGGGAATGCATATAGATAGCTTTCGCATGTCATGATCGTGGTATTTTAGGATTCTTACGTCTCATTTTACTGCACGTTGTTATCGTTAAACAGCAGTTGTTGGGTTTAGGCAAAAAACTAAAAAGCAGAGTTCAACATGCTCTACAAAAAGTTACTCCTCATTTTTCGAGCGTTTTCCTAAGAAGGCAAGCTCGTTACAATCATCTCGTTACAATCAGCTCGTTACAATCAGCTCGTTACAATCAGCTCGTTACAATCAGCTCGTTACAATCAGCTCGTTACAATCAGCTCGTTACAATCAGCTCGTTACAATCAGTTCGTTACAATCAGCTCGTTACAATCAGCTCGTTACAATCAGCTCGTTACAATCATCTCGTTACAATCAGCTCGTTGCAATCAGCTCGTTACATTCATACGGTCTTTTCAAAATAAACTTCCGTCTTCACAGGAAGCTCAGTTAGGTTCAGGAAAGGATGGTCGTTTGGGTTAAAATGACTACGGAAGTGACGTAACTTATTACGAAAGTCACATGACAAAAACATCACCCACCTCCCTTCCCGCCTGCCCTGTCTGTGTTTCATGGCTTCTTCACTCATGATTACGTTGATAACATACACAATTACCTTGGATATCTACGAACTACGCCACATTGCTTTTTCGTAGGTATCGCTACGAATGCTGGATTCAACCTGACGAGTTAGATTTAGAAAAAGCATCACGGCTGTGCTTAAAACGTAAACAACATAACGTAACTACGAAGAACTCGTCACAAACTTCACTAACAGACGTAACTTCACAATAACTCAACACTGTGGGACACAAACACGAGTCTCCCGTGTTTGTCTGAGCCGTCCATCTCTCCATTTTTATTTTTACGTGACTTGTTCAGAACGTAACACATTGTGTTCATGCTGCAGTCAGAACACCACACGGTGTAAATCAGCAATACTGACGGTGTTATAACATTATTATTATCCGTTCACACCAAAAGCACCAAGCGTGGGCTAGATTACCAGTTACTGTGGCCCTGAACAAAGAACACGTCCCTGTTTCTGGAAGGAGCTCAGAGAAGAACGGCTTCTTCATGTTGAAAGAAGCTTTGAGATCTGAAGTTATTCTGGACATGTCCAACTGGGTGGAGAGGCCGGTGCAGACACAGAACACGGTGGATTACAGCCCATCTACTTTGAGATTGCCTCCAGCTCTTCCAGGAAGAAGTGGAGGGGCGTGTCTGGAGCCTGTCTGCGCCGTGACCTGGACCTGGACAGCGGTTGAGAACGCAGGCACTGATGGATGACTTAAAAGCGAGGACGACTCCATCCTGCTGTTCAGAGTGTTGATAGTAAAGATTGCTGCGACTCTGGGCCTCTTGAAAAAGGCCTTGTGGCCTTTACGACAGATAATGTGCCAATTTTACAAGTGGTGTGGTGCTCGAAAGATGATGAAATCTAACGCGAAATTGAATGTTGACGTCACACAATCTGCTTCATGGTGTTACAGACTCAGTACACACACTGTCCTGCAACATCAAAGCTAGTGGCCTACCGTTGCCAACGTTTGTCATTTGAACCAGTGACAGCAGTATTATCATTTATAAATCATTTATTTCTTTAATAACATATTGTCCTCTGGGAACAGTCCATTGCTATTATTCCTTTCAGCTTTGCTCCCTTGGTCCACATTGGAGCTGCAAAACAAGTCCATTTAATACAACAGGTGTGCTTCAAAACGCACGGGTCAGGCCTTTCATGTAAGAATGGTAATTATGATAAAAAGGGAAACATATGTTTTTTTCTCTCAGCTTTCATTTACATTTTCATTTTCATTTTCATTACATTTGGAGGAGACATGAGGAGGGTGAAGTATTTCATGAAGATGTGACGGAGCATCAGGACCAGAGAGGAAACACTGTGGGCGACAGGACGGAGCCTCTGGAGAGGGTTTGTCTGGAGCCCTGTCATACATATTCATATCATCAGAACACCATCCACACGGAGATGAGCCGAGCGTCCCGTAATGACCTCGGCCATTAACGACACCATCAGTGTAACAGATTCTCCGTCAACATTAGCGCCCCGTCCTCGGGCAGCGTCCTCTCGTTTCCGTCCAGATTTATCGTCAGTCTGGACGCTCTGTGTTTTCCAGCAACACGGTACGGACGGACACATCCCACCGTATGGACACGTCCCTGAAACCTGGGGAGCGTTCACACGAGCAGGCCACGTATGATTGATGAGCAGCACCCGGCGGCTGTTGCTATGTCACCTTTATACAGAACCACGCCAGTGGGAGGGACGCATTTCCAAGGCGACCAATGAGATCACTTGGCCTAATCTGGAGGAGAAAAAGACTGCAACACGTATAAAAACTGGGAATGGGCTCGTTAAAAAAAGTCCCAGGACATCACTTCTGCAGAGGGCAGAGGGACAATGCGCTCGTAAAAAAAAACCAAACAGTAAAAATATTGAAATCAAGTTCTGGAAGTGAAACCAGCATGAGTGAGCAAAAGGAGCAGGAGGAAGAGGACGAGGAGGAGGAAGAGGCGGAGCTATTTAGCTGTTTACCCTCCGCAGTAATGAGACGGGGCTGGAGAGTGAATCACTCCATTAGCACGAAGACGCAGGTTTATCATGTCGTGCACCGACTGCGCTCCTCTGAATATACAAACACTGACGTTAATTAGATCAGAAGGATTCCCGCACAGACCTAAATGACAGGATTAATAATCTGCTCTAATGTTTCGGGTCCTTCTGTGGCTTCTGCCTCATCACGAGAGGACAGCGAGCCCAGCGGGAGGGAGGACCGGACTCTGACCACACACGAGCTGTGCTGCAGAATAACACGCTGTACAAAAATACACAACATGATGACATGATGCACAATTCTCAATTTCAATTTCTTAAAAATATTTTTTTTTTAAAAGATTGAGCGGTCAAGTCATGCATCTTTAAAAAAAAAAAAAAATTTTGTAAAATAATTTTAAAAATGTCTTTTTTTAAAGATTTAATGCTTTAATCTCAGAATCTCTGACTCTTTTCTTGGAAAATGACCCCCGAACTCTCTGTGTAATATTATTATGATCACAGGAGTTTCTAGGATGATTAAATAATCCTAAAATAATATGAATTTGTCAACATATCTAAATTCAGTTTAAGGTAACACAAATGTCTGCGTACATATACTTTATATATATATATATATATATATATATTCATATCTCTGCATTATATCCCTTTCAGTTGACGCTCAGCTTTGTACGTGATCACATACTTGGCCAATAAAGCTGATTCATCAAAACTTATCAGTTATTAGTAATACTGTTCCTTTTGTTTAATTTCTTCTATTCACCTTAAAAGATCAATCCCACCTTAAAGGTAGAAGTATGTGAGAACATCTCGCATAGATACTTTAGTTAGTGTAATCATTTACTGGAGGTAACAACATTGTCTGATTAATGGGAGATTTACAACATTAAAGACACACTAATCTCCGTGAAAGAACAATAAACACACACACACCCTGATGTCAATAATGTCAATAAGTCCTCCTGCGTGTTGGCCGTAGCCTGCAGACAGATGCCGGCGTGTGGAGGACGACGGTGTTCTGCAAACATTTGCTCCAATGATTTGTGCTCCGAGGGCGTTTGGAAAGCGCTCACATGTTTGGAAGCTAATGGTAGTGAAGCTAATGGGCATATTGATTGCTTTTCAATTGGGGAGCCAGCAGCCTCACAAATTAGATGTTTTCAGCGGCTCAATTTATCATCGGAGAGGCGGCGCATTGTCAGGCTGGAGCAGTTTGAACAACACATCACGCCGGCTTGATTCAATTGAAGTCAACTGCAGATGCTGCGAAGGGGCCGAGTGCTGAACTCAGCACAGATCCGCGGTTATATTTACAGGAGAAGCAACACACACATTTCTAAATGAAAATTCTTTGAAAAGAATGCATTCCTCTCACAGAGGGACGGATGGTCAGAGATTCAATTACACAGGCTGGGCTCATCCTGCATACCTACATTAAGTAAAGCGCAGTGATTCACTGATTTATATGTTGTATGTTATCCACGTCATCTTGAACGAGGAAGTATAAAAGACAGAAGAAGCACAGAGCGGGTGAGAGTGGAGGTGAACGGGTTCATCCAGGAGAACGCTGGTCGTTCCGTGTCGAACGAGGAGTCAACGTCGATGTTTTTGTCACGTAACTTCCGGAGTAACTTGTGATTATTTCAACCCAAACAACAATGTTTTCCTAAACCTAACTAAAGTAGTTTAGTTGCCTAAACCTAAATAAGTTTCCTGTGAAGTTTATTTTGAACAGACCGATGTAACGAATGGAAATTAACACGTGTTGCTGGACTTTAGTAGGAAAACGCATTAAGAATGAGGAGTATCTTTTCTTAAGATATCATGCTAACAGCTAGATGAGGATATGTAGAATTACAACAGATGATGTCAGCAGTTCTTTTTCTTCTCCCTGCAGCTTGATGTTTGGTTCTCATGACAGCATGGAGTTGATGACATCGTTCTAGTTCTACTGTGATTGGGTTCAGGAATGAGAACAATGAGCGTCGAGGACAAAGCTGCAAATGTTACAGCCTCAAAGAGGCTCATTCCGACCAAACAGCCAAGAACATTATTCAAATTGTCATTTGTTGTTGTTCTGCCTTCACCCCAAAACAACAGAGTAATGGAATTACCTTCGTGCTGCTTTAGATACAAGAACGATGTAAAGCAGGAATCACTGTGATCCGTTTCCACCGAGAGCGACGAATAAACACAGAACAAAACTCTTGTTTACATTTATATTTATATTGTTTGCTCTTTTCTTCTGGTTTGTAAAGACTTTGAGCTGCATGTTATGAAAAGGAGAAACTCAAATAAAGTGTATTATTAGCATTATTGTCTGAAAATGCCTCCGTAGCTCTGTAGAAGTCGACGTTTTAGTTTAATAAAGTTTGATTGTTTTTATGTGTTTTCTGTAATGTTTGTTTAGAGAATGAGAACGGAGTTATTAAAGCAAAGATAAATAATTCTCCAGTTTCCTTTTAAAAGCATCATTAGCAGCACGTGGCGGTGTTGGGAAGGAGCGGCTGATTGATACCAGGTGTGCCGCCTGATTTGGCCTGTGACATCATCTGTGACATCATCGGCTTAACTGAAGCAACTGAGCGATCAGCTGACACACCTGGTGTCTCTCAGCACCTCTGCCTGCTCCTGGGGACGGTTTCAAAGGAAAACCCGAAGCTTGAAACGGCAAATATGTTCCGTTTAATGTTGTTAGTGAGTTTTATTTTCTCTTTATGTCTTTGCTGCCTTTTATCCAATGAATACTTTATTTCCCTGCATTGTGTTATTCCATTGTATAGCTGTCTATTCTATTTGAACTTGTTTATATTTTTTATTCTATAAATGACACAGTTGAATTGCTCTTTAGATGTTGACGGTAAAGCGCTTCAGATTGCCTTGTTGCTGGAGAATGTGCTAGCGGCTGATAAGCTTGCAATGTAATCATTTTACTTAGTTATTCATTCAGTGTAACAGAGAAAACAACAGACCTGGTCTCAGATGGAACCAGAAGCGTCACTGTCCTCACAAACCTTCTTAGACTGCTTGTTTTATTTCGTCTCGTCCTCGGGTTGAATCTCACCTGCGCTCCTTCTTGTTTTTGCAGCATCCTGAGGCCGCTTTTGTACATCGACTTGCATCACGTTGCAGAGCCTTCAAACATGTGTTTACATCCAGGGAAGGAAACTTTATGTCTCTGGATGCTGATTTGAAGATAGTTGCGTCATGTTTGGTCTGCAGCCTATAAAGGATAAAAGATTTTCTTTATTTTTACTCAGTAAATTGCATTAAAAGACCCAAACGACTGGCTTTCGGCCCAAAGCGTATTGGTCCCTAACAGGCCGAGTGAAGGCGATGCAGAAGTGTCTTAAAGCTGCATTCTCTCTAGTGTCCACCAGGGGGCGACTCCTCTGGTTGTATAGAAGTCTATGAGAAAATGACTCTACTTCTCTCTTGATTTATTACCTCAGTAAACATTGTAAACATGAGTTTATGGTCTCAATCTCTAGTTTCAAGTCTTCTTCAATACAGCATGATGTTCATTTAGTAAATGATGGTCCATTTAGAGTCACACAGACCATAAAGCAGGGGATGCTTTAGGGCGGGGCTACAACAAGGTGATACTCGTAATCCAAGATTGCGATGGCGAAATTGCTGAACTCGAGGCTTCAAAACGTCAGTCAACAAAACAATTGATGATGTCACGATGACTCGGTCCACTTCCTATGTACAGACAATGTACAGCACAGGAATGGTTTAGGTTTTATTATCAGAAGCGTTCCGTTATTTGTGCGAGTAGTGTCGACCAATCACGGTTGAACAGGCTTTTGAATGCAGGTAAACAGTTCCTGCGGAGAGTAAAATAGTTTATGTGTACCGCTGCCATCACTGCAAACAGCTCAATGTCCGTTCTACTCCTATTCTATTTCTAGGAGCCGAAATAATGCAATCTGACAGCCAATCAGCTATCACCATGAGGATGATAAGTAGTATTGTCCCGGATATCCGTAATCCAGATATCTGCTGGAATCACTGAAATACTGACAGTGGCCGAGAAACTGAGATTGAATATGAAACGCAGAGAAATGACGAAATCCAACGTTTTATTTTTGTGCAAAAGTACAAAAAGTTTACAAAGGAAAAAGAAGACGAGGCTGTTTATTGTGCAAAAAGTGCTGAGCCGTAATATTTTGTCCATTAAGTGTCTTCATGATACCTACAGTCTCCTGTACAAACAATGAAGTACCGTAACACAATCATTTCAAGAGCTCAAACTGGATACTCCTCCTTTTTTCAATGCACCCTGATTGAGATGTTGCTCCAGATAATCCAGACTGAGTAACCACCTGATCCATAGATGGCGCCGCCTCACTGATAGACTGCTCTCAAGATTAATGTTTTAATTATAATTGGATTCATTTTTACATGAAATTTGGTGATTAAGAGATTGATGAATCTTGAATAAAGCACGCAGGCCGGTTCCCTCAGCGCTCGTGTTTTGATGATTAATCTGAAAGTGAGGCGTTGTTTCACAGCCTCACAGTCAATCATGCTGTGATTTGGGGAGCAGGAAGCTGCAAGTGAGTATTACAGATGATCAGCATGTGTGTCAGCACATGATACTCATGACACGAACTCCTTGTACCTTTTCCACAACAACAATTCTGCCTTTGCATTAAAGTATCTTATCCAGCGTATCCTCACTCAATGGTTCGTGTGCTATTCTCCTCATTTTTTGTGTTTTTCTACAAAAGGTCCAGCAACTCGTGTCAATTTCTGCTCGTTACATGCATGCAGTCCTTTTTAAATACAATTCTGTCTTCAGAGGAAACAACTTAGGTTAAGATTAGGCTAAAGTACTTAGTTAGTTTTAGGAGAAGATCGTTGTTTGGGTTAAAATAACTATGGAAGGACTGATACTTGAACTCCTTCCCAAACATGACACTTGACTGAGATTTGCGTTGGATGTCTAAAGGAGTCATTTTGCCGGTTGATCGGTGTGTTGTGAGAAACATCTGGGTTTGAGTTCAGAGGGCCGGGGAAGTACATGAAAGCTTCAGAGGATGAGAATGTGTCGGATTTATTTTTGACACAAGAAGCTGCAGTTTGACCAGCGGTGGCGCTCCGCTGGAGAAACGCTGCCTTCAGCTGCAGCGTCTCACAGTGAGTCAGCAGCTCAGACCCCCAACACGAGCCGCAGGACACACAGAGGGCTGCAGAGCCACCGCGTGAGCAACAAATCCACACCACTCTCATTCTGTGTCCCTCAGGATGACTTCTGTTATTTTTTAGGGCAGCGTAGCAGATCAGTAGTTAGCACCCAGATCTGTTCACACAAGTCCGGAGGTACAAGTACTTTGAGTTTTTCCATTTTAGAAGATTTCCTCCAGAATTATTTTTTTTATTATTAAATCAAATCAAAGTTTTCCTAATTTGTTTTATTTTATTTTCATTCTTTTCCTCTATTTCTGCTTTCCTTTTTCTTATAACCTAAAAAGCAAGAAATATTCCAAAACTAGTGATACAAGTTTTTACATTTCTCCTCTAAAGTCATCTTTTACTGCAAATAAAGTAGAATTACTTGATGACAAAGCATCATTTTTATTTGAAATGGAAGATTTACTGCTACTACCTGCTACACATACTTCCTCCACTGCTACAGTTTGGACCGCCAACGCTCTCCTAGCTTCCAATCACACGCCGGTGGACTCGTGACTCCTAATTAAACACAGGTGTGAGTGATGGAGCGAGGCCAACGAGGCACAAAGACGCTCTCATGTCTGTGAAAGGCAGCCGTTCACGTCGTCAGGCCACTGAACGGTTTGTTGCTTGAGGGTTAAAAATACAGAGTTCAATCACTTTGAACGATGGACTTTGGCTAACGCCAGGAATCCATGTTTGTTTGCTATTTCGGGCACTGAGTTGGGTCCATTGAAGCTTTCAGAAATGAGTGTACCAATTATAATCATGACACTATTTATATGCAAATACTTCAGAAATTATAGTGTTTTAGAGAGTAAATGTTTGGACACAAACTGCACAGACTGCTAAGTTCAACACATGCAGGCTGAACTCAAGTAGAAAGAGAAGTAACAGAGTCAGTGGGACATCATGTGCTTCTGGCATGAGCACAAGAATGAAAGCATGTTATACATTTAAGGTCCTGCAAACATCGTGGCACGCTGAGAGGAACAAATAAATTCAGGTTATTGATTTAGAAACGTGCAATGACTGAAATCTAGAGAAAAACACATGAGAGGTGCTAAAGAAGTACCGGTGAGATGGAAGCTGGAGAGGGTGCAATATAAAGAGATCATTGTTTCATTTCTGTTTTTTAATGTGTTTCATATTTTGTAGCATTATCCTGCTGTGAACCCACTTCAAATTTCATCAAATTGAAGCAGCACACTGAAGTTGAACACGCGAGCCAGCGTCCGTCTTTGTGTTGGAGGCTGACGCGCCGAGGTCATTAAACTGATGGTCCTTGTCAAAATGCCAAACACAGTGGAGAGAAATGCTTCGGCCTTTCACAGCCCTCTGCGGGCTGAGCTGCAGGAAACCGTTTCAAGGTGATGGTGACCTGACAATCGTATCTGAGACACAACTTTAATAGCTGTTCCACAGAGCTCTGGACTTTAGTTCAGCCTTTGATACTTCTCAAACAAGTACAGCAGCAGGTGAGACCTTTTCCTTTTAGCTGCCTGAGTTTCATCCTCTTTTAAAGCTTTAGTAACTGGAAGGTGATCTTATATTAATAGAAGATCTTTCTTTCCTCGCACATCAAAGGATTCCCTTCATTCCGTGTCCCTGTGAGTATTGTGAGACTGAGAAGAGGCAGAATGTAACACCATGCGATGAAAGCGATTTACAAAGCTCACGGCATGAGCGCTAAACAGAAGCTGCTTCAAGCAGACTGCAGCTGCTGTTATTGTGAACAATAAAACACACTGTAATCCAACATTTGATGTATTTTTTTCTCCATTAAAACACATCAAAGAACTTCACTGATGTTCCTTCATCAACATGAACACACACTGCAGTTTGTTTTGACTCAATCCCACATACAATTAATCCAAATGTGGATTTATCCGCCGCTTTTTAATGTATTTTTCTATACATTTTTAATATGTTTCTACTTTGCACTGTGTTGATTGTTGTTAATTGATAAATGTTATGCACCTCCTGTCATGTCAAATTCCTTGTATGTTCAACATACCATGGCAATAAACGCTTCTGATTCTGAAAAAGTCAAAATATAGCAAAATTTAAGCTCGAGGTATGTTTGATTTGGGAGATAAATGACTTCATCCAGATTTAATCCAAGTTATGTTTTAAGATGAAAATATGACTTGCCTTTCCCTCACTTTCTCACTTTTAGTAGCTATTATGTGATATAAAGTATAAACATGACTTTGTTGAAACATTGTGGGTTGAACTCAGACTCTTCTCTTTTCTTATTGCCAGGTCCGACATCTGAAACTGAAATTGAATGAGATTTATATGCTAATAAATAATCTGCATTGAACACTGACTCTTTGTTCCTTAAATTAAATGTTACTGATAAGAATTTTGTTATATAATTTAGAACATTACTCTGAAACACAAAGGAAAGGGAAATTCAATGTGCCGTTTTCACATAATTAGTACTTCTGGCCAAAGTGTCAGCTGTTCATCAACATTAACATTGTCTTGTTGTGAATTAGAAAAAGCAACATGTCTGCTTGTGAACCTTACGACATGGAATCTGGAACTTTTCTATTATGGGATCTCTTACTGTACAACAGCCTTTACACGTTGCCCCTAGTCTTCCTACAAAACAGCTCCACTGTTGCCTGATCCAAACAACGCTGAGAGCGGAGCAGAGAATTACAAACGCTCTTATCAAACTTGTAGTAGAACAGCTCCCGTCTTCAGACAGATTTATTTAGGACTGCAGCGCCTGCAGAGTTTTCCACATGCATCTGCTTGTTGCTTCAGGCTGAATAAGAGGAGGAATCTTCAGGAGTTTTGTTTTCTTTCTGTATCACACAGAATATAGCTGTACTTGCCAGGTAGGCATCCTGGTTGCACACAGATACCTGTTTTATGTGCATTTTACAGGTAGAGGACCCCTGGCTGAGCACGTTGTGTGTACTAAATATGAAATATAAACCCCTTATCTGTCCCTGACACACCTGTTTATGGTGCAGAGCCGACAGACCGTCTGGGTGGGTTGGATCTCCTTAACTGTGAAGTTTTCTGCTCCGTGAAGCATCTTGATTCAGGAAAATATTTCAATAGCGCCGTCTTTGTCTAATGACACCAGGGGGAGGATGATTAGTAGCCTAGTGTCACTGTGACTGACAGTGAACCTCCGTTCATGCCGAGTGAAGTCAATGCCTCGTGTCTAAAACCTGCATTCTCTCTAGTGTCCACCAGGGGGCGACTCCTCTGGTTGTATAGAAGTCTATGGGAAAATGACTCTACTTCTCTCTTGATTTATTACCTCAGTAAACATTGTAAACATGAGTTTATGGTCTCAATCTCTAGTTTCAAGTCTTCTTCAATACAGCATGATGTTCATTTAGTAAATGATGGTCCATTTAGAGTCAAACAGACCATAAAGCAGGGGATGCTTTAGGACGGGGCTACACAGTGATTGACAGGTTGGTTAGCATCTTCTTGAACGTAACAACATTCTTAATTAATAAGGAGCCAGTTGTTCATTTTGTTGTTCTCCAAAATGAAGGCTTCACAACCGTAGTCCACAAACCAAGAGGTCACTAGGTCCATTTCTTATATACAGTCTGTGGTTGAGACTAACATTTCTCATCGAATACAGACAATTATATATATAATATACTGTATTTAGTTCAGATTGTCTTTAGCTAATCCCTCAATGAATCATCTGGCACCTCCAATACTTTCATTTCTTAGCAAACACCTGCAAAACTAATGACATTCCATTTTGCTTCAGTGCTGATTTCCAAATGCTAGCATGCTAGCACGCTCACCGAGGTGAACATACTCAAAGTTAGACCTGCTTTAATTCAGCATGTTAGCAATGTCAAAGTCTATAACGTGTGTTTGTGTCTCTCCCTGAGTCTCACCTCTCGAAGACATTGCCAGGCTCTTACTTAGAAAGTGTGTGTTGAGCTCTTCCTCTGCAGCTGTCCAGTGCGGCCCGATGATGTAAGTGGACATGAGGCTGTGATTAATGGTGGTGGTAATGGTTTAGTCAGTGCAGCATATGAGTCCGGCTAACAGCTCGGCTCTGTGCTGTAATTGAAGTCGACAGTAGAGTCCCCTCCACGACCTCTGACACTGTGTTCTTCTACCTCACACACACACACACACACACACATTTGGTATTCTGATAGAGATTGCCAATTGCTGTCAGGGTAACCTTCCTTTCTTTGTTCTTGTCTTCCTTTTAAAATGAGCACAGTCGCTTGTTTCCATTGCTCATTTTGAAGCATCGCATTAAGAATAGCTATGTGAAAATGGACAAACTCAATAAAATTCTATGAAATAAAATTTTCCCCAAAAAGTTTTAACACACGCTTGAGATGGTGTTTTGCTGTTGTAGCAAAAACTAAAAGGTATTATAGAGATTCTGACATAGAGCGCACATTTAACGACTGATCAGCTGCCCGACTGAAACAGATTCCTGAAGACCTCTCGCCAATTTTCTTTGGTGGATTGTTAGATGGCCAAGCCGACTACTCGGTTTACAGCCATTCGTAAAGTGATACTTCTCACCAAACGACTTCTGTAGCCTCGTGTATTTGCCCAAAACCAGTTTATGGATTATTTGCATTTCATTTTTTGCGACATTTCAAAACTTTGTGTAAAATCAGCCTGACCATTGAATGGAAACATGGCTGCTGCTGCCGGGAGCTGAGCTCTCCTCCTCCCTCCGGAGCTCCGACTGCAGGTCCAAGGCTGCAGGTGAAGCCGGATCTGGGTCTGTCCTCGGTGGACCGGTCTCTGCTGGAGGATCTGGGTCTGTCCTCGGTGGACCGGTCTCTGCTGGAGGATCTGGGTCTGTCCACGGTGGACCGGTCTCTGCTGGAGGATCTGGGTCTATCCACGGTGGACCAGGTCTCTGCTGGAGGATCTGGGTCTGTCCTCGGTGGACCGGTCTCTGCTGGAGGATCTGGGTCTGTTCTCGGTGGACCGGTCTCTGCTGGAGGATCTGGGTCTGTCCTCGGTGGACCAGGTCTCTGCTGGAGGATCTGGGTCTGTCCACGGTGGACCAGGTCACTGCTGGAGGATCTGGGTCTGTCCTCGGTGGACCGGTCTCTGCTGGAGGATCTGGGTCTGTCCCACGGTGGACCGGTCTCTGCTGGAGGATCTGGGTCTATCCACGGTGGACCGGTCTCTGCTGGAGGATCTGGGTCTATCCACGGTGGACCGGTCTCTGCTGGAGGATCTGGGTCTGTCCTCGGTGGACCGGTCTCTGATGGAGGATCTGGGTCTGTCCTCGGTGGACCGGTCTCTGCTGGAGGATCTGGGTCTGTCCACGGTGGACCGGTCTCTGCTGGAGGATCTGGGTCTATCCACGGTGGACCGGTCTCTGCTGGAGGATCTGGGTCTGTCCTCGGTGGACCGGTCTCTGCTGGAGGATCTGGGTCTGTCCACGGTGGACCAGGTCTCTGCTGGAGGCCACGCTGGAGTCTGAGCTGAAGGGGGTTCTGGTGAACCTGCGTGCCGTATAAATAATTTAGTTTGATTTGATGGTGAATCTGACCCGATGACGAGCATTAAGAATAATATAGAAATAGACCATCTTCTCCCTGATGGTCTCGTTTACTGATGTAGGTCTGATAGAGGATCAGGGTTGAATTGATTGTTGTTTCATAACCAGTTAAAAGTTCCTCTAAGTAACTTAAAACTTGTGCTTCACCTTCAACTGCACCAACATACGGAGCCACGTTGTTGCCTCTGAGTGGATTCAGTGATTGCTTCTAACTCAGACGGTTTGTTGTCTCTTTTCTCTCCCGTCGCTCGTCTGAGTGGACTCAGTGCCTTCAAGATAAACTGCTGCCGCTTCTCTTTTCATGTTGGTGGACTCGGCTCTCTCCTTTGTGTGATTGCCTGCAGCTTGAATTGATTTTCTTTGTAAGTTTCCTCCTTTCCATGGATGCAGATCATGAACCGTTCATTTGTTGTGTGTGTGTATCTCATACTGTAATCTTGGTGTGATGATGTTTCCATTGCCTCTCAGTGGCTCTCAACATGGCGACTAACAGCACTAATACTCCAAACTACGATAAAGTGCTGAGTGGGTGCTACGCTTCACAACAACACTGTCCGTTGGGACGGTATTATCAGCTAGTTAGGTTAGTTAAGATATATATAAGCTATATCGTTGTTCAGAATGTTAACTACAGCTCCTTTAAATCACTTGTTTCTGTGTTCCAGCACATCTAAAACATATCCAGCTTAATATCCAGTTTAACCACCACTCTGGATGAGTGCCAGTGTTTCCTGCAGCCAGGCCTGAATTCATCACTTCTGCTAAACATCATGAAAAGTGTATTTAGCTTTTTAAACGTCTGAGCTCACCACCTACAAACCAATTTCCTGTGGAAAACCCAGACGAAGCTATATTAAACCGGCGGTAACCATTGGGACAATATTTTGCGTCATGAGTTCAATTAACTATAAACAGACTATGTTTATGTTCAGACTTATGTTCCAATGGTATAAGCATAATGTAATGCCATCGTGATTCTCTCATTTCCGACCTAAAGCTACGGGTAACTTTTGCTCTCGTTATCTAAATTGCAATAACTGAGTGATTTCGATGCAGACTGACAATCGTGTTGTTGTTCATGCAGCGGATTAGCTCTTTATGTAAAAGGTGTGAAACAACACAATCTGAGGAGCAGCAAGCAGTCAATTATTTGGGTCGATTATATTTAATTGTAATAATTCAAGAGGACTTTTCCATTTGGGCTCCACTTCTCTTGACTGTGTAAATATACGTGTATAACTGCATTTCAGTGTCTATGTGGTGACAGTTGACCTATTTATAACATTTCACCTTTTGGTGAGGACTGGACAACATGTCCCCACAAAAGTACAAGCACGTGTACACACACACACACACACACACACACACACACACAACCTTGCAGGTCCTAAGTCATCTTTGTGAGGACACGCATTGAGAAGATGCATTCATTACCTCCTTACAATAACCTTAAACCATCACAACTGAATACCTAACCCGAGGTAATTAGAGTTATTTTAACTCCAATGCTCTTTTTAACCCTTTTATTCATTTTAATTTTCATCTTTTACCCCTTCCTTCTTTTAATCCTCCTAATAATTGTTATGTTTTTAACCTTTTTGTCTTTTTCTTTTTCTAGGTTTTATGTAACTTGTATTTTGGGATTTTTAACCATAAATGATTGTTAACAGACCTTTTGAGGAGCGTTCTCCCGTGTGCCCGTCGCTCTAACCTCAAACTTATTCTAACATGAAAATATCACCACAAGCTGACATTGGTCCTCACAAAGATAGCTGTACAAGCACTCACACACACACACAATTCACTCCACTGACCCGTCATTTGTGTATTTTTGTGATTGTCAAAACTGAAAAAGAAAACTGAAAAAAAACAGGAAAGTGTTTACTGCAAACTAATTTAAACTGCTGGAACGAAGCGGCAGATAGAGGATGAAGCGTCTCTCCAGGGCTGCAGAGGATGATGGACGGGGAACGATGATTCTGTCTCACTTTTGATTGGCAGCTCGTGGTGCTCCGTGGTTATTAGGGTTTCTGTATTTAGACAGCTGTTGGTGAATGCTGCGTTGTTTCTGTCTCAGCTGCTCCGCCAAATGGGGAGTCAGGAACTCAAATACAGAAGGATGGTTTCACCCTCCGGCTTGTTTTTGTCAGAAATTATAAAATGCACTTTTCTTATCATGACACTGGAGTCGTCTGTTAAATAAACCGCTGATGGAGTGTTTGGTTTTCATGTTTCATGAAGTTGAAAGTTTGGTCTGTTTTATGCACGACCTCATGAAAGATGTCCACACCTCATTTCACAACGTTTTTTGGGGGATAATTAAGATGTTATTATTTTGTCTCTTTCAAAGTGAAAATGACAACAATAAAATAAATAGTATCTGCTAAAGTAAACTAAGAGCTGCAGATATGTACCAGAATAAACATGTGTTGCTCTGATATGTAGAACGTCTCACTTTACAACGAGACGAAGAGGAGCAGCGATAGAAGCTTCGGCACAGAGTTAAACAATGAAGCCAAGCCAACTACACGCTGACATTTCTATGACCTTGAGCAAGGCACTTTATAGACTCGTCTGTGTTTTATACACGTCAAACTGTGTGATATCGACATGAAGCTTTGAAGCAGTGGAACACAAACGCTCAGTCGAGCTTCCCTGCGCTGAACAGAAGTATAAAGCCTGACTGACAGGTGCTGGTGCGAGCGTCCTCATTGGCTGCTGTCATAAAGTTTTTGTGTTTTTCATTTTTTTTTTGTCAACCCGGCTCATCTGTTCCAGCCAGTGGAAGTCAGGACGTCTGGCAGAAGACTGGAGATAATGTCTGCAGGGCTCCAGCGATGATTGACAGCTGGTGGTCGGTGCAGTTACGGACACACACACTCAGGACGGGATTTAACAGATGACGGTGTGTGTGTGTGTGTGTGTGTGTAGGAGTGATAGACATGTACACACACACACACACAGATGCTTCAACATATGTCTGTGTATATTGTGTATTTTGTGTAAACACCACTTTAAAAACACTCACTGAAAAACAGCGATTGGCTTAAGTAAGTGTAATGTGTTGAAGCAGTATCTGTTGTCGTGTTTGGTGGTATTTATTTCGGTATTTGCTTTCACTGCATGGAGGACCCCATTAGAGGAAAAGCTCTCTTGGAATCGATGTTATTTATGCTTTTTTTTCTGGTAAAGTGTATCGAGGCTCCGAGCTCCTCTGCAGACGTAGGTTCTCCTCTCCGGTGCAGCGGCTTTTCTTTTCTTTGGTGGATGTTCACACATTTCTTCTTTGCTCTTGGTTGTATTAATCTATACCGACCTTGATAAACTGATCAGAACAAGCCAACGAATAGAAAGTGTTCTGTTGACGGCTTAATTAAAGGTATCAAAGGATCAAAATGACTGTTGAATAACTCTACAGCTGTAATGATGGATCAGCAACTATCGTCAGTTACTCGTTCATTAGGAATCAGTTAACGAGGATTGATTTTGTCCAGGACACACACACACACACACACACACACACACACACACACACACACACACACACACACACACACACACACACACACACACACACACACACACACACACACACACACACCTGTCCTCCTGGCTGTTACATGTGAGAGATATGCCTTCTTAGTGTAAACATGTTGATGTGTAATGTGCACACAATGAGGATTGCCGAGCCGAGAGGAGCTCCGCTGTGATAATCACACGATCCACCGATGCAACACATATGTAGCCATAAATATAAAGTCAGAACTATGACCACATGTGAAAACGTCTCTCGCTGAACATATAATGGAAATGTTGGAATTCAGAGATTAGTTTGAACCTGGTTTGAAGATTCAGACTTCCATCATCTTTATCATAAAGTCATGAAATAGTCTAAATCTTCAACATGAACTGAACATTATGGAAAGAACATGAAAAATAACAGGAACACAACAGTAAGTGAGGATAAGAACAGATAAAAATGCATTTTCCTCATATTTCTGTCTCTAAATGCACAATAATATGTTCTTGTGCAACCTGTGAAGCAGCGCCGGTCGCTCAGTGCTCCTCGCCGTCTGACATCGCGTCCCCCTTCAGTATCTGTGTGACACGTTCAGCTAACTCCAACGTAAACCATCGCCGTCATTAGACGCTCAGAGCACCTGCAGGGATTTGTACGTGAGGTCGTATGGGTCAAAGTTCTGTTACGTGACTTCCAACAAATGTAGTTATTTCACCGAACAAACCGAACCAAAGTGGTTTTGTTGCGTAAGTAAATCTATGTTGGAAGTTTCTTCTGAAAAGACATACGAAACGAGGGAAACTGAAACGCTACATTCATCAACATCTGAGAAGGAAGCGCGTTGATTCAGCGCAGCGGACTTTGAGACGATCACCGCCCACAGCCGGCCCCGAGGAGGAGAGCCGAGAACAATAAGAAGGATGAACGCAGCAGGAGATCGGTGACTTTTGAGCCCCACATCTTCACAGAGACCTGGATCCATCGTTCATCCCGGATCAAGCTGCAGGAAAGAGAGCAGGACTCCGGTGGGACCAGAGGAGGAGGACTCTGTGTTTACATCACGATGCTTAAACACGGTCACAGCTGATGGACGATGTTGAGCTTTAATGTGAAGATGTATCGGCCATATTATCTGCTGTTTACCTTATGATGCAAATTCAAGAAATGGTCGTCATGTCTTTGTTGTGTTGCAAATGGGCTTCAACTGAATGTGGTTGTGCGTCCCTGTGTTGCATAATGAAAATAAATGATCCTTGAATCCTTGAATCCTTGAATCCTGTTCCTGGCGTGTTCAAAACGAACGTACGAGCGCATTGGACTCAATACGTGTGTGTGTGTGTGTGTGTTGGTTTAATGCGTATGCAAGTCTGTGTTTACAACATTTGTCACCCCGATACACAACCTGAACCATGGATGTTATTTAACCGCACGACAGCCAATAAGTGTGAGAAACACAGTTCAGGGAGGCTGGATGGCTTGTTTTCTACGCGCTGCTACCTCACTTAATGTCAAAGCTGTAGTTAGTGATTTGCATATCCAGATGTTTCATATTACAGCCTTCTCTCAGCCGGAATAAGATGCTCGTGATGAACGATCATTCCCTTAGAGGAATAACTCAAGTCAGCAAAGTGCAGCTTCTGAGACAGCTCGGGAAACGAAGCACTTTAGAGTGTGAAGAAAAAGGAACTTTATTAGATATTACAACGTTGCCTGAGATGCAAAACGGAGACACAAGAAGTAGTTTACATAGAAAATGAACGTGACAAACGGCATCTGACGAGTCTTCAAATCAAGATTTATTCATTTAATATTTGAATCATTTGTAACTTCAAGCAAAGAATAGTGAAGAACCAGAGAGACGCAAAGGACGAAGACAGATGCTGTTTGGGTTTCCTTCCTGCAGCATTAGCAGCGTGGAGCGAAGTGTTGGCTGAGACAGGAAACAAAACAGCTGAGAAAGACAATCTCAGACTCACTTAATGGTCTGCTGAAGTATGAAACAGCACGACAGCCAACGTTGGGGAAAGTTTCAAAAAGCCCATCAGAGATACCTGCACGTCAGCCAGCTGTCTCACAGCTGTCAACCAACGCTACAAAAAGCCCAGAAGATGTGTTTGCAGAATAGTTCTCCTTATTCAACACTCCTGCTCCAGTGGGTTCAAAGCAATGCTGTGTGAATTGATCTCCCTACTGCCTCCTGCTGACTGTGACTAAAACAGTGTCGAGGTACGAGGGGTTCAAAATCAACAAAAAGAATCAAAGATCTCTCAAACCGTTGCAGAGCGCTGGTCATCGATGTCCGTCCAGCTTCAACGGTAAAACCAGCTCTGTGTGTACGTCGAGCTGACAGGATTCTTTTCACACTCTGCATCTCATTAGATGTCATAAATACTCGTTAAATGCGCTCAGCTGTAGCCGGAGTCTCCTTTGCTTTCTCTAGATGAATTCCTCTTCTCTCCATCCTCCATCAGCGTGTTCGCCCTTGACTCAGTTTCGCACGGGCCATGAATGAGAATCGAGGCCCCATTTGTATGTATGAGAGCAAAAGGTGAGATACTGAGCCAGCAGGCAGCGACACAGAGGCCATTATATTATGTAACACCACGGGGCTAAACTGTCAAAGGCTATTGTCACCTGATACTCCATCGCACACACTCTCACTCTCTCTAAAGCACACACACACACACACACACACACACACACACACACACACACACACTGTACGTCCCCGTCTCCCTCAACTTAAACAACTTCCTGAGTCAAAGTAATGCTGCAAATAGAACGTGTGCACATGTTCATGCACACTCCACTCAACTCTGTCGTCAAACAAACGATCCTTTCCGAAACCTAAACTAAGTGGTTTCCTGCAAATACAGAACTTTATTTTGAAAAGACTGTAAGCGTGTAACGAGCAGACAACGACACGAGTTGCTGGACTCTCCGAAGAAAACGCACTAAAAACATTTCGTAAGATATACGAACGTTGCATGAGGATACGTTGCTTCTGGTGAAGATGGAAGTTTAATTTGAAAAGACACTATATATATATATATATATATATATCTATATCAAGCATATATTGACACGCTGCTTCTAACACGTCCAGAACCGAAGGTAGAGGGGTACGTAGAGCGTCGCCGTTCTCCTCCCACAGTCCAAAGTCTGTTGGCCGTAGATGTGAACGGTTGTCCGTCTCTATCCGGTGGCCCTGCGATAGTCTGGCGACCCGTCCTTGCCTTTCGCCCAATGTCAGCTGTTCCGTGACCCTGGACAGGATAAAGCAGTGAGAGACACTGGATGGATGGAGGTTGTAGCTATAGGTGTGCCTGATAAACGTGCTGTTGAGTATGTCAAAGTCAAATAGGAAAAATAACAAAGCCGCTGAAAACCAAAGCCTCTTCACTGCTCCGTCCGTCTTGTGTGTAGTTTGTTGTGTAGCAGCAGCTCCCCTTGAGAAACACGTACGGGACAGAAACACGTAGGAAACGCTGACACAACCGTGTTCTTGAAAACACACACGGGGTCGTCGCTATCGCGCTTCTTTCATTTAACCGCTGCAATATTAGTTATTGTAACACCTCTGGGTCCAATGATAATTATAATGTGTCAGCTCCTCCCAGCATAAAGAGCCTCTCAGTGATGACTGTATATGTTTCACTTATTATAAAGTGTGCTGTCTGCACTGATAACAGCCAACGCCACTCACCGGGCTAGTTCCATCCAGCTGATTGAGTTCTGGGAAACCTTGAGGTTGTGCTCAAGGCAGCGCTGGCAGTAGATTCCCATTCCTCATGCTTGTGGGGCCATTTTGATGTGATATAGAGCTATATTATACCACAGCAGGGGGGGGGGGGTGAGTTATAGGTGATAGATGGATACATGTGCATTTGCCTGTTTGTATAGATCTTCTTTTGGAGTTCTGAAAGTGAGTTTGCTTCTATTCTTTTATATTTAGAGAAGGAGAAAACCATGTTGTTTTATTTGACGCCAGATATCAAGAAGCCATCCCAGATATAGTTCAGTGAGTTCCTGTATTCTAAAGCACGAAACAACCTGCAGACAAGAAACCCCGTTAGAATAACAGACGGAGAGGGCCAAGGTTTGTCGGATACAAACTGAGCGGGGTTGGCAGAAAGTACACACACACACATACACACACATACACACACACACACACACACACACACACACAGCGTGTTAACTAGGTTATGGAGGTCTTCATTTCCCTCTTGCTCTGGCCTGCTGACACACAGCAGCCCACGCACAGAGCAGACATGTTGCAGCCTGAAGAACAGACAGAACTACAGACTCACCAGGAAGGATAGATGATGGATGTATGGGTGATGGATGGAGGGATGGAGGAGGGATGGATGGAGGGATGGATGGGTGATGGATGGAGGGATGTATGGGTGATGGATGGAGGGATGTATGGGTGATGGATGGAGGGATGGATGGGTGATGGATGGAGGGATGGATGGGTGATGGATGGAGGGATGGAGGAGGGATGGATGGAGGGATGTATGGGTGATGGATGGAGGGATGGATGGGTGATGGATGGAGGGATGATGGGTGATGGATGGAGGGGTGATGGATGGAGGGATGGAGGAGGGATGGATGGAGGGATGGATGGGTGATGGATGGAGGGATGATGGGTGATGGATGGAGGGGTGATGGATGGAGGGATGGAGGAGGGATGGATGGAGGGATGGATGGGTGATGGATGGAGGGGTGATGGATGGAGGCGGGATGGGTGATGGATGGAGGGATGGATGGATTGAAAAGTAATGAATTAACACTTAATACTCGATGTTGAAAGTAAAATGTCTGGATTGTTATTGGATGGATCAGAATAGACATTCTTTGATAATCCGATGGCACATCTAGTTCCTTCACCAAGTCAGAAGTTTGATTCGTCCAATAGTTTGCTTTTAATCAACACTTTTAATTAAGAGGTGTGGATGTGGTCCTTTTTTAATTGAATTGTTATATCGTGTATTTTTATGTCTGTCCACATGATATATGATTGTTTTATTAGTGCGCTGTGTGGTTGGTTGGATGACGGATGGTTTAATGGATGGACGGACGGATCAGTGGAAGCAGGGTGGCAGGCTGCCACAGACTCACAGATGGCGGTGGAGGTCGTCCCTCTGCACCGTCTGCTGTTCATGCTCATAAACACAGGTAGATGGTTCAGGAGGACATCACACACACACACACACACACACACACACACACACACACACACACACACACACACACACACACACACACACACACACACACACACACTTGGCGGGAAATGATCACTGGAAGAACAAGCACAGCCTATAAATAGGGTCCTTGTGTTCATAATTTAAATGCACATCACACAAATATTTATGATTTCACAAATGACCCATGTTCATGTAAAGAGAACGAACACAATCAAGAACACGTGTCCAATAAATGTACTGCAGTGAATGATGGACTGTATTTGTCCCATTATCATTATTTCTGATGTTTCTATCAACCAGAGCAACTCTGGTTGATAGAAACAACCTTCTTCTGAGGTTCCGAAGTCATTCTCAGAGCTTCTCACAGTCGCTGCTAATCAACATGGCTGCCGGAGGGCGTGTTACATCACCTGAACTCTCTCTGTGCTTTCCAGCAGACTGAACACGTTCCCTTTCAAGTGCCGTCTGAGGTGAACATTTTAGCACAATTAAAGCCCCTCACGGGCTCCATGCGGTGTGAAGGCTCATTTTAGAGCAGCAGACTGTCCAGACCGATGGTCCTGTTTCCAGGTCCATGAACGTGGACACAAGTAATCGACCCGAGTGCATCCAAGTCAGCTGAATGGATGCATGGATACATATACTGTAGATGTATGGATGTGCAAATGAATGAAAGATCACAGGTTTATTTATGTGCAGTAGCACAATTCATGCGTGAAATTTCAATGTAGGCTTCACAGTTATGAAAATAATTTGCTCTAGCATTTATTCTTTTCTTTTCAGTGTCTTTAAAATCCCTCTATGACGTTTTCTTGTTCTTTAACGTGGCCCGCCTCTGTCGAATGAAAGAAATCGAGCTAGTAGAGCCCCGAGGTCGGACAACGTCGTGGTAGACACCTGTCAATCATAAGGTGGCCCCGCCCCTAAAGCATACTCTGCTTTATGGTCTATTTTTCCTGACTATTCATTTCTCCACAGATTATCCCTTCAAACCAATATCAGTCCGCAGCTCCTCTCACTCGTGTTTCTGACATCTTCAGTGATTCACAAACACAGTTTATTACGTAAAAAGATTATGACACGTTGTTGTCTGGTAGAGACCCGTCAATCACTGTGTAGCCCCGCCCTAAAGCATCCCCTGCTTTATGGTCTGTTTGACTCTAAATGGACCATCATTTACTAAATGAACATCATGCTGTATTGAAGAAGACTTGAAACTAGAGATTGAGACCATAAACTCATGTTTACAATGTTTACTGAGTTAATAAATCAAGAGAGAAGTAGAGTCATTTTCTCATAGACTTCTATACAACCAGAGGAGTCGCCCCCTGGTGGACATTAGAGAGAATGCAGCTTTTAAGGCTCTTCCACATTGGCTTCAATTTCCAGAACCGGCGGTTGCTGCCTGGTCTTAAGGCAGTCTTGAGTGTTGAGCCCCTTCTGTACAATTTGTCGCTCAAACTTTGGTCGGTGAGGTGATTATTCGGGTCTGTATACTAATTGGTGTTGAAAGACACAAGAAGAGGAAGTACTACGTAAAGGTCTACAGCTGTACTGGACTACTGACAGGTTCTGATGGTGTATCACATGCGACGTATTTTGCCTCTCTAGTTTCTACACTCTGAAGTAAAATACAGCCGTCAAGCAATGACAATTCTGACTCTCCTGAGGAGAAACACGAGGTGTCAACAGTAGAAAGAATGTAACAAGCTCAGAGTACTGCAGAATCACTCCAAGATCTACTTTCTGATGTTGGGAGTTCCATTTGATGAATTACAGAAAAAGGCGTTTTCTTGTATTTCATTCGTTCATCCACCCGCTACGGTCCATGTGGAGCTGCTGGCGTCTGTATCAGCTGCAGGGTTTCTCTGTCTTCAGGCAGCAGGACTGAGTGAAGTGACGGGTGTCTGATGGAGGGTCAGATGTGTGAATGATGGGTAGATGGATGGATGGGTGTGTGTGGGGTGAGGGGTTGATAGATGGCTCGGTGGCTCGTGGAAAAATAGAATAAAGAGTAAACTCACCTCGTGCCGAGTGACTGGTGACCCGGGTGAAGCACACCTGAACTGTGTGGAACACAACTCCTGAGTGGCACTCAGTGACTTGTGTCATTTGGGGACTCGGTGTGTGTGTGCTCAGATGCTTTTGACTGTTTCCCTTGTGACCAGAAGGGTTTAGGCTATTTCCTGGCACGGTATAATTGAGTGGGGCTCCTGGTTTGAAAAGTCAATGTAAAACAGAGATAAGTCGAAGCTCGTGGTTGATCTGCTGGGAAACGATTTAGATGCTGCACTGATGTCTTTTTTTATCGTTTATCAGGAAGCTTATGTTTCCTGATGTGCTTCTTACGTTCCCGCTACCGTATCGTGTTGTTGTTGCGGTCATACTCAGGCGATCATGCATACGTGCAACATGTATTAACCTTCTTTAAATGCATGATTATAATGTTTCCGGTGTATCTGATCCGATCACTGCTCCTTGTCTGTATTAAGGGACAAATGATCTGGTTTACAGAAGGCGGGAATGTGCATCATGATGTCATCCCTACTCGTCATATTTTGCCCTTTTGGGCAGAAGCACGTTTTGCTATTATTATTATTATTATTATTATTATTCTAATAACGAGGAAGGTTTGTACGTTAACGTTGTGACGTGGTCGCGGTTGGCGTCAGCATCAGGATGCTGTGGGCCACTTCTAAAGCGTCGCTGTTTGACGCCCCAGGATTGAGAACCAGACCGGGACGTGATATATTATCATCTGCACGACTCGTCATTGTCATTGTTGTTCACCTGGGTGGCAAATATGCAAACGTTAGCGTCTGCCAGGTGCAGTTACGTGGAGAAAAGAACCATAAAAAACACTGCTTCCATTGTTTAAGAGACGTTTAATCCACATTTCAAAAAGCAGATCCAGGAACATTTCCAGGAAGAATTCAAGCAGAAGACATAAGAAGATTAAACAGAGTAATTCAGTAACACAAGCCGGATCTTGGTGCCCACATTTCTAAGTGTAATTGTAGAATAAACAACTACTGGGCAGCTCAATCCAAAGAGACTTGACTTGGGAACTCCCATTTCACTCCTGTTGGCACAACTCTCAGCTTCCTTTACTGAGACAATGAGTCCAGAATATGAACTCTGATGAGTCCAGAATATGAACTCTGACGAGTCCAGAATATGAACTCTGACGAGTCCAGAATATAAACTCTGATGAGGGCAAACAGCTGCTTTCTAGCCAGCCATGTGACATCACTGGTGTCAAAAGTTGGAAGAAGTGTGATTTACACTGAAGTAAGAATACTTGTGCTGAAAACTATTCAACAAGTACATAAAGTATCACTCAACCTGTCAACCTGTCCTTACAGATGTGCACCTCTGCAGTTTAGTGCTTCTGTCCAAAATGGCCGCTGTCTTTTCTTTTGAAGAAAAAGCTTCTTAGTAATAAGCTTCAGAGGGAAAAAGGGCTTCAAGTCAAGAAGAAATGCAAAGTAGCCATTAATATTTAATTGAGTCTTTATCAAAGTCAACTCAAGGGAGGGTAAAATGACCAATTATTCCTAAAACTGTTCATGAAAAAAGCTGTCCAATCAAAGCAGTATAAGGACATGTAATTAGTCACGTTGCATCGCCTCTGACAGCTAAATACACTAAAATGTGTCTCTGACACTTCAATAACAACATTCTCCTCTCATGTGATGTAATACGTGATGCCACACATTAGATGAAAACTAAAGATACAAGCTGTGTGGGGGAAGGTTGTGGGTTTGTGGAGGAATAGAAGGAAATGCTTTTGGATGAATCAGAGGGAGCCGCTGCCGTCGATGAGGATTTCAGGGGTCACGGTAATTAGCGGTTGCTTTCTATCCAGAGGAGAAAGAAGAAGGTCCTCCGTGATTTGGGCTCAACAGTTGAATAATGCAACCTTTCATCAACAAATGCTTTCAGACACTAAAGCTTCTCCTCACTCGGACTTTGAGGAACGCTGAAGACTCTTCAGTTCTTCTGAAGAGTCTTTGCTGCTGCTGGTGTTTGTTTTTAGAGTCCCAGTGGCTTCCATTATGAAACGCATCCATATTCCATTCACTCTACAGTATTAGTTATTCTCTCTAACACAGAGTAAAGTTAATCCACATTACATTCTGATCGTTCTTGGTCCCCAGAAGCAGAATTAGCTTGTTGGCACCAACATCACATACACTAATGTCCCCGATACATTTCCCTACAACCCACCCAGTCTTTGGAAACAACTGCTCTACAGCAGGCCAGTCATTCAGCAGATGCTTTTATCCAAAGCGACTTAGAAATCAGATTCTATCGCAATGTTTTTTGGGTTAAGTGTCTTGCTCGAGGACACAGACATGCGACTAGTGGAGCCGGCGCCGGGGATCGAACCACCGACCCTCTGACTGACGGACGGCCCTGCTCTCCACTTAGCCACAGTCGCTCTAGAAGGTGTCGCCCCGTCACTCCTCAGTTCACACCTCGTGTTGTCGTCCACTTGCGTCTAATGATTAACTTTAATCCTTGCAAATAGCACGTTAGACACTTTCTGCTGTTTCACGCCTCATTCATGACACATGTGTCCATGTTGCTGCTCTTTCATCTCTGCTTGTGTTCACATTGTCACTTTGTGCGTTTGTTTTTCTTTGCGTGTCGATCATTCACTGAATGAACATCAGCGTCATAAGACCTGTTCAGAGATCGTAAGGCTCTTAAAGTATTATAAGTTAATATAATATATGCTTTGTTTGTTTGAGTAGATTATGTAACGTGGTCGCTAATGTTTCTAATGATCTTATAATCTGCCTTCTCTGCATCACGGAGGATTGTAGTGAAAGTCTTCCTGCGCTGAGCCTCATTAGTCTGAATCGACTGCGTTGTTTATAAAGCTCGGCTTCTTTCCATTGATCCAGATAAAAGGTTCGAGGTCGGTTTGAATTGATGAGACTTGCTTTTTATGCGTCTTGCTGTTTGTGTGCGAGTCCCTGATGTCGTCTGATTGTGTCGGTCGTCGTCGTAACGCCGTCTGGTATTTGGTCCTCGGTGCAGTTTTCAACAGAAAGAATCAATACGCTGCATCGTAGCTCCGCCTGTCGTCCTCCGAGACAAAAATCACCGAAGCTCCAAACAAGTGAACAGACTTTCTTCAACCTTTATCTTTACTGGTCATTGTTCTCACTATTGACTTCACCTTCTGCTCAGCTTTGAACAAACATCTTTTCAATTAAGAGCTTTCATTTTGTCTTCACGACCATCTGGAGTTTTACTGCTACAATCTGAATTTGAGGGAATAAATTCAGTAAATTGGACTGAATTTAAGGCTTTTAAAGTTTTCCAGTGAAAGACGTCCTTCACAGCGATGAACCTGGAAAACATCCTGCTGAGCGGCATCGCTTTAGTTTTACAGCACATTTACTAAAAGCGTTGAATACAGACAGTTCTGTTGCTACAGAGCGCCAGCTACAGGACGTACTGAGTGCTCCCGCTAGAGATGTTTGAAAAGGTCAACAGAGGAACATCTAGCGCGGCAGCACAGCATCACTTCAACTGCTGATCGATCTCATGTAGTTTGTGTTGGTGGTCATCGATGTCTTCAGGGATCAGATGGTTTTTAGATTTTCTTGGGGTTTCTTATTCGTTTTATAATCTTGCTGTTTTTATTAATTTATTATTTACGCAAGTCAACTAAACCTAAAATGACGAGTAGACTTTCACCTTGTTTCTGACCTCAGGGCGCAGAAACACACCCGGACGAAGTGAGACTCCTGCAGCTTCCTCGCTGCTCTGTTATGAAACAGAATCATTTCTCTCCGTCAAGATCCTGTCGAACAGGTTACACACACACACACACACACACACACACACACACACACACACACACACACACACACACACACAACACATATGGTGCACATGCACAGACCGCAGCCTGAGATTATGCAACACTAAGAGAAACACACAACAAACACGTAAACACACACACACACACACACACACACACACATTAACCACTCCAGTTTAATAATCATCAAAAACAGAGAAGTAAACTCCTGAAACTCGTGTGTGTGTGTGTGTGTGTGTGTGTGTGTGTGTGTGTGTGTGTGTGTGTGTGTGTGTGTGTGTGTGTGTGTGCACCTGTAATCAAAGCCTCCACAGCAGATCTGAACTGACAGTTGAGCCTCCCAGCAGCCGCTTCAGTCTCACGACACACTGAGAATGAGAGGCCAATATGTTAAACACACACACACACACACACACACACACACACACACACACTGTGTCCCTACGGTCGGCTGAGTTCAGGACAGAGGCCATCAGCCTCCCCGCACACACACAAACAAACAGTGACACATTCACATATTATTGATGAATTTGAGTTTCACATAGAAATAATTCAGGCCGGCACACATGTCGGTGGATGTGTGACGGGTGCCAAAAACACGCCGGTGACATCTGGACTCGTTGGAATCGTGTGGAGGCTCCAGAGAAGCAGACATTTGATCACGTTTGTCGTCCGGGTTGGCTCACACAGGCCACCGTACCTCCACTCCTTCTGTCTGATGAGTCGTGTCTTTGTGAGGCACTTGAAACATGCTTTGGTGTGCAGATGTTCCAGCTGTTTTACCATCAAACACGACAAACTCAGCGGATTTTAATGTGACAGCAAGTTTATAGTAAAATGTATCCCACAAATAGAGCCTTTGTTATATCATGAATGTTTCTTGTTGTTTGTGGTGAATAAGTACTCAGTGCTACACAGTATAGTGGACACGCACTTCAGAGAGCGGAGCAGCCTGATCGCTGTCCGTGGTGCTGAACTGTAGTCCGACTGAGACGAGCCCGCAAAAAGAAATATAGAATAAAAGCAGATGAAAATAAACCTAAAACTGTTCAAACACACAAATGTGTTCTGACTCACGATGCGGTTTAATGCGTCTGCTTTGAGCCAAAAACAGAATCAGAGTTTTATAATTTGAGTTAAAACAAAGTTCATCAACGCACACGTCTGCAGCAAAACGTCTTCCACAGTCTCCGCGTTCCACTCGGTCACTGAGCCGATCCGCTGTCGCTCGTTCAAAACTGAAGCTCGAGTCATCGTTTGATCGATGGAGCCACTGAGTGTCTGTTCGACCGGTCGCTTGTGAAAATGTGCTGACTAAGCTTTTTTTGTCTTTGCTCTCTGCATATTTGGCCTAATGTCGAACATTTCCCCCCAAAAAAACAACGAACAGACGGAGAACCTGAAGCTGTAATTTAAGTCTGTTCTGCCACTGGACTGCTGGACAAACCTGGAATTGATTAGTCACTCTCAATGAGACACATAGAGAACTAAAAGTGATCAATATATTTATAATCAACCGTAGTTATTACGTGTTTAAACTCTGTTAACTCTCCTTAATACAAGCGGCCTTGATTTGAGAAACAAAACACGTCTCCATTAGCAGCGTAATAGAGCTGCCAGCTGTGAAATACCAACGCAGGCCGTTTGGCATCGCTCTTCAGATTGTGTTGCATTTCTCACCGTCTGTCAATGCAGCGAAATGATTCTGTTCAAAAAGTGCTTATTATCCGCCATTAGAGTGAAGAACAGTCTCGCCAAAGCATCAAAGGCTAAAGAGTGTTTATTTGAAATGACTTCCCTCTCTTTGTAGCTCTGTGTGTGTGTGTGTGTGTGTGTGTGTGTGTGTGTGTGTGTGTGTGAGAGAGAGAGAGAGATGTGGGCTGCTATGAAATCAGTGTGTAATCAGTTTCTCACACCAGTATCAGCTGTATATGTGGAGGTTAATAGAGTTCTCGTGGAGATACGGATATCAAATTAATTTACTCTGCCTTTACATCTCCAAAACACACACACACACACACACACACACACACACACACACACACACACACACACACAATTCCATTCACTTACCCTATAAACCTTAAAACAACGTCTTAACAACCAAACACACGTTTTACGTTCTCATTGATCTCTTTCTCTCACGTTCCAAAATATCTGACTGTTGCAACAGTTTGGTCTCTTATCAAAAGTGTCCTCGCGTCACCAAAGGGTGACGTCACGGTGACAAACTGTGAGGCACATTTCAGAGGCAGATACGAAGTCGTTGGAAAGACGTTTAGACACAAACTCACGGTGTGAATCGACGTCCGTGTGACTTCAAAATGTTTCTCACCTTCAGTTGTAGTGAACGTATTTTACTTTCTTCTAACCTTGGTCTCATACGGACGCGCTCTCCTCTCACACGGGACATTTCTCAGCCCCTTCAACCTTTTACATCTGAAATTCTCCGACAATAAATCGGCAGATAAGCGCAGAAAGGAGGCGTGCCGTCTCTGTCGCTGTCTGGGCTGGAACAGAGGCAGAGCGTCAACAAAACAAAGCAATTTCCCGGCACGAAGGCAGAGAGAGAGCAATCTGTCATCGGCCCATGAGCGCCGGGCAGCGCCTGGGCTTGAAACTGGGCAAGAAGCCCTCGTTTGTTGCAGAGGCTCCATCTTCAATCTGCTGCTGCGAGGAGGTAAAAAAACAAAGAAATGTGATTTAAGCACTGCCGGTCTTTATGGAGACTCCTTGGCAGGCGGCGGCTTCTTGCTCGTTGAAGTTACAGAGAGACTAGAGGAGAGATTAAGAACACAATAAGAAGAATAATAATGAGTAGCTGTTGGGTTTGTTTCGGCCTGAAGAAGCAGATTGGGATCATTCGCGCTCTCGGATCGATGCGTCAAACACTCAGGAGAATATTTAAAGGGGCATTAGGTCACATTTCTTTCTGCCCCGTTGTACAAAATGACGCCATATATTACAGCTCCGGGGCCCGACGGGGCCGGTGATCAATACCAGTGACTCAGCAGTTACTCTTCCAGCCGCTGAGACTTCTGCCCTTCAACATTCATTCTCTGCGTAGGTTGAAGACATTTCCAGCGATGAGCCGGTGCTGTTAGACGCTCCACAGCCAGGAGGTCAAAGGTCAAAGGCCTCGTGTGGCCGAAGCGCCGACTTAGCTAAATAAATAAATATAAAGTGTTCAGTTGATACAGCAGCAGACGTCTTCTCAAGCCAAGTTAAACACAATGGCGTTTTAATTGTGGAGATATA
This sequence comes from Pholis gunnellus, assembly GCF_910591455.1. Classification (NCBI taxonomy): domain Eukaryota; kingdom Metazoa; phylum Chordata; class Actinopteri; order Perciformes; family Pholidae; genus Pholis; species Pholis gunnellus. Next base: position 24,829,759 of record NC_136537.1, read on the forward strand.
AGGAAAGTAGTTCATTTCTCACACACACACACACACACACACACACACACACACACACACACACACACACACACACACTAACAGATCCCTTTCCCTCACTTCTCTCCACTTTTATTTTTTAATTATTCCGCTGTCAGGACTGTTAAATAGAAACAACTGCTGAGGTTCACAAAATGCCAAAACTGCACGACGATTCCCATTCAGAGACAGATTCCTACATTCAGTCTGGAACACTTTTGGAGACACAGTAACGAAATAATTGGAGATATGCATCAACATCTGTCGTCGCCTATTTTTCTTTCCTAAATCGAAGCAACATAAAACCCTCTCTCTCTCTCTCTCTCTCTCTCTCTCCCTCTCTCTCTCTCCCTCTCTCTCCCTCTCTCTCTCCCTCTCTCTCTCTCTCTCTCTCTCTCCCTCTCTCTCTCTCCCTCTCTCTCTCTCTCTCTCTCTCCCTCTCTCTCTCTCCCTCCCTCTCTCTCTCTCTCTGACAGGAACCGTCCCCGTCTGCATTCAGCACTTATCTGCGTCGCTCAGGAGCTCCGGCAAATACAGATAAAGTGAACTCGGTTGATGCCCACGGGGAGAATTTGGGTCATTGTGGCGGCGGAGAATAGCGGAGGATGATGGAGAGCAAAGAGCAAAGAAGATACTAAGTGATGTGAAAAAAAGAAATCAAAGACGCCGCGTCTGAGGGAGACGGCTGGAATTGAATTTGCAGAGTGACGGCCGCTCACATGTGAACCGATTATGGAAGCCCGCAGTTTACGGAGATACAAATTCCTGCGGTGTCACCGGTGATTCAGTGACGTATAAAGTGCACTTTAGAGGTCTGCTGTATCGAGCCGGAGTGTGTGAAGGCTTCATTTGCTGCTCTACCCTCACAGAGCAACACAATAGATGTGTGTTGTTGAGGCAGTGCTGAGGGAAGAAATGGCTCATAGGAAACCTGGTTACACTCTGACGCAGAGTCTAATTCCTCCCCATCTGTCACTCCCCCCTCTCCCGCTATGCTCTCTGTGTATTTATCTTTGTTTTCCTCCGTCTCCTGCATCCTTTTCATCTCCTCCTCCCTCTCCTTGCCGCACACATACCATAAAGGGCCCTCTGCACCGCACACGTACAGAAGCCCTCCCTACTGGCCCATTTGTATAGGACATGAGTTAGATATTGAGCCAGAGAGAAAGGGGGAGAGAAGTGTGGGGGGGGGGGGGGGGGGGGGGGGAGTAGAGGAGCACAGGGACATCAGCCAAGTGTGACAGTGGAGTCGTATTTCTTTCCCCGGCCGTCCGCTGTGGACTCTGAGCTGAATACTGAGTGCGCCCACTGCAGAGCCCCGAGGACAGACTCAGCCTCCAGAGAGGGAAGGGCCACGGAGCCGGCCCGAGGACCAGATCCACCGCAGAGCAGGACTGAGGACCCGGACCAGCTACGGATCCTGGTCCTGAAGGCCATTTCAGATCAAAAAAATTCACAACGGGACCCGGAGGAAACGAACAAATACTTTGCAAAAAAGATGCCCAGGGCGGCGTTCAAACACCAGGTGACGTGCTGTTAATGACCTTCTCCATTTCTACTTCCTTGTTGCTTATTTAAGTATATTACACCGTCACAAGCAGGCGGCATCCTCCGGTTCTGCAGAGTGAAGCCAATGCGGAAGTGTTTGAAAACCTGCATTCTCTCTTCTGACCATCAGGGGGCGACTCCTCCGGTTGTACAGAAGTCTGTGAGAATGTTATCGTCTTCCAGTCTCATTTCAGCAGCCGCATCGTTTTATGTTAATTAGACCACAAAGAAAAGAGATTCTGAGATGAACTCTAATGAGGCTTTATTAAGATACACTTGTTTTGCAGCAGATGGATATCGCTGCTGTGGGAAAAGGGTTCAATTAATGCTCAGATAGTCTGCAGTCAGACGGGCTCAGTGATCTGTAAACCTTGTTCTATTCACATCACATCGGTTTACTTGAGATAAATAAATAACCTGGAACTGTTCAGTCGGTCAGGAAAAGAAGCATAGTGAGCTCTCTGCTTTCTTTACTAACTTTACTTCCAAATAATCACTACGCTTGGCAACAGCATCCCCTAATACTGTGATGCCCAGACTCACAGATGCTCCCTAATGGAACTGGCAAAACATCTTTACTGGACATCACCCCTACGGCAAGCAGCCTGGTCCAACAGAGCTCCTCCTAAAATCTAAACAAAGCTGCATTATTTCAGGGAAATGGAAACTTTATTACAGGACTGTAGGAATGATGACACAGACACTACACACAGTCTGTTCTGTTCATGTTCCGCAACACCGACGTCAGGGTCGTCTGCAGAGCAGCAACCCTGGAGTTTGGACGCAGTGCCTTGACTGTAACATGTCCCTCTGACATGTAGTGCAGGGGAAACAGAAAGCATCACTGAAATGACAACAAGGCACATGTGTAATGTATTTAGTTTTTGTTATTTGATTCTCTTTACATTAATAAATCAAATGCTCGTCGTAGGACTGCGTAGCAACGTGTCTGCTGCCATCCTGTCAACCGTGCAATCATTGCTCGTCACCGGAGTCTTAACAGCTGTGAGTACTAACAACAGACTAGTTTACGTTCATGTGATAATTTGGGGGCGTGGCTTAGGAGGGAGGCCTGAAGGGACGAGATGTCAGCTCGCGCTGCTATAGCTCCTCCCACTGGGAAATAGCTGGCGACACCGGGGCGGGTTCTGCGGTTGGATGCTCTCTAAAGCCAGCTCACTCTCGCTACATTTTGACAATTCAACGTCTCAAAGTGGAGGAGCGGGGCCGTCTCATCTTACGTTCATCATGCTTTGCCATCAGACGACAAAAATAAAAACTCTTTGCAAAAAACAAAATGTAAGAATCTCAACCGCAGCAGAACGATTGGCACAGCTGTAAAGAAGTGGAAGTGATTATCCGAACGCCTCTCTCATTAATGAAGAGCCTGCAGCACATTAACACACTGAGAAACATCTCGTCCATGTGCCGGCGTGTTGACTGGGTAAATACCACGGGGACAGCTAAAGTTCACTGGATTAGCGGCTTGTTCATTCATGAACCACGTCGCTTCCTGCACCTTATCGCTGACAGGGATCAAGGCTCGCTGCCAGCGTAATTGCAGATGGGGGGGGGGGGGTGTTATCTGCGTAAAAAAACAATCGACTGCGATGATATACAAAGTTAATTAAAAACTATCCCCCCTCTTTGCTCGGCCACGGAAGTCTTAATCTCTAAATATGAAAAAAAAATAAGAAATAAACGCAGCAAATTGTCATTGCAAAGAACAACAGCTGAATCTGCACATTAAGAAGCGCCCCCCCCCCCCGCTAATTGCAGGGCCGATGCCCCGCCCACCCTTCGTGATGCGTAACATTCTGCATAATTAATTGAGGGGCTTTAATAGTAATAGAATAGCCAGCGGGCTCCTATCCTGACACACACCATTAAAATGCAAATGGAACCAGTGATATAAAAATCTGAGATCTATGTCGGCATCACAGCCCCCCCCCCCCCCCCCCATCTCCTCTCTGCTGCAGACAAGCTCGAGCCATCTATCTCCCAGAGTTATATCAATGAAATCAGCAAAGGAGCAATAAGTCTCAGTGTTTCACCACCAGTCTGTTCAATAAGCCGATGTTGCCACGCAACAACACCGAGTCAGCCACCGGGGAGAGGGGTTAGCAGCGAGCATGATGGGAAATGTTGCACCAGGGGCTGAGAGCAGCGCTCGCTAATGCGAGACCTAATTTGTTTTTAGTTTCTAAATTGCAGCCGTAATATGCAGATGAGATCCCATTAAAGGTTTCATTGTTTTCACTAAATCATTTATTGTATTTTGATGGCTTTGTGTGCTCGACATACAGACACACACACAGTATGGAGGAGATCTTTAGGGCAGAGTTATTCACACAAAAAGGCACCGAGGGTAGTTTGAGTCTTGACTGCTATTGACGGGCCGTGGTGTCCCTCAACACTACATCCCTCACACCAGAAAGCACCAAACACGACCAACTCAGCTCGTGTTCGACAGTCGTGACTGCAGATCCAGATGTGTTAGTAGAGATATTAGTGGGACGACTGTACGGCGCAGCAGGAGCCGATTCATCAGTCAGATCGGGTTTGATGCTAGTTGTGAGCGAGTGCATTAGCCTGACTAACAAAAAAAAAAAGAGTGCGTCATGTCGTGTGTTGTGAAGCTGGCCGTTGAGTCATGATGGATGAACGCGGTGAAAAGGCAGAGCTAATGATGGCGAGTTGGAGATGACAGTTTGGACTCAGGGGATCCCCTCCTTACAACACAAGAGGGGGGGGGGGGTGTACACACAAACACCACTGAGCAAGAAGAGAAGACGAGGCAACTATGACACTGATTAATGGCACCGGAGTCAATTAGCTCGACAACATTGATGTTTGTCCCGTTTGGTTTCTGGCGCTCAACTGATCAGACGGAGACGAGACTTTGAAATGCAAACGAGGCGTCTAAAAAAAAACCAGAAGAGCTTATGGCCCCCACGTGAGTGTCAAAACCACGAGCGATATCTCTGTGGTAGGAGCCACGGCGTCGCCTGCTGTTACGCACGGTGTAGCTACAGTTAGTTCATTATTAATGGGCCTCGCTCCACGAGTGTGCGGGGAGCAGATGGCGTCCTCTCGACAGATCGCGAGTGTATCCACGCCGAGCATCTACATTCAATGTGCAAGAAGAAGAAGAAGAAGAAGAAGAAGAAGAAGAAGAAGAGGGGGAGAGGAGCAAAAAAAAAAAAGGGCCCGCCTGGCTGCTTCGAGGGATTCCAAATGTGATGTCACTGCTAATCCCATCAGGAAAACACAGCTAAATCCGCCGCCGCCGGGTCCACAGTCACACAGATCGGCCGTGGCAGCAGCCGTGGATGTTATGGGCCTATAAATAGGACGGCTGAGCCGCAGCCTCTGGTGCTGTCAACGGGGGACTGGGTGGCAGACGACTCTCTCCTCCGAAGGAGGTTGGTCGCGAAGGAGAAAGGGGAAGAGGATTCCCCCTGTGACTCCATGCCAAAGCGCTCGTCCCCAATGTCATGCGCTCGCCGTGACACACTCGGGCAGAGCAGCCGCGAGGTGCAGCAGCAGCAGTAGCAGCAGCAGCAAAACACGCTCAAATGCTGCACCGGTTGGCTGTGACTTTGCAGGCTGCCAGACTGGCGAGCTGCGAAGTCGGAGGATAAGATTTTATTTTGGTGTTTCACTTCAAAAGCAATAGTGCAGCACAGTCTGCTGGCTCGCTGCAGGCCGTGGAGTTGGGAAGGTTTCGGGTCGGCGTCGCCACAGTTGAAGGGATTAAACCGGGAGGCGTCGCGGGAACACATTCTGCACTGAGATACGTTTTCCTCCGAGGTGGGAAAATACTACACACACAATATGAAGCAATGGAGGTGTTGTACACAATACCAATGCAGTCAATACCAAACCTGCACAGATATGTGTGCGCCTGCAGAAATACGCATTTTATAGTATTGCATTAGAAAAGCTGTGTGGAAAACACCAACATTCCATTAAACTCCCTCCATTGTGCAGCGGTCTTCAACTCGCTTGAGGTGTTTTTTGCTTTTGTTGAGCTAAATGTGATTCAGAAACGTTTTTTGAAAAATACGTTCTGAAGTAGTGATCATTGAAATCACATGACTGCTGTCAGCGTCTTCCTGGATCTACGTTTCCTGTCAAACAGAAACTAACTCTCTGTTCTTCTACGGTAGATCGGCCGACACGACTTGTTTGCTTTTTGCAACCTCTGCTTCTTCTTCTTCTTCTTCTCTGTTTACCAGCAGATCAGAGCCCCGAGTAAAGCCGAGCAGATACACCAACTTCTGACCAAACTACGCAGATTAGTTTACTCGCTCCAAACAAAGTCGGAAACCAGCGGGATGAAAATGCACCTTTGAGCATTTCTGTTTTGCGACATTTCAAAAGTTACCTTTAAAAATGTGCTTGTCATTTGGATAGATACTAAACTTAATGGTACCAACAGCAGCTTTGATCCCGTAGAACAACGGTACAAATCAACCCAAACTACGGTGTTTTCTCACCTCAACTATTTTGGGAATTAACCGAAGAGAACCTCAACCACAGCGGCCTGTGGTTAGAGCGATGTGTTCTTCTGATATCAGCCTGATATCCCGTCAGTAGTTGTGTCAAATCAGAACACACACACACCTGCATCAGGTGTTGTCCCACCAGCCAGTCAGGATGAGAATTCCCATTTACCTTATTTATATGAGTCTATTGTTTTATTATCTTGGCCGTTCAAATAAAATCGAATAGTCACGAAATGTAATCTGTTGGTTTTCGGTTATTTTTTAATGTTTTGTGAGGCTGTGTTGCCTAAACAGTTAGCTGACTGGCTGGCACACCGAGAAGTGAAACAGATCTAAAACAGATAGATTCTGTAGAGCGAACGCAGCTCTGCTGAATATTCACAGCTCAACTCTGGAAGTTGTTGGTGCAGAAGACGTCACGCTCGGTGTCGCTGTCAGAAAGCTGCTCGCTTTTCAGACGTCAGCCGCCGCGACGGTGACACAAAATGAAACGGCTGATTAGGAAGTCAGGACTCTGAGCTAACGAGCTGCTCCGCACAGCCGCCGCCGTGGCTGAGTGACAGCGCCGATCCCTCTGTGCGTTTAAGAACTTGGATCAGATATCGCGATCCAGCGGTCGGATTATGCAGATCCAGAAGAGAAGCATGCATCACAAAAGCTGAGGAGAGAAAAAAGAAGAAGAAGAAAGACTTGCCGTGGCAGAGCGTGTCTGCAGGGGCTTTAGGAGGAGGCACGGCCGTGTGTTTTCTCATGACTGCTGTCGTACATGACTAAGTTGCTGAATGGATTATGCACATGTGCGGGTACACATGTGATCGGAGTGCACTCAGGAAAGTCACACGCCGAGGTGTTCATGCCAGAGAGGGATTTTGTTCTTTGGAAGGGAAATCTCCGCCCTGACAGAGTCGCACTGACAGATCCACAGAGTACAACCACCCCACGGGAGAGTCTGGTGGCACCAGAGCAGCAATGCATCAGTAACACACACACCACCACCATAGACGTCCCATGATGCTTTTTGGCCCAGTGTCAACTGGAAATGTTGGGAAAGTCGCTTACGATCTCTCAGCCATCCCTGAAGCACAGGCAGGGATCCACATCCAGCTGCTTCAGAGTTTCATTAAGAACGCCGTTAAAGATTTAATCCAGATTGATGTCAAATAGAAGCTGTGTGAAGAAAAACCACGTGTGTGACTTTCAACTGGAAGCTTAAACCAGCACGAATACTTCCACACCGTTAATGCTGAGAAAATGTTGCTTTTTTTTAAAAATAGTCAGTTTGTTCTGACAGATTGTTCCATAAATACATCTGGAAAACATTTGACCGAATCAACAGAACTCTCCACCACACCGGTGCTTAACTGTGGTGCTTCTGCAGCGGCAGGAAGTCTGGTCAGAGCTGCTGTTTTTAGAAATCCAGCACAGAAAAATGACGTGCATGACCAGCTGACCTCTGAAACCTGGTTCACCCCCCCCAGCTGTTGTTTGACATGCTGATTGGTGTACAGACGAGACTCAGATTGTTACTGAGCGAGAGGAGCTGAACTTGTTACATACGAGCTTCTTTTTACCGTCACACACATTCTCAGTCCTCCATCCTGAAATGCTTTTAACAAACTCTCCATCACGCTCCTGAGCAGAGGCTTGCATGCAAAGTGATAAATTGTTTATTTGCTCTCATTATTCGGCGGCGCAGTTCGCTAATTTGTTTGCTGATTCCTGAAAACTGCAGATCGGACCGTAATGAGCTCTGAGCCGTTCATGGAGGTTTCCCTCCGGTCCTAAGAACAACGAATAAACTGGAATACTCTCTACTCGTTCTACTACGACGCTACTCTTATTATTACATCTGTGTTGGAGCTTGTTTGTCTTTCTCTGAAACGTGCTGCAGAGTTAAACCATGGGGTCGGGGGGGAAAGTGATTCTTTTTGGGTTTGCATCCAGGAGCTTGTCGATGGATTTCGTAGCATCGAGAATATTTTTTGAACATTTTCCCTGTTTGCCTTCGAACTACAATAGTTGATAATTCACGGTCATAATTCCATCATCATTTGTAGACAGAAAAACTAACAAGACATCCAGATGCGTTGCTCTACGTGTGACATTATTGGTGCACGTTTGTATGAATTGTTAGCAGCGTGGCCCGGTGACGACAACAACGAATCAAAGACACCAGTCTGCTGCCTTCGGTGAATGTCAGAGTAAAAGCTCTGCAGTTCACAGGTGTTTTCACTTGTTTTCCTGATCAGACCTCAAGTGATCCCGAGCTCCTCCCACCTGAGCCCAGGTATAATCAGCCCAAAACACCTGCAAACACCTGTGTGTGCAGTCTGCTCATAGACCATAAGATCTCTATAAAGATGGCCGTGTTACATTATGAACACATCTCATCAGTTTTCTGAAACACTGAGAAACTAATTAACGAGGATCTGGACTGTTACACACAAACAAATGAACTCGCTTTTACTATTCAAGCTGCCGACAACTGAACACGCGCTGTGGCTGAGTCAACAATCTGGAGACGATGAAGGCCAGGTGTTCAGGCTGAGGGAGGTGATTAGCAGATAGTGGGCAGGTGTGGTGCACTTGGCCCAGGATGTCAGCAGGACCGACACACACACACACACACACACACACACACACACACAGGAAAACGCACAAAGTAAGGAGTCATTTCCTGTAGGCTACAGTACGAACCGTTGTATGAGGATAAGTTACGCACACACGGACAAACCAGGGACACTGAAGACCAGAGGACTGGGAAACAAGGAGACACAGGGACAATCGGGGGGCATAAACTCAGTAAACTTATATTGTTTGTTCTGAAAAGACAATATGTATGTAACGAGGAGAACGTAGAGCGTCACAGTTTGAACTACAGGGCCACTGATCAAGCGTCGGTATTTGATGAGCGACCAGCCTCATCGACCGTGCCGTCTTTCTCTCCAACATGAACACGTTTCCTCTGCATTTCCACATTTGCTCGCTTCCCGTCTGTTTCTTGAGACCTCTTACTGCTCCCACAGCTCGCCGCCATAAAAGCAGATGGCCCTCCTGCAGACCGGCTCCCCTACTGCGCTCGCAGACGACGGTAAAACGAGGCCACAGCGGATACGACGCAGTTCCATCAGGGCTGGAATATCTTGTCATGCGAGTAGGACATGGAGCTGAATAACAAATACGATACAATGTCAGGCAATGACAGACGCCTCTCCGGGGACCAGTTGTGTGACCCGGGAGATAGAGTGAGTGTGTGTGTGTGGGGGAATGTGTGGAAGAGGAAAGGCTATGTGAAGAGAGATATGAAAGGGGATTTCATGCGCAACATTCTGATCTTTTGTCTTGATGTTTTGGCAGTGCAGCTCTGCATTTCAATGCCAGCGGAGCGCCGAATTGAGCCAAAAGTGAAGGAGCGAAGCCGCCGTGTCCCGACTGCACAAGATGTACGACGTTCAATCAATGAAGACGCCCGACCTGAGCAGAACGCATGTGTTTGTTTTAATACGTTAAAGATCTTTGGCGTTGACCGTGTCGATAAAATCGTTGCTTTTTCGAATACGATGCTATAACTCGCAGCCGCCTCCGAGGTCTCCCGCTGGGCAGCCCGGAGACACAGAGTGACACAGAGTGAAGCGGACCATGAATTCCCTTCAGCTAACGTGATCTTAGGTTGACAGAAACGCATGCAAACATTCTGAAGCACAGATAATAACTGATCTCAGCAGGAAATTAGATTACCGATTGCCTTCAGCTGACACTAAAAGTTCCATGTGCATGCACCGTTTTTTTTCTTTTTACCTTAACGTGTATCCTTGATGTCTAACAATGTATTTCCCATCTCATCAAACATTTTTGGTTTCTAATAAAGTATTATTAAAACATGCTGAGATCACCTGCCGTCGAGTGGAAAATCATAAAACCCTTTGACAGGAACCAGGAACGTTAACGTGCTGATGGAGAATCAGTTACAAAATAAGGAACCGCTCATCCAATCAGCACGCAGCATCGCTCCACAGAACGTTAAAATATCGTGGAAGCTGTTCAGAACAACAGACAGAAACCGAAAGAAAGTGAACAACGCAGTGTGGCAAGAAGAAATAAAACTCAAACATGCACTATGTCCGGGTCATGCATTTGAAATAATGTTTGTAGTTTTGCATCTGTGCTCTTTCTGTTATGGAAGACAATGTCGTGTGTGAAACAGGTGAAGACGAATAATTAATGTGTGTTGAGTGTGACCCCGGGGAAGAAACTCATAAATGAAACTCCTCAAGTAACTTTGAAGATTCTTTTCCTAAAACCCTGAGATTTCATCATTTTGGACCCTTATTATTATTATTATTATTGGAGTGGATTAACGCCCCAAAAAAGCTTAAAAACAAGAGTTACGCTTTTCAAATAATTCTATTATTCACACATTTCACAGCCGTCATCTGAGCTTTTAAATCTTCTGGCAACGTGTGCCCTGTAAAACCATATACTCCAGACCTCCAGACCTCCAGACCCCTACCTGCCCATTTCTCTCTGCTCCTGCACACTTGAACCGGCTGATGCTCGGCCCTGTTCCAACAACAGGAGCTGCTGAGTTGCATCAACACGACGAGTACGTTGCTAACCGTGGTTGTTGTGTTAATGACGATGACAGCGGTGATGATGGTCTACAGAGAAAACACACACACGCATGTGATCCTGTCGTCTAATGGACATATTGTTGCATATGAATATAAATATAAGTTATTAGAAGTGTTCTCAAATGACGTCGGTGGTGGTGATGTTGGGGTGGACTGTAAAATCACGGACTGCAGCTCCGAAACTTTGACGTCGAAGCGAACGCCCTAAAATCCCAACGTTTTGACTCAAACCTCGTTTAAACTTCTCAGCTTCATTTGCTGCTGTTGCGTTATTTTTCACAGTTTCATGCGTACTGTTCATGGTGTGCACATACTGTAGATTGTTGTTGTGTTCCTTTCATACACTCGATTTGATTGTTTTCTATTTCATGTCCAACATGCAGTTGGCTGTGACCTTTTATTATTTACTGCTACAATGGCTGAAACACCAACAGTGTTTAAAACTCTATGTTTGGGCAGAAAAGATTCAAAAAAATCTAGAAGGTGTATTTCCAAAATTGGAAATTGAACTATTCATTTATGGGTCGAAAAATCCTCCTTTTTATGGATTCCATTAAAAAGTTAACATTTTTTCTCTGTCGTGCATCAGCTTGTTTCGGCTGCATAATGGAAGGAAAAACCCTGAAATTCAAATTTGTTAAGCTTGTGTCTCGTACTTTGTCCTTCAGCCCTGGTAACCCCGTCTATTAATGCACCATTGTCCGTATCTATGCTGATATCTGGTGATATCGTCTTCACCGTCGTCCAATCATCCAGCGTCCAGATGTGTTCAGGTGGGATCCTGTCGTCTAAACTCCTCATAATTTGGAGTTTTAGCACATCAGTTTTTCGGTGACCTTTACAGACCTTTGCTTCTTTATATTACGACTCCTACAGCATCAGAACCTCAGCGGTGCAATGAGTGACGCTGCTCTGAAACCGATGAGTTCGGCTGTCAAACAACAAACGGAAAAGTGCCAACATGATGTTAAGTCTCACGTTGAGATTTCGTGCACGGTCCAAAACTTTCAGAACTCCAAAAAGGCTTAAAGGAATGAAGTGTCAATCTCCCCCAAAAAAGGACTCCCAGTTTGAATTTTACTTTGTCAACTCGACGTCTCCTCACTGTTTGCCTGCCACTGATAAGCTTCATCAAACATCGTGAATCAAAGCCATCTTTGCTCCGTCTCTTCCATATTTCCATTTCCCTTCCCTCTCTCAGTGAGCGATTAGACGTCTTTCCCCGGCATGTCTGATCCATGTTTTCCGTAACGGTTTACGATAGCAAAGTTGACAAGTATTTCAAGCGAGGGGGGTCAATCACAGCGCGGGGGGATTGGTTTTGACTTCTCCTGCTCTGGGTTGTCACAGCACGGCGACTTTGATTCTTCGGGAGCCCGGCGGCTTCGCTTTGCTCGCGGGCGTCTTTCCAGAAGCTTTGTGCCTTTTGCGACGATCCCATCAACTCACTCACAGCCTTCAAAACGCATTACGGCTCCTCTGACGAGGACGGCTCTGTCTCCCGTTTGTCTCCTCTTGAGAAGAATCGCTCCGGGGTCGTCTTCCATGTTTGTTCAGTAAGTATGTGATTGTTGATTTCTTGTCGATGCACATTAGCGTACGGCGTGACGGCTCGTCGCTGCACTCGACCGCGGCTCCTCAGTGACAGTATTGAGTTCAGTCACTAGAAATAATCAGGATTCAGCAGCGAAATAGAATGAATATTTATTTAGAAATAACTTAATTTAATAGAGAATACTTATTTTACCCACATCTACCGAACAGTTACTGTCAGTTAGAGAGGAACATTTGTCAATTTACACTCATTACATGATTACAGTCTTTTCAAAATAACTTCCGTCTACGCAGTAAACAGCTTAGTTAAGTTTGGCGCTAGTCTGTCTATAAGAGGTGGACGTAGTCGTCGTGACGTCATTCATTCGACTGATGTTTTGAAGCCTTGAGTTTGGCGATTTTGCCGTCGGCGTCTTGGATTACAGCCGTCGCCATGTTGTTTTTTTGCAGCCAGTGAACAGGAAGTGACCATATGTGGACTGAGGAGGAGTGACGTAGAGACGCCGTATACGTCTCCGGTAGAGACCTGTCAATCACTGTGTAGCCCCGCCCCTAAAGCATCCCCTGCTTTATGGTCTGTGTGACTCTAAATGGACCATCATTTACTAAATGAACATCATGCTGTATTGAAGAAGACTTGAAACTAGAGATTGAGACCATAAACTCATGTTTACAATGTTTACTGAGGTAATAAATCAAGAGAGAAGTAGAGTCATTTTCTCATAGACTTCTATACAACCAGAGGAGTCGCCCCCTGCTGTCTGTTGTATCCATCGGTCAACGCTACAGCCGGCCCTTTGTGGGTTTTTTACAGTCTTTACATTTTCTGGCTCGTGATTATTTCGATAATCGGAAATTATTTCGGGGAGCAATAACAAATGGCGGCGCTTTATTTTTCTTAGGTTCTTCTTTCTTGAATGCTGGATGAGACCAGCCTGATGAGAAGCATCCTGGAGTCATCGAATTAAAAACAATCCACCAGTTTGACCAACAGCAGCTTCCAAGTCTCTGCTCATGGACGACCACTCCCCCCCCGATAAGATGTGATCAAGTGCTCCTGTTGCAGTAATACATTGGATTGATCAGAGCAGATCCATGCAATTAGTCAGGAGTCTAAGCTTTAGAGTTAGTGTCCTTCACGTCCTGAACTGCTGACTCGATGAACCGACGCCGAGCGCCGTCAGGCCTCAGCTCCGCCGGCCGGTCGGTCAAAAAAAAAAGGTCTGCTGTCACAGTTTTGTCACAGATTCATTTCTCAGTTGGGTGATTATGTTTTGAGTCAACAAATATTAAAAAAAAGAAAGAAACAGATGTTGAACTAGCTGTAGAGAAGTGTGTGTGTGTGTGTGTGTGTGTGTGTGTGTGTGTGTGTGTGTGTGTGTGTGTGTGTGTGTCGGGTGAATAAAAGTGAATTCCAGTCATGAAGAGGCTGTAAATCCACATCTTGTTTAACCAGATGGAATTCTAACTCGGCCTCAATTCAACATGGTCTCCAGTAATAAAACGATGCACCTTTATAGCACTGTGAGGTGGGAAAGATGAAAATGATGCTTTACGGTCGCTTGATGATGTTGAAGTCGGTCATGATTCCTGCAGCGTGAGGTGAAACCTCTTCTTCTTCTTCTGTGGTGTGAGAGTTCAAGGTGTTACTTATATGTATTCTCTCTCCATAGCTGTCACTAAGCCCTCGTTGACATTCTGCAATGTTTCCTAGAAATCAGGTCAGTCGAACCGTATCGGACTGATTGTGGGCGGAACCGACTCCTCAGTATACTTCAGCTATCCACTCATGCACACATCACTTCCTGTTTAGCAGGAAAGCTAAAAGACAAAGTGTTCAAAAGTCTTGTATTTGTAGCTTGATATTCATATAATCGTGACTTGTCTGTAGCTCACAGCTCTAATCCCATTGGTTCCCACTGAAGACGTAAAGCTAAGAAAACGGCTCACAAATGTATATTTTTTTAATATGCAAATGTGTATTTGTGCAATTCTTAGGGACTACTTTAATCCACATGTGGTGCTCTAGCGAGTCTTTGTGCAGCAGGACGGTTTGTGTGAGAACATCGTGGCCTCATGCAGCGGTTCGTTAGTTACTCATTCTTTGTGCATTTTCCAACAAAAGTCCAGTAAACACGTTTCAATTTCCGCTCGTTGCATTCCTCCGGTAAAAACAAAGTTCAGTTTTCACAGGAAACTCCGTTTTTTGGCAGCAAAACTACTTGAGATCGTCGAACGAACGGCCGTCTCCTCACTGAAAGGTCTGGTTTGTTGGACCGGACCTCCTCCGCTTGACTTCACAATGAACTACAGCGAGTGTTCACGTGATGAAGGAGCAGCAGCGAGGCTCATCAGTGTCTCTGACGGAGCTCTACGGCTCAGAGGCAGAGGAGATATCAGCGTGTACTCGATATGATCTCCTCATTATCGTTTTGTTGACAATGAGAGAAACATCCTCATCCACTAAGAAAAAGAAGCTTTTGAAGGATTGGAAATGTAATAAGTGAATAAAAGCAGAAATGACCGATAGAGGAGCAGAAGAGTAAATGAAAAGAAAACAAGCTTCCGACCGGCCCGTTCGGGGTTAAATCTCTGCGTCATTTAGACCGCCATCAACATCCCTCATCTGTTGCTGCTTTTAAACAATTTGCAGAGCTTTTAGTGCTCCACTGAGCTATTAAAGCCATCTGTATGAAAAATATTGCTCACTTAAGCCGCATCTCGCATTTACATTTTGGGTTAACAAAGTGAAAGGCTCGGACAAAAAGCACATTTGGCCCGTAAACAACTTTTTGTGACACTGGAAAGAGCTTTTTAATACATTAGTGAGCGGACTATGGATCATTTTAACCTGCATCCTAATACACAGAGACGGGAATAAACAACAACAAAAGCTGTGATTTATACACGCTGGAGAACGCCGTGAACGGGACGCGGTGCTCTGTGATACATCAGCTGGAATATTACTGCCAGTCATTCATTTGCTCTGCCGGAGGAGTTTAAACTGTCGGTGAATCACTTAAATCACTTCTTTAATCTCACTTTATAGACTTTCGTGTGAGGTCTTTTCTCCCGGTTGTGTTTTATGACTCAACTCCTGATTCTACCGACACACTATTTTGCAGTCTGTGTTTTATGAATCTGTTCGAAAAGTATTTTGTCTTAATGTCAAAAACATTTTAAAATGTTTTTTCCATCCACATGTTTCGATGCTATGGAAGCCCATTCCCGCCAGCAAAATAAAATAAAAAATCCACCTGAAAAAAATTAAATAAAATAAAATCCACCCAAAAAAAATTAGATATATATCCACCCAAAAAAAAAAAAAATATATGATGTTTTTTTTGCCGGAAAAAATACGACATGCAATTCTACACAAGGTAACTATTACTGGTGACTTTTGTAAATGTTAGATGTTATATATCATTATAAGTATTAATATGTAGAATTGCATGTCGTTTTCATGGAAAGACTGGCGAGGGGATGAAGGGACCTGTGAGGAGATCGTCACTGAAGCGCATGCGCACTTCTAATCTCTTTTGCTAGCTAAAAAAAAAAAACATCATAATCTTTTTTTTTTCCATCTACAAAAAAAAATAATCTTTTTTTTATTTTTATTTTTTTCCGGCTACAAAAAACAACAACAACAAAAAAACAATCTTTTTTTTTTCTGGGTGGATATATATGTTATTTATTTTTTGGGTGGATATTTTATTTTTTTGGGTGGATTTTTTATTTTATTTTGCTGGCGGTAATGGGATTCCTTACGATGCACATTTACAATCTGTGCATTAAAAAGTTGAGCTCGGCTGATGTGAAAAAGTTGGTGCATCAATAAAAGCAAAAAGCAACGGAAACAGATTCAGCGAGACGATTATGACGAGCATGGAGCGTGTGATTCAAACGTGCATTGTTAGAAACAGCTTGAGGTCTGACTGGTGCTCTTCTTCTGTGGTGGTATGATGGTTTCCAGTTACCACCAACTCCTCTTCACGACCAACCGACCGCTAATAATCACATGATGCTGGAAACAAGCATTCGTTGCATTTCGGGCGGACATATTGTTGTACATGAATATGAGTATAATGTATTGGAAGTCTACCTTGAATGACGTCGGAGGTGATGATGATGTTTGGCTGGATTATAAAATCGTGGACTGAAGCTGCAAAACGTTGACGTCACAACGTTTGGACTCAAACCTCGTTAGCGATTTATTTCACATTCGATGTGTTGGAAAATAAAACAAATTATGAAAAGTTTCGAACGCTCCAGAAACGTCTCGGCCTCATTAGCTGTTGTGTGTGTTCTGGAACTTTCACTCGATTCTGTTGTTTTCTACTTCGTGTCCAACATGTTGCTCTGACCTCTTACTGCTCACTGCTGCAGTCGCTTATACACCGACATCTGTGTTTGGGACAAAATAGATTTAAAAAAATCATCAAAACAATACTAAACCAGGGGGATTCAATACAATTTATATCGTCATTTACCTAAAGAATGAAACAATCAAACATCAGACACCCATGGAAGCCCCTCGTATGACAGGAGTGAGAGCGCACACTGAGCCCGTACACACACACACACAGATGGAGGTGCAACATGTACTAAATAGGTTCAATTAGATGAGATAAATGAGCTCATATCAAGTGAAGGACATGTATAAATAAATAAAGAAGATGCAAATAAAATAGTTTATGTCTTCAGGCAGATTGAACATCAATAAAAGACCAAACTGTGCAAAATACACTGCAGTGCATTTAAAACGATGTGAAAACAAGCACACTTTAAATGTATTGTTATGACACTGTTAAATATATATATATATATATATATATATATATATATATATATATATATATAAAAAAGTAAATATGAAGTGATGACGACCTTGTAAAAGAGTTTTAAGGATCACGTGAGAGTTTCAGTGTCTGATGTGAGATCAGCAGACTGGGAATGTTTAGTTCTTTTACTTTTGGTAAATCCAGTCAATTAAATACCTAAAGAATAAATCAAGGTACTTAATCACATCGATGCAAAGATAATGCAAATCCAATACCGTTATTAAACAGCCCTGCCCTCCAATCAGACGACTCTAATCAAATCCATTATTAGAATCCTCCGCCGCAGCGTGAGCGTCAGCACTGTTCACCAGCCGTGTCATCACAGGAGTGGTGAGAGCGACACCGGAGTGTTTGAGTGTGTGAAGGCCGACAAGAGCTCCGTCTCACCGTCTCACCACTCTACTTACCTCGACAAAGACACTGTGAGCGTGAAGCCACCGCGTCACCGTCAGGGAGAGTGAATTACTCCTGAAGGCGCTCATTGACGGGCGGTGGGAGCTCTCTGGTTCTTCTCTGGTTCTTCTCTGTTGAGGCCATTTTCCAAACGTAGTCTTCTTTCAGTACAAAATGTCGTCTTTGTGTTTCTTTGCCAGGCTGCAGAGAGGAATGTGTTCTGGGACATAAACCCACAATCCCCCAGAGAAGAATGTTGTGTCCGATAATCCTTCACAACTCCAGTTCATGTTTTCATGCCACATGCGCGGAGTGACGGGTGTGAGAGATGGAGGTTCCGGAGACGAAGAAGGGACCTTTGCTCGCTCTCTAACTGCAGCACTGAGGATGCAAACTGGTCTCCTTCCTGAAAGTCAGACGTGCTACACTCCCATCCTCCTCATCCTCACTCTCCTGATGATTTTTCTCCCCTATTCCTTAAGACGGGGTAAGAACGGCCATAAATAAATACAGCATATGAGTACATACTTCTCTACTCCGGCTCTGACTGTGAGTCCTCGTTCCCTTTTGAGGCTGCGAAGGTTTTGGTTAAGAAATTGAATTGGCTTCGTTCTGCATGACCAAACTCTAATTCTGCACCACACAATTGGAGAAACATTGGCCTCCAAATCTTTGTAATAAGTTGTTAAGGGAATTAAATGTGCAGAGGTCTTACTCAAGCAGAATAAACAAACAATAAAGCTGTCGCTTTCACTACCTCTGCTGTACTCACCGTCTCTCTGGCGCTCATCCTGCGTCCTAAAGCAGATGAGCATGTTGATGCACATTTTTGTTTCACAGATTTCCGCACTCGGTGTTCGAACAAACCTGTTTGGAGGAGTCATGTGTTGAAGATGCTCTACGCACACAAACCGTTTGCATTTTCCTCTTCTCCTGGACGGAAATATCAGGGGAACTCAATCAGTGTGCTGATAGTGAAATGCCACTGAGCAGGGCTGGGTGTGTGTGGGGGGGGGGGATGCACCTGAGAGGCTCGGTGATTTATTGCGAGGCGAAGCTGAAGCCAAGTCGCCAACTCTAATTAGAAAATCCTGTGCAGGCAGCTGAGTGCGGCAGCGAGCCTTTAAATCTCCGAGCCGTCAGCCTCAGACTGCTGCAGAGTCCCGGCTCGATGTGGGGGGGGGGGGGGGGGGGGGATCTGTCCTCACGTATTACGCTGTGTGTGTGTGTGTGTGTGTGTGTGTGTGCATGCATTTAAACATGCGTGTTCTTATCTGTCCATGGCTGCTGTAGGTTTAGCTTTCCGCGTGTGTATGTGGTCTGTGAATGTAGATCTGATCCGGTATGAAGTGGATGTTAGAATATGTGTTTGTATGCATTACATTAAGATACATTTAGACAGAATAAGATACACTTTATTGTGCCTGAGGGGGACATTTTGCTAAAGCAATAGTGCTGCACACAGCTACAATCCACGTAAACAAGTACGACGCATATGAGCTGAACGTCTACGTGATATTTTACTTGCAGTGATGTGCCGTGTCTCTTAACCTCGGTCTGTGTGGCCCTTGTGATCATGGCTCACGCCATCTTCTCGTCGTTTGAACTCTTTGTGTAAAACTGAGTTTTCTTGTGCACAGCTCTGCTTGCTTAGATCTACATTGTTTTGTCGTAGTCAGCGCGTCTAACGTCTCCACACAGGAGAACGTTTAGCACGACCCAGAAAAGCAATGAGAGATCATTTTAAACTGTGAACTCATGAATTTTGGATTAAATAATAAACACAAAAATATTTACATGTATCTGTGTGTGTGTGTGTGTGTGTGTGTGTGTACTACAGATCAGATGTATTGTGTGCATATGATGTGCAGGGTTATAGTTTGCACATCTGCCTGCAGAGAACTACTATAAACACAGATGCACTGAATGTACATGTGTGTTAACGTTGTGTGTGTGTGTGTGTGTGTGTTTGTGTGCGTGTGTGTGTGTGCATATGTCTGGTTTGTGTTCTCTCGTGTTGGACTGCAGCTCGGGGTTCACTACGCTTGGATGAAGCGAAAGAAAAGGCCAAGAAAAAAGAAGTGAAACGCATGACGTATTCCATTGTCAAAGTCTTTCTCCCGCTCGTACACACAAACACACTCCTCGGCTCTCTGAATGGCATGCAACACTGGCAAGTTGGCAAGTCTGTGAAATTATATTTAGAGATGTGTTGACACACACAAACAGCCAGATACACAGCTGACAGACGCTGTTCCGCCTAAAAAAAAACAGCGGTATCAATGGGAGCACGGCTCGTCTGCTGAATTGTGTTTAGATGTCTGCTGGCACGCAGAGAATACATTTAAACGTCTGTCCCGCTGCAGATACAGAGAACACACACACACACACACACACACACACTGCTATTGTCAAATAATGGTCCAATGAATGCAAATTACAGGCGTCTTTCTATTCAAAGCCATGCTTATCAGAGCCGCTGCTATATTTATACCTCAGGATCAGAACAGTGTTTATTTAACATGAGTCCAGCCACCGAATCAGCTCTTTCATTACACCGAGGACTATTATTACAGACCGATGTGTTGCAAGTCCATATTATTGACCTATAGACAGATGTAGGTTTTCTATATAAAGAGAAGAAAAGCGAATCTTCATGACATTTTCTTTGGTAGAAAACACGGCTAACTGTTTGTTGCAGCGCCGTTCTTCATCTCTCTTTAACGTGAGCTCAAACACTCTTTGCACTTCACAGTTTTAGCCGTGATTTAGAAATTTTTCAAAAAAGGTTTCTGAACATCTGAACATCTGAACCCGTCTGTGTGAAGATTCAGCCTTTCTGTCGGAGGCGGTTCGATCCCCGGTTCCACTAGTCCGTGTAGATGTGTCCTTGGGTAAGACTGCTCCCCTGGCTGTGCCTGCAGTGTATAAATGGGTGTGAATGATTAGTTAGTCCTGATGGGCTACAGGTGGTGGCTGCATGGTAGCCCCTGTCATCAGTGTGTGAATGAGTGAATCATGACATGTAGTGTTAAAGTGGTCAGAAGACTGGAAAAAACAAATACAGTCCATTTAGCATTTAAAGCCGATCAGAATGAAATTATCTTTGATTTGCGTCTCTCTCCTCCGCGTTCATTTGTTCTTCTTCGTTGGTTTCTGCCTGTAGATCAGCACACAAACAGCTTGGCTCTGTGGATTCTTTGAACTCTTGCCTCGTGCGTCGTCTTATCTTCTCGGTGTTTAGACGTGTTTGCTTCTCCTGCTGCTGAAGTGTCTTGTAATGGTTGATCCCATGAAACTGAACACAATAATATTTTTAATTTACGGGATAATCCATTATGATATCATATAATGTGGTCAGTTCAGCAATCTGACAGCTAAATAGCCTTTGCATTTGGCTGAACTACATGTTTTCTTCTTATAGATTCATATTGAACAGCAAATAAGTCGATAAAGTTGTTTGAGAAGTTTCTACGGAAGTCTTCACGCTGGGATCTATACTTGGTGTGAATCCTCCTTCTAAGAGTCATTTCTGCCAGACTGCGTGTACATTTTGAGGACTTTTTAATGGATCATATTTTTAACGGGATGGTATTTCTGTCCTGTTTATGGCTCCACAAAGTCCCACTTTAATCTCCTCTGACCTTAAAACTGCGTGAATAAAATCACAGAAGAGTCTTCTCTCGGCCCGGCTCTGCTGCCCTCGGCTTCTGTAAGCCAGCGTCCATCTGCCGTACAGGACCGTTCTGGGGCCACATGGGGAGCGTTAGGTAGCCGCAGCTTTGACCTCTGACCTCCATACACTTGGCAGCTTGTAATAGCGCTAATCTTAGAAAGTTCAGCGTGTTTTACTGTTGCTCTCGCCGTGATTCAGAGTGCCAGTTAAAACGCCTGAGACAGCCGGGAGCCCTTTGGATAAAATGTAAATGCTCACCTCTGATCAGCCCGTTAACACGTTCCCTCTCATCTGCATTTCGTCCGCCAGCCGGCTCGCCCGACACGAGGCTGATAATGTCTTTATTGTCTGTCACAGTGTGACCTCCGCAGAGGTAATTCACAGCCGATTATGCACTTCTTTTTCCCTGCTGCCTGCGTTAATTAATATCAGTTGCATGGCGGAGACTGGTGTAAAAGCTTCCTTTCAATTATTCCTCCTGCTTCTGTCCTGCATGAATACTGCGGCCGCTGGTTTATTATTAACTGCACGGCCCAACGGGAATGTCTGCATTGTAAATTAATATTAGAGATTCTTGTTCCCTTTATTTCACCTCCGTCTCTGTTCATCAGAAGTCGGTACCGGTGTCTCCACGTACGCACATCTGTCATCCAAGACCGTGTGGATGGAACGTTGACTGCGCCATCTTGGATTTTCTACTCTACACAGCTGTGCCAGGCTAACACTGTTAATGCTAATCTTTTCACTGCTTATGCTAATGCTCGATATCCTCCTGATGCTCTATCTCCATGTGGAGGCTACGTGTCTGGACGGTGGTTTGGATTTCCTAGCTGCAGTTTTAATTAAGAGACGTTAAAAAATACAAGAACAATGACGTTGAAGTTTAAACAAGCGGTGTATTGTGAGAAATAACAGATCATGAAAAGACAAATCTTTCTAATAAATAAGTAAAGTTGACCAAATATGGTCACTATGGTTCACTGGTTGCAAAAATCCAAGATGGCGACGGCCAAATCGCCAAAACTCGAGGCCTCAAACCAGCAGTCCGCTAACCAATGAGACGCGTATTTGATACTGATGACAGAGACTTCTGGTATTTCCTTCAAACCGACGTGTTTTGAAAGAGTGGAGGAACGTTTCAGAGTGATTTCTCCAGCGATGAGCCCGCGGCGCCGTGGTGTCCGCAGTTCGGGGGGAGAATCCAATTATAAGTTCACTTTGACGGCTTTGTCTGTCTGAACGCAGCCCCTGCTGCGCTGCTCCCATCTGCTGTTTGTACATAACACAATTAGGAGCTTTAGTTAAACACAGAATTCATTAATTATGCATGGCACCAAAATATTCCTCTTTGCAATTTATGCAAAATTCATTTGAATAATTCGGGACTAAATTACAGCCATGTTGATGTTGCACTGCGTTCAGAGAGCAGGACGTTCACATACAGTTAAAAGCTGTTTCTATGAAATATGGATTATTTTTTCATAAAAATGTTTTTCTATAAAATATGTACTATTCACAGAATGCCTTTAAACAGACAACATGCGACAGCTTCTCCACGAAGCTACTCAACGTTTCCTCAAACAACCAAAATTGCTTAAAGTCCGGCATCAAGTGTCAATTTTCTCTCGTTACGCGTATAAAGTTTGAAATAAACTTCTGTCTTCACAGGACGGTTGGGTTCAGGCAAGAAAAACTAATTACATTCAGGCAAAGATCGTCGGTTGAGTTCAAATCACCACGGACGTCCAGTTAAACTTTGACTTCTCCTTTCACACGGGGACAAACTGCGGTCTTTGGACAAGATTACGTCCATAACATCTTATAGAACTTGTTTTTAATATTGTGCTGCATTACTTTTCAGAACTATTTCCACGAGTGCTGGATATGAGACCAGCCTGAGCTACTGAAGGTGAAAAGCTACAGTTGAGGGTTCACGTTAAAGTTGTGTCTTCATCCAAAATGCTGCTCTCTGTCTCTTTGGCACCAACACCAGTTGCAAATGTGTTTGCATGTGGATGCAAACCTCCACAGCTCTGCATTGACTGTGAAGGAAGTGATGTGTTGGCATTCTGATGCTTCAGACGTGTGCATGTGGTCTCCAAAAAACAAAACTTGCTGTTAAATTATTATAATGATCAGAAGGTTTGTCTGAAACAAAGCTCTGGATGGAGAGCTGGGTGCTGGTTCGTCACTGGTGGAACACTGAAGTATTTCATAGCTGCAGTTTTAATAAGAGACGTTTAAAAATACCCAGACGTTATAGTTTCAAAGTCTTCAAGAACAATGATCAAGTTTAAGCGGTTTATCGTGTGTTACTGAAGGAGAGTGGACCAATCAAATATCCCCGTGGTTCTTCATTGTTGATAAATATTTTTGGATATCTTGTTAAATGACGTCACTTGCTCTGATGTTGCTCAGTCACATGGATACATTTAATCTGTGTCCACCTCAAATAAGGCTCCGAATTAACTTTCCGTTGGCATTATTTACGTCCTAAGCAACACAGAAGAAACAGACTATTTATGTCCTTTATACAAAACCAATGGATTGTATTTTGTGACTATTTCACAAACTGCCATGACACTGAACCGATGAGCTGTGACTGGCACTTCATTCAGACGAGCAGGCGTTGGATCAGAACCGGGCAGATTCTGGGAATTCTAAGCAGCAGTTTGCAAAGCTTCATTTTAATGTCCTAAAATATACAAGTTTCCCAGATCCAGACCCAGATTTGGCGTCGCTGTCGCTTTCAACTTGCAGTCGGAGCTCCGGAAGGAGGAGGAGCTCAGCTCCCAGCAGCAGCAGCAGCAGCGTCTCCTCCTCCTCCTCCTCCTCCTCCAGCCAACACCGACCCCACGCTGCTGGAGACCCAGGACGTATTGCTGGACCAAGCGGTGCAAGCAGATCTTGTACAAAGTAGAAACAATAGAGTGGAAAGTCTCCTCTAATTGGAGGAGCTGAACGAGGAGACAGGAAGCGGTTTCTTGCGTAACGTGTGGTTGCTGTCAGGATTAGTCACCGTGTTCATTTGTTTCCTCAGCCTGGCAACGCACATACACAACCACAGATGGATATAACCCACATCCCCACACACACCTGATGCCCCGGCTTTGTGTGTGTAATGAGAGCGAGAGAGGACGATAAAGAGGGGAAGACGGATTATGATCTTTGCTGAGTGTGTATGTGGGGTAGTGCATTATGCATGTGATAGATGTGTCTTTTTTTAAACAGGTGTGTGTGTGTGTGTGTGTGTGTGTGTGTGTGTGAAGGAATGATTCTGGATCAGACCTGTTTCCCCATGGCTCAGCCACACACACACACACTCGATAAAAAGTGTTTAAGTGTGTGTGCAGAACAGTGAAGGTACAGACACACAGAATTGATCGGGGCTGCTTGTGATTGGCCGGTCACTACCGCGGCGGCAGGTCTTGGCAGTTGTCCCTGTTTTCGTCGTAGAACTTTTCAGTCCATGAAAGTTCAAATGTTATTCAGCGCTCTGACATATTTAGCTCTTGTTTCACTTCTGGTTGCAAATAAAAAACAAGATAGTGACGGCGAAAATGTCGAACTCGAAGCCTCAAAGCGAGCCGAGCGGTGCGTTCAGGCTCCCTGGTGTTGGTTTCCTCAACGCGTTCTGTGCTCCAGCTGCCGATCATGTTTCAGGAGCTGAGATCAACATACAGAGCTGCACAAATGAGTCTTCACACCAAGAAACGGGTCAACAATTGTGCACTGGTGGTTCCTCCCACTAGAAGTCTGTGTTTTCTTTCAAAGTGTTGGTTTAGATGCTTGTTCTACTGAATGAAATACGTCAGTAAATCCCCCTCTGGTGAATTTACAAGCGTGTTAACGTCATCTCGCCGACTCCTCCGCCTTCACACCCTCACTGTGTTCATGGGCGCTCATGTGAACTTGGTATTTTCTACATTCA
Organism: Pholis gunnellus; assembly: GCF_910591455.1. Classification (NCBI taxonomy): domain Eukaryota; kingdom Metazoa; phylum Chordata; class Actinopteri; order Perciformes; family Pholidae; genus Pholis; species Pholis gunnellus. Next base: position 24,854,862 of record NC_136537.1, read on the forward strand.
TCCCTGCAGAACTCTATACAACGTGCTCTTTGTGAGTGTTTGTGTGCGCAGGCTTCTGCATCTTCATGCTCTTGTGTCGGTGATCCTGCATTTCTCTACAAAAGGAAAGAAAGCCATATGACATAAGAGCAATCTTCATTTGCCTGCGAGCATATGAGTGGAGACAGAGAGAGTGTGTGTGTGTGTGTGTGTGTGTGTGTGTGTGTGTGTGTGTGTGTGTGTGTGTGTGTGTGTGTGTGTGTTTGCATGCTGAAGACACACTGAGACGTCAGCTATTTCTGAGAGTCCAATATTTTCCGCCACAGTCAACAGTTGCCTCGAGGCAGCCGAGGAAGCTCCCATTTGGCTCTGAGTCTCTACTCCTTCCTTCATAACCCCCCCGACTGCCAACACACACACACTCACTCAAATAAACACACAACACACACACACTCACTCAAATAAACACACACACACACATACACGCATCCTGGCCTCCTTGGGTATAATTAAGTATTTGGAGAAACTGCAGTCAATAAAACGGTCGACTCTTAACTTTGATCAAAGGGTTCGCCTACAAGTCTCCGGTGCACAGTACTCTATATTTTACCAAGTGGGTCTAAAGAGATGAGACACACACACACACACACACACACACACACACACACACACACACACACACAACAAGGCTTCATTCTGGTACCTGAAAGTGGTTCTTTAAGCTTATACAGCAGAAGTGAAGCATGCAGTTCAGTACCAACGATCCTCACTCTCTTCTTCTCCTCTCTGTCTGTTTGAGGAGTCATTGCTGAATAAATAGTGAGACCCATTGACCCGGCCCACACACACACTTAGTACAACACGCTTCACAAGCAGAGTCTTAATTCAATTTATCTGCTCTGAATTATTCATGAGAGCAATGGGCTCACTGCACGCTGTCTTCAGCATGTGTGTGTGTGTGTGTGTGTGTGTTTCACCTGCTTTATCAGTAAATATCCCATCATGGATGTAAATGCGTCCGGATCGGTTTCTGTGTTCAGGAGGTTTTTTTGGGGAGAAAACATTGAAGCGCTTTCTTCTTTCAACACGGGCGGCTGTGAAAGTCCCGTTTCTAATCGCTCATCTAACTCCTGATGCACACGTTGAGTCCACATCCAGCCCCGTGTGTTCAGAGGAGGCTCTGCAGCAGTCACATTACTGAGCCTGTGTACATGCACGTACGCTGTGATTCTTGTAAATAGAACAAATCAAACCGATTTCTTTTGGGGTTTTTTCCACCGGAAGCAAACATGGCATCGTATGACTTGCTCTCCGGTTTGGACAGCTGTTTGGCTTTTTAAACGGCAGCAGATGCCGAACGGCGGGGCTCTTACCCGGGACGTCTCCTTTATGGAGATTGATACGGGGCGTTTTGCAGCAGCTGCAGAAAGCGCGACCTGTTCAGCATCTGCATGAGGCTTATCCGTGTCGAGGCGCGCGGGTCACTCCGACTAATGGAGCCATCAACGCAGATTCCTACGGACGGAGGAGCTGCTAACTATTCGTCCTTCGGTGTCCTCCGCTGCTGTTAGCTTTTAATCATGAGAATGAAACTATAACAGCCGGCACGGGCCTGAAACACAAAAGTAAAACTGTGTGAATACCTGTTAACTGATTGTGTCTGATGCTATGGGACTTTGCACAGCAGACATTTTGACAGGTGTTGCTAATATGAATGAATGCTCTACGTGTCCCGGGAAGCCGTGACGGTGTCATGCACAGCGCCGTGACCCCTGGAGCCGAAGCATCAATAACGTTCTGATTTACAGCGGTGCTGCTGTGCGACCCCCGTCCACAAGATTTAAACTGCTTTCACAGTAACGTTTCGAGGGAACCGTGAGTGTGTCCCAGCTCACGGTCGCAGTTTTATTAAACACGTCGTTAAAGTTTGAAATTGAAACAAAAATGCAACAAAACTACTAAAAAAACCATCACGGATTGGCTTCAAATAAGAGCTATAAACTCAAATAAGTGAACGTTAACTTGTGGTTTTACACCCGACCTGCTCCGCATGAGGACCACGTTAGGAAAGTATTTCAGATCATCAAGTGTGATCTGGAGGACAACACAATTTAAACATTTCATCTCAAAGCGTACTTGTGTCAAAGGGTTACAGTCACATGAAGGGAAGCTCGTCATTGTGTTCTGATGCAGATTCTTTCAAGATCAAACTGTCATGAGGTGCAAACACAAAGGAGTGATTGTAGTGCGGTGGTTGTGTGTGAAGCTTGAAGAGACATTTGTTTGGTTCAGGATTTATATTTGATAAAACAAATATCCGACCGTACTTCTCTCACGAGATCACAGCGTTAAATATCTTGTTGCTGGTTGATTTGTGAAGGTTCACATTATTACAATTCATTCAAGGTAAAGAATAAATCAGCTGTGCACAAACATTTGAGTGGAATTAACCGCGGCGGTGGATAACCGTCCGTATTATGTGGCGCTGTGATTTTAACTCATTGTCAAATTGAAGCATCAAATCCATACAAAGTCATTCTATCAACCGGCTGCTGATTGATTCAGAGCAGAAAAGCTCAAACGATCGTCTGAAACTTCACCGTTTTGATGTTTTACTCTTTATCAATAAACCCACCTCCTTCAAATCAATGCATTTAGTCTATCATCAATATCCTAATTAATCAATGACATAACGTTCTTAAATGGAGAAGTTTGACTGGCATGTATGATTATAACGGTCTGTTCTGGTAGTTTACCTCTTTGTCGTTTGGTTTTCTTTAGTGTTGTAGTTCACTCGATGTCGTTCTGAATGAGGGTCGCCCCTCAATGCTCTCTGGAGCCTAAATAAAGGTTGAATGAATATTCATCACACCTGGGAGAGTGTTTGGACAGACGTGCAGTAATAATCATCCTCCTGCAGACTGAAGACTCCGGCGGTGCTTTCTGTCTGGCATCACGATGAAGACGAGATCAGCAGCTTTACAATAAACTGGCAGCAGCACAATAACACGGCGTCCGGCGTTTCTGCTGCTGCAGCATTGAGATGAATGGTTATTAGTTTTTACCAATAAGAGAGACACGTCAGTGGGAGTAGAGAGATGATTGCGATGCATCTTGGTAACTGCATTAAAGTGACATAAAAGGATTTGTGATGCCGGTGATGGTGTTCGGTTTGTATGAAAGCTGAACCAGCCCAGTATGTTGAGGATGAAAAGAGCTGCATGCAGCTTAAGAGCCACACATGTTTGGTTCATGTGTGTCCCTTTACCCACAGCGAGAGAGTGTGGCCCTCGGCACATGTCTCAGGCCGCCACTCAGTGCGTTCAGTCCACCTCCAGCCTCTCCGCTCTTCTTCTCACACAAAAGGAGGAGAGCATAACGACGACCGGAGGCCGTTGTGACGAAGGAGAGGCTGAATCAGCCACAGCGGCGGTTCCATTGACACGCATCCTCAGGATGTGCAGTGGTCACGGCATGAGGAGGGTCCCCCGTAGAGGAGCTCCTCCAGGAAAGAGCTTCTTCAGGTTGTTGATTATCAGCGGAAGCAGAAAAAAAACGTACTTGTGTGATGATTCGAGAGGCTTTTAGGGAAGTGTCAATAGATGGTTGATTGGATGCACAACATGACCGGGGATGTGATCTAAAAGGCTTGAGAAGGAATATTCCACATGGAAATGAACTCTTTCTTCTTATTAAGGGTATTTAAGGTTATTCTAGAGGTTAGAATTAGCTGTATAGGGTCGGGCCTCACATTTCTTTCTTCTCAGGTGAAGTGATAATTACTATGAACTAATGAAGCGTCGTCTCAGCAGTTTACAAGAGTCACGGTTGCATCATTAAAAAAAAAAAGGCTAAATAAATAAATGAGCAGCAACGTGAGGACGAGATGATAAACGGCGTTGACAGGTGCTGCATCAGCCCATCACACACACTGTTCATTAACACCGTCATTAACACAGGCCTGTGTTCCCTGCAGAGTTCACCTGTGGGATGTTACACATACTTTCCCTCTTGCACATGATTATTCACTATTTCCTCTCTTTCTTTCTCCTTTCCGTCCATTCGGCTTCCATCCCCTGAAGGATCTCTCCTCAGTTACAAATCTGTTCTTCTTTCTTTTATTTCTGTCATCGCCGTTTCCGTCTCCACATCTTCCTCTTCATTTCTGTCACTGCTCTCTTCTTCCTTCTCCTCCATTCTTTATTTCTGTCGTTGCTTTCTTCCACACTGATCTGATTTCCCTCCACTTCTCTCTGCTTCTCTTCGTCCATCTGTATTTCTGTCAGCCTCCTCTTCTCTCTCTGCAGACCGGTTTTAAATTCCTTCAGACTTCTCAAATCCTTTCCGTTCGCTCTCTCTTATTTTCCATCTTTTTCTTCATCATTTATTCTTTCCACTCTTCTATGTTTCGCTGCTCGGTGTCTTGACCTTTCTCAGCTTACTTTGTGAATTCATGTGTTGCATCGTCTTTGTGTCTCTCTGTGTTTTGATCTCACTTGTTCAGTCTTAGTTTTCCTGTATTTCTTTCCTTGTTATTCTCCTCTCACACACCTGCTGCATTATTCTGTTTGTCTTGTTTTTTTTTCCTCTTCCCTCCATGACCTCACTCCATTTTTTATTTTCTTATGACTTTTCTTTCTGTAAATCTACATTTTCACTTGTTTCGCTCCTCTCTCTGAAGTTCCTCTTTCTTCTTTATCTCCATCCCCTCATCCCCTCCTCATCCCCTCATTCCCTCCTCCTCTCCTCCTCTCCTCCTGTCCTCGCTGTCTTTTCCATGATCAAGTGTTATTTCCCCCGTGGCGAGCGATCACCTGAGCTCACCGGCGGCTGCTGTTCTCCAGCCTCCTCGCATTAAAGCGGGGACGGAGCTAAACAAAGCTTCATTCTCTCTGACCTCTCCAGGTTCTCCTCCTTAGAGAGAAGCTCTTCCCATTATCTTTCTGTCTCTTTTCTCTCTTTTTGTTATTTTTCATTCTTTGACGTTAAAACATTCTGTTGAATATGAGCAATCACAACAATGTCCTTGAACGCAACATTCCATCACATGAATGTGTGTCACGGGGCATGGTGGAGGACTCAAGCGCAGACCAGGCAGAGTAGCGTGTAGAAGTTGTTTTAATGAACAATTCAAATCAAACAGCAGACTTACAGGCACAATGGGGCATCCACGGAAGAGACAAGGGAAGAGGGGAGGAAATCCAGCAGGACAGGAAACAGGGCAGGCAGACAGGGAAACCAGGAACAGGACAAACCGAACGGGCGGGTAGACATGGCAAGAATCTGGCAAGGAGTGACTGAGGGGCAGGAGCTTATGAAGAGGGAAGAACAGGTGAGAAGAGTTGTGCTGATGAGGGGGAAGTGCTTGATTACTAATCAGCGGCAGGTGAAGGGAATAAGCTGAGGGAGTGACTGACAGGTAGAGTGAGGAGGGTAGACAAACACAGAACACAGAGGCAAAGCCTAATCGTGACAATGTGTGTCTGTTACAGAGGTGCAGTAGTTTGTCTTCATGCAGCAACGGTTGCAATGGATTCATTTGAACACTTTTCATCATTATTGTTTTTAGAAATTTCTCTGATCACTGCAGCTGATCCACTTCTCTGCTCTTCATCAAAAAGCCACCAACCCGTTCTGATTCACAACTCACAGACAGACGCTTGGTCAGTCGCAGTTTTAAAGACGAGGTAAATGTTGTGAAATTCAAACAAACTTACTTGTAAAACATTGTAGTGTGGTTTCAAATAAGTACATTGTTATATTACGCCACGTTGTTAATCTACGTGTGTGAATCTACGTGTGTGTACACATTTCATAAATACTATCATGTGATCTTATCGATGTGATTTATTTTGAATGTGAATGAAAAGTAAAGAGGCTGCAGTCCGTACTGTAGAACCGGTGGCCTACTTTATGCAGAGACAACTTTACAGTCAAAGAAGAAAAAAGAACATTTAGAAAGAACTGAGGATGAGATGTACTCACATTCTCGATGGTGGAGCTAAAATGCATATTTTTTTCAACATCTGTAGCCTGCAGCCTGTGCTCAGCGTCAATAAGGAGCACTAATTGTCACCTCAAGTGCATTTAGGTTTTAAATCCTCCCTTTCTATGATTGGCTTAACACTGTGAACTTGCATTGAACTTCATTTCCCCTTAAGTTTTCCCATTTGTAGAAACGAAGTTGAAGAAACAGAACATTTTTACGAGCATCTCCAGTCGGAGGTTTCCTTCATGTCTTGGCTGTGGTTTGATATTTGAGCTGAGGAAAATATTTCTCCGCTCTGCGATGCATTTACACCTGAAGTGCTGTTTTGTTCCCACAGTGCCATCACATTACCATTAAAGATTGGGATGCCTAAAGCCTCCTATTATCCCCATTATCCTGTTAGCGAGCGTGGCATATTTGATGCCATCGAAAAGGCTTGTAATCTTGACTTTCATTTAAAACGCAGCGGGCTGAATGAGAGCAAAGCCTTCGTCGATCTAATCACATTACAGAACCTCTTCCTGTTTGGGATAATGTCTGGGCTTTAACGGCTCAGAGTATGTTCAATAATAAATGTTTTCCATTACGGAGAGAATATTCCACCTCTGGAGGATCGTTTCAGTCTAATGTTCTCAGGTGGAAGTGAGAACGAGAGGAAAGAGGAAGACAGGAAAGTGTTGAGTGTTGAGCATCGTGTAACAGCTGCCGACTAAACAGACAGCAGAGAGGCACAGGAGACGAAGAGGCTGACGGTATATTGTCACTTTTGGACGTGACGGGGACGACGTGTGTTTTTTCAAAATAAACTTCCATGTTCACAGGAAACGTGCAGTTACATGCATTCAGTATCTTTTCAAAATAAACTTGGTAAGGTTTGAAAAACAAAACTTGATTTTACTCTTCGGATGGAAATAAGTATGTTTATTCATTAAGTAGCTACGCTTGCTACGCAACTTTACGTTACCAAATTACAGTAAAATAATGCAATTTTTGGTTAAACCCCGGACACGAATGGTGGTGTCCTGGGTGAAAGTCACATGTTTAATTTAGCCGACTCCACTGTGGTCAGAAGCATCATGTTTTCGGTTTGTTCATGTGTTCTCAAGCCATGCCTGCCCCCACCCCCCAAAAAATCTCCATCTGATCAAATTTGATCTATTTTCAACCTTATAAATACAAACTGTTGAGAGGGCCAGATAAAATGAACCTGTGGCGTAACGCAGGAAAGAAGACGTGTTCATCTTAGATTGAACAGTAACGAGGATATAGAGGAGGAGAATATGAAGTGAGGGCGAGGGAAGAGATGGAGATGAAAGAAGAGGAGACCGGAGGATCCTTGAGAGTGTGATGAACAACCGCAGCAATATTTTCAGCTTCCCTGAAAACTCTTCACGCCTCATAAACTCCCAGGAAGAACAGAAACCGTCTCTCTGTTCTCTCACTCCTCCACCCCATCATCCCTTCAGAGAGACCCGCCGTCCCGCTCGACCAGGAAGGGATGGGGGGGGGGGTAAAGAAAGAGGGAGAAAGTGAAATGGCCTTCTGTTTCATTCTTTCATTTTATTACTTTCATTTTCTTTTTTTTTATACGTTCTTATCTCGGAGGAGGGCGATTTATCACGATGGAGGAGAGCAACAACAAAAACCCAAACTCAGAAGGTGGAGGATGATTTATCGCTTCCCTCGCTCTCTCCTTCTGCTCCACTTTCATCCTCCCATTCTCTCTCTCTCTCTCTCTCTCTCTCTCTCTCTCTCTCTCTCTCTCTCTCTCTCTCTCTCTCTCTCTCTCTCTGGTATCTTTGGAAGTGAAATGAGGTCAGTGTAATAAAATGTAAATAAGGTGCTTTGTGCAAAGAAAGTACGAGGCTGACTGTACATTTTCCTGCCATATTTGTTTTTGATCGTGAAACAGCCCACAGTCAACCAAACAGAAACTTTAAGGTATTAATATTTAGTGAACTCTTGTTTACCTTTTGCCACAAACACATTCTGTCAGAGGCTGGAGATCTGGAAACTCGCCCTGTGGAGGTAAAACAACAACAGTCAATAGATAACAACCGCCTCCAGCAGTCTTTAACGTAACAGAACTTCACAAATCATGAAGTCAGCGTTGACTTTTGGTCACACTGGAGACAAACAGCGGCCTCCTTGGTGAAAGTCGTGTGTTTGTACGATCCGGCCGCCATCAGGACTCGTTTTCACGTAACTTTCAGTGAAGGATCATCGCTGCACTTCATCACTTGCTCTGACCGAACAGAGGTTCTTCTGGAAGAACTTACGATGCCGGCAGTGTTGTTCCCTGGAGGCGGGGCCGGTTATGACAGCGCGACCTTTGAGGACAAAGGGTGAAACTCTTTTTTTTCAGTCTCGGATGAAATTTTTGTGAATAAAAGTTGCCCACAAATGATGTGGGAAAAAGTCGTGAGAGATTTAGGACAGGAACATCAAAATGTTGTTGAATGAGACGCATTGTGTGTGATTCTAGTTCCCAGAGCGTCGAATAAGACGCTTTGTCACGGCCCTCTGCGTCTGATACCAACGCTCCCCCAGTCAACGTATCCTAACACAACGGTTCGTATGATGTCCTCGTTCTTTGTGCGTTTTCCTACTAAAGTCTGCAACACGAGTCAATGTCCCCTCGACACATGCATTCAAAGTAAACTTCTGTCTTCACAGGAGGTAACACAACGTACATTTGAAGCTCGTACACGGCACACAGTTTTTTCAAAATAAAGTCCGTCTTCACATGAGAGTCAGGTTTAGAACATTCCAGAAATAAAGCTGACCGGGTTCCACCGTGGGGACGACGGGGAAGTCCATTGTGTGCTTGACTCGTTTCTACCCGGCTCATTTTTCTTTGTCACAACTTTGTGTTATCACAGAGGTAAGAGCGGAGAGACCTGGAAAGTTTATTGATTTCAGTAAATCTATTTATATATACGTAAGTAGTTTGTATGTCTTTCGGCAGCATATTCCTAAAAATCTCTCCAGAGAGAAGGAGCGAAGGAGGGTAAATGAAGTGAAAGGAAATGATGGGAGGGGTGATTTGAAGAATAAAGGAGAGAGAGAGGATGCTTCAGGAAAGAGAGATATTGGGGGAGAGAGAGGCAATGAGATGAAGGTGAAGAGATAGAAAGAGAGAGAGAGAGAGAATCTTGCCAAACTGGTGATATAACATGTTAGTCCCTGGTGGATGGTTTTAATGACGCATTGAGTTGAGTCACACAGCGGCCGCTCTTACTAAATATGTGCTGCTGACGTGAGCCAGAGACCTGCAGGGGAAACCCTCCACCTCTCCTCTCCTCAGTGTGTCTGAGGAAGACAGTATTCCTTCATCATCCAGCTCATCACGTCGTCTGAAAGCTCAAAGTTCACACTCATCATCGGCCTGATGTGGTTTTTCTCCTTCGTGGACCTTTTTCAGAGTAAAAGCTGCATGAATGAGAACGTGTGTGTGTGTGTGTGTGTGTGTGTGTGTGTGTGTGTGTGTGTGTGTGTGTGTGTGTGTGTGTGTGTGTGTGTGTGTGTGTGTGTGTGTGTGTGTGTGAACATAAATAGGCCTATAATAATCATTTTTTAACATAAGCGGATGTTACACCGAGCCTTTCTAAATCCCATGAGGTCACAGAGCAGCTGTTTGCATCATCAGGAGGCCAGCAAAGGGGTGACGTGGATACAGTCATACAAGAGACCACGATCTTCTGAGAATACTGCAGCTGGTGTCAGAAAGCTTCTGAGAAGAACTTAAAAGAAACTCAGAATGAATTGTCCCTCGTTTCTTAACTTCACAGACATCTGGTGAACTTTCCGTCCGTGTGAATGTCTGACCCTGACTCGGTACATGCTCCAGAACAAAGTACAGTGTGAGATATCAGCATCCATCTCCAGAGGGCCATTGTCCTTAATTAGAAGCGTGGTTATCTCCTTCGTCCGGCCCTTCATCATTACCAGCTCCTCTGCTTCACACGGAGACTGTCTGGGGTCACTTTCAGTTCACTCCATTCAGCTGAAAAAAAAGAAACTCTGTTGGTTCACCTGCAGATTTTGGTTGTTGTCATGAAAACCCCAGGAAGCTAATAAGATGCGTTAGCAGACCGCTGTGTGCCGGCAGCGAGGAGTCGGCACACACAGCGGACGATCAGTGACAGGACGACGTCTCCGGTACGTCGTGAAATTACACCGCGGAGTTCACAAAGTAATTAGGACACTGATGGTTTTATGTTGTTTAATTCAACTAACAATGACCTTCGATGTTTAAGTCCTGGATGTAACTGTTCCTCAGGCTAAAGGTGCTTTTACGATTATCTCCTGTTTTATTATGCTGATGTATTCACATGTTGTTTAGACATCTCTTTATACTGCTTCTTTGTGTTTCCTTGCAATGTCCTGTAACTCGTAGATATCCCACAATAAAGTATAAAGTCTGCTGTTTGTTCCCCGAGTGAAACCAGAAGTCAGTGTTGATGTTTTCTTCACTTAACGTGAGTTGAGATGAGAGCTGGTGCAGCGCTGGTGCCTCAGCTAAACGTCCCCTTGTGTGTGTTGATAACGTACATCTTATCTTAGCTTGTGTAGCTGTACGGATCTCATCCATGATTTGTATATTTATGCGGCATTTCTTTCTTGTTTTCTGACGTCCCAAATGTTTAAATCCAACCAACATCTAACAAAGCTCTGATTTGACTCTCAAACCGGGAAAAACAGCCATCAGTGAGCCGGACACGGGACCACCAGAGAGCCTGCTGTGGTTTCAGATGTCTGGAATCAGAACGGAGCAGATGTCTAGTCAGATGTCCACACAGCCGTGAACCACGGCCGCGTACGAGCTTCAAATCTCCTTTGACTTCATCCTGTTGTGTGTTTTTAAATGTCAGATGTTTTTTGTTTTGCATACTGCATCAGATTCGGGTCCACAGAGCAACCCCTGCATGAAACCTGCCCTCCTCCTCCTCTGGAGATAAAACATTCGGATTTAAGCCGTTTTCCCTGAAATACGAAGAGAAACGTCAGTCAGCAGAGCAGAGAGCCGTGGAAACCCCGTCCATGTGTCTGTGAGTCATCTTTGAGTTGAATGCCTCTGGACCGCGTGTCATCGCTCAGGGAAGGACCGCCCCAAATTCTGGGGGGTTTAGCCAATCACTGCTGTCGGTTTAGCAGCATCCCGCGGCCCGTGATGAAGCCATTCAAAATGCCTGGCTGAGGCCAGATGGTCCGTCATTGAGGAGAGGGAGGGAGGGAGAGAGGGAGGGAGGGAGAGAGGGAGGGGAGGAGGAGATGTCAACCAGGGAGATGGGAAAATGAAAAAAGGGAAAGAAGGTCAAGATGGTTAGAAAGTGGGAAATAAAAGAGAGAGAATGGAGGAAAAATAATTGGGGTCGCCAGTAAAGGGGGGGGATGAGAAAACGATGTCAACAAAGGGGGGATGAGGAGAGAGAAGATCAAGGACATAAGGACGGAGGAAAGAGCTGAACGGGAGCAAAGAGGGAGGAATCAGAAATCAGGCAAAACAGAGAAAGAAGAGGAAGAGGAGAGGGTGAAGATGTCGAAAAAAAAAGAGAGGAGAGGAAGAAAGAGATGATAAAAGCAAAGAGGGAGACAGAGCGGACTTTAATTTTATTCTCCAATTATTGCATTTCTATTTAAATATGGAATATCTTCCTCATGTCAACATGTACATGTGAAGATGCTCAACATGTCTGCTGATGTAGTTATTGTCAACACTAACCTATGGAATATAATATAATATAATATTATTACCAGACAAATACATGATATCTATCAAGTTAACAAAAGAGCTCCAAGATGTTATTTCCATTCTGAATAATCTGCACAGTCTGTGCCTGATTAATCATTTAGAATATGAAAACCAATCTCACCCATTAGTTTAAAGCAAGAGAAGACTTTATTCACATTCCACATTTCAAACCCAGGCAGGAACATTCATCAGCTCGATGACATCCGGTTCTCACGATGTTCACCGGCTCAGTAACCGGCTGGTTTGTGTTTGTGTTTGTTTGTTTGTTTGTGGCGATCACATTAAGCTATTTCCTGACTCCGAGCAGCAACACAAAGTAGAGAATGTGGCTCCACGAGAGCTGGAGATGGCGGAATGATTCGGTCTGTCTGGGTAAACTTCCAGAAGCGAGTCTTGGTTTCGCTCCATTTTCTTCATTAGCTCATCGTGGACAAAAGACGAGGCAAGCTGTTGTTGGTACACTGCTCACACACTGCTAAACACACACACACACACACACGGTTTAGTTAGTACACATGGATACATGGTAACTGATGGGGCTTTGCTCTGCAGTCTGTTTGGCTGTCTGAGTGTGTAAACAGCCTCACACACACAGATATGACAGCCACTCAGAACGGTAACCAAGACAACGAGTCAGTGAACGAGGGGACGAATGTTGATTTTTAATAATTGATGATAAATAATTGAACGATCGAGGCAGAAGGCGACTAAATGCGTACGACAGACGATGAATGGGTGAACTGAGGCTGATTGAAACGGATGAACGGAGGAGTGCTCGGCACCGAGTGAGCTGCTAAATGAAGTCAGTAAGTGAATGAATGAACGGATTAATAAAGTGCCATTAGGTACACAAGCTGGAGATCGTACTGCATTAGCGCACTGATAAGTGTGATTCAAGGATTGAATGAACTAATGAGATTGAGACGGGCAATGCATGACTGACTGAACTAAGTCAACAGATGATTGAAGTGATGCATGAATGAATGAATGAATGAGAGGAGAAGTTGCTGCAACAGGCTGTTCTTGGCCGACACACAACAACGCCGAACAAGACATTTTTAGGTGACCAAAATGTTCCAATTGACTTTCAGGATCTCCCAGACACCTCGGTAACAACCTGTCAATCACACAATCACTGTGTAGCCCCGCCCCTAAAGCATCCCCTGCTTTATGGTCTGTTTGACTCTAAATGGACCATCATTTACTAAATGAACATCATGCTGTATTGAAGAAGACTTGAAACTAGAGATTGAGACCATAAACTCATGTTTACAATGTTTACTGAGGTAATAAATCAAGAGAGAAGTAGAGTCATTTTCTCATAGACTTCTATACAACCAGAGGAGTCGCCCCCTGGTGGACACTAGAGAGAATGCATCTTTAACACATTAAGCTCTGACTTCACTTTTCAGACCTGGAATTTGCCGCCTGGTCAGCAAACAGCAAAACGTCACATCTAACTGTGATGAAAATGTTCGATTTTACTAATTATCTTTTCGTGCTTTTTGGTTAAATCTTTATTAAACACCATAAACTAAGAACAGAAATACATTCTTCTATAGGCTCCCCTGGCGGCAGCTACTTGGGAATAATGCCTCATTGTGTCCTCCCCGAGATTTACCCATGAATCACTGGATCTTTAATTCAGCTGGAGGTTTATGAAACTGAAAGTGGAGCAGAGGTCTTTGTGTCCACGGTTGGGGAGGCGAGACGATGCTTTGTGGCATCGGCCGAGGTCTGCTGGGAAAGTGATGTAAGAAGGTTGAAAATATCTGCCGTTTAACCCCTCATTAACTTTCCACAACCTGGTTGGTCGGCCTGTTCAGGGGCCCGGGGCATCGTCTGCAGCCAACCTTGGCCCTCTAGCGCTTCCGGGACATGAATATATGTGTCAGCACTTTGCTCAGTTTGCATCCCTTAAGGATGTGACCCGGATACACACTTAATCCGTCACGGGCCCACTAGGTTAAAGCATGCAAATGGGGAGATAATGTCTGCGGTTGTAGGGAGACACAGGACTGTAATGTTCTGAAGCTGTAGATGTAAACCAGGCTGCAATAACAAGGTTCAAAGGGAAACACAGGGTTTAACTTCTGAGATGAAACAAGCTGAACTTTGAGACATTTTTGTAGAGATGTTAGAATCTGTAAGAACAAAGTTTAGGCTTTGAGGTTAAAGTGACACAAAGTGAGGCTGTAACAAAGAATCGTTGCTCGTCTTCCACCAGTCTCCCAACGTAACATTTTACAATTTTAGTTTGAGCACTTCTCTCTCTGAGTGTTGACGACTTTAAGGTCAGGAGCTCATTCTGCTGTTACTGTTGCCGTCTGCTGTTCATTGAGATCACAGTCAGCTCAACGGCAAAACAAACAAAAACCTAAATAAATCTGAAACATTCAAGGTTTAGCACAGCTACAACGTTTTAACTTTGGACATTAAAACCACGTTTACAACTTTAACCTCAGAAGTTTGAGGCGGATATTTGATCAGAAGACCAAAGCGTGGCGATGTCACGTGAAGGATACGGGGCTGCGATGGTTCAGGCTGCAGCTTAAAGCCATTATTAATGGATCCTTTTCACTGCGGCCATTTAGACGCCTCACTGCAGGGTTAACACAGTAATTAATAACATTAATTATGGCCCTGCTCCATTTAGGTGGACCGGGGCCCGGGTGTTGAGCATCACTGGAATGACTGTGGCACACTACAGAGAATGATACCAGGCTGATGGCCAATCACAGCGCGGCAGAGAGGGATAATAGACGGACTACAGCGTGCAGAGATGAGCTCGTATTTGGAAAATTGGTAGATTCAACTTTTGTCAAATCCTGACAGAAGTATAGAGAGAACACATCTTTCTTCTCAAGTTCTCTTTCAGCAGGAACGTTCCGTCCAGTTCGTTCAATACTCACATGATTGCCGCTTCAACAGAAAGTCCCTCATCGGCGGCATCCGTCTAAGTTGTTTTCTAAAATGCCTTAAACGGCACTCCTCTGTACATTCATCGTCTCAAACACGCTCCGTATTCGATACGCCCCATATCGATGGATGAAGGCCAGTGAAACCGGGCCGGGTGTTCAGTAGCTAACTAGCCAGCAGGCTTATTAATGAAAAAACATTGCCGTTAGCAAACATGCAGCACAAACTAGCGCTGCTATTCATGCTAGGCTAGCCCGTAGCATGTTGAATGTAGTACCATCAATTTGAACATCGCTCTTGTAAAAGACCAAATACAGTTATAGATACAAATGAATGCATATTGTTTGCTACAAACCATGTATTTATGTGTGTAACCATGTTTTCTAATTTCCTACAGACAAATCTGAGATATTTTGAGTCATAGTCAAACTTTCAGCGGCTCCTTGGAGCGATTCTGAGTCACCAGAACACAGAAACTGATCACATATTGCTCCTTCACAGCATCAGAGTGGAATGACAGGCCCGGGTACAGACACTTGAGAGACATCGGTTTCCCTTCGTGAGGCTTGTCAAACTGCTGTGTGCCGTACTCAAGAGACACTCGTCTGAAATCACTGTTCATATTCTGACTAGAACAGGAACCACACAACCAAACAGGCAGGAAGCTCAGCGGCACAGTCCAGCAGTCTGACAGTCGTCTGCACATTTCAGACACACGTAGAGGGAAAGAAACATCAAAAAGAATGTGCAGCGTCATGTCCACACATTCAGACTCGGTGAGCTGTGATCGTAGTCTTAAACGACTTAAACGTGAAAGTGACCCCCGTCTGGTTGAGTTAGAAATGTCAAACAAGGAAAGAAAATATATTTTTAAGTTAAGCTTCAAACTCACTTGATCAACGGCGGTTCCACCTCGCTGAAAGTTTCATAATTCAATGTATCCTCATCCAGTGGTTCGTATGACATCTTATTCTGTCGTCCAGCGTGTTTTCCTTTGCATTTCCTACAACACGAGCGGTCGGTGCCTTTTGGTCGGTCGGCGCCCCTCTAGCGTCGGTTTTGGTCGTCTCCAAAGGAAGTTCAGGCAACAAAACCACTGAGGAAGGTTTAGGAAAAAGAGCGTGCTTGATGTTAACTTTGAGTGACCGACGACTCTCGCGACTTATTACAGATGTGACAATAAGTTTGCTTTTTGGTTCTGTGCACAGGACACAGATGGCGCTGCTCTCCCGCCCGGTGCTGAAGCTCCTCGCTCTCAATTTCATGGGTTATGTACTAATTATAGCGCATAAGTATGAACAGCGTCAGAGAACATCCTGCATCATTGTAGTTGAACTGATTAACATTATAAAACAGAACACGCTGCGAGGTGCATCGAGGTAAACAAGATCGAGTATTGACCGTTAGACAAAGAACAACCTCCCTACCAGCTATACAAACAACCCCAAACTAACACACAAACCCAACACACAACCAGTGAGACAACCAACGGACACTAACCAACCCCGTCCCTAGATCTAACCAACCCATGAACTGTGGATGTATGTGGAGGATGAGTGTGGAGCCAGCTAACCAACCAGCTTACAGCCAATAAGAGTTTCACCTGCACACACACACTCACACACTCTCTCACACACACACACACACACTTGCACAAAAGCAGTATTTGTCATTCAGAACATCTGCAGCAGCCGCTGATTGTTTATCAAGCCTGGTATGATGACAGAATCCCTAATGACCTGGAGACATTTAAGGGACAAAAGACCCTTTTCTAAAAATGCAGATTGGATTTTAGTTGTGAATCTCATTGAGACCAGCAGACTTGCAATGGTGCTGAACTCTTTGTGATGTTTATCCATCAAACCCCTTCAATCCCCACCCACCGCCCGACGGTTTTGTCCATGCCGGTCGTGTGCCCGAACGATCCGTTTAATGAGACGTTTGCACACGAACCAAGTCGCCGATTAGGACGGCGAGATTGAATCACGGGCTCATGCAAAAAAAAGAAATCTTCTTTGCTGTGTAATTACTTATTGATGGGTCTTTGCATATGTCTCTGTGTGTATTCCTGACTGAGTGAACCCTTTAGCCATGCATGCGTGTGCATATCTATGATTCGTGAAATCAAGTGTGTTGTATAGGTGCGAATGTACTGCATCAATTTGAGTGTTTGCGTTGCTCATTTGCTATTCAGCTGCTGTCCGTGCAGCCCACGTGAGATTTGAATCAGAAGAAAAAGTAAGAAATACTGTAACGGTATGCTAATGGCGGGGTCTGTTTATGAGGGCAATATGTATTCTATGCATCTCCAAATTACTTCGGGGGATCTGCTGCCTCTCTCTGGGATGCTGATGTATCACAGAGATAGATGGAGGCAGCAGGAGCAACACGATCTGAGTGTTTGTGAAGATATTTTGAGATTAAAAAAGAGAAACAGAGAGACGGGAGAGATAAATGGGTAAAAGATGATAAAAGGAAGCGCTAATCTATCTCCTCTAAAAAGTGTTTTTGATGCACTGGAACTTTCTTCTCCTTGAAACTAAAATATGCAGCGTGACATGCTGCGAGGAGAGCCGGCTGGAGGCCGACACGGGACGTTGTGGTTCGTGGTCAGCGCGTTAACCCCTGTTGGCCACCAGGAGAACTTCTTCTCCTGCTTTTTAAATGAATCCTCATTAAATCTAGAACAATGAGCCTAATAATTAACAGACGCAAAGACGTTGACACAGTAGTAAATCATCTAATTTAAGCTGAATCCAGCACGTCACAAACACTACACAGTGAAGGCAGGACCTCCACAGACTGCTATCACTTCATATTACAAATCTGTCTGTTAAGTAACGTAGGTCAAGAAACAGAGCTATGGTTGACTTGGTTTCACACAGGACATGAACAGCGGCTGCCTGGGTGAAAGTCCTGTGTTTGTTTGACTCGTCTAACCTCCCCTCCCACCCGGCGTCTGCGGTACTCGGCCATTTCTGGCCAGTCAGTGGCTCTGACCGACGCGTTTATAGTGACACGGATGGTTTCAGATTAACATTAGTTGAAAGCATCACGTATGGACACTGACGATATGTTGGTGTGTCGGTGTCAGACACTGATCAAATTCCGTCTCTGGTAGAGACCTGTCAATCACCGTGTAGCCCCGCCCCTAAAGCATCCTCTGCTTTATGGTCTGTTTGACTCTAAATGGACCATCATTTACTAAATGAACATCATGCTGTATTGAAGAAGACTTGAAACTAGAGATTGAGACCATAAACTCATGTTTACAATGTTTACTGAGGTAATAAATCAAGAGAGAAGTAGAGTCATTTTCTCATAGACTTCTATACAACCAGAGGAGTCGCCCCCTGGTGGACACTAGAGAGATTGCAGGTTTTAAGACACTTCTGCATGGGCTTCATTCGGCAGAACCGGAGGAGTGAGAATGGTTTGGTTTGACAATAGTATATCTGTGTCCCTCTCTTCTCTCAGTTTTACTTTGCTGTACCTTACTCTTTGTCTGTCACAACCTCGTTCCTCTCCCTCTTTACTTTACTGTCCTTTGCTGTTGTCTTTGCTCTTCATCTCTTAACGTCTCTTTGTTTTGCTCTCGTAAAAATGGGATTCCTGAGGTTGATATACATTGTGACACTTTGTGGTAGAGGTTGTAAAAACAGACTATCAGTAAGCCAGACTGGTCAATTTTGTTTACTGTTTCAATCTAGTAAGGAAGAATGAAGCATGTTTTATAGCAGGTATTACTGTATAGAAAATGAAAAATGAAAGTGTTTATTTTATTATTTTTTTTACAAGCTCCAGCTGAAGAGGCGAAAGATTCTTAATGCGACAGCAATCAAGTGTGTGGCTGGTTCCAGGGTGGATTGCTGTTTTGCTAACTTGCTCGTTAATTGCCAAGTTCCAGGTTTCCTTGACTGGCATGCTCATTGGTAAGTTTATTGATTGGGTTAGCTTAGCAACAAGCTGGTTTGAATGCTGGTTGGGTTATCTGGCCGGCTGATTGGTTTGGTGCCTGTTCAGCTGTTTGGTTGAAGGTTATTAACTCCGGATGGTCGACTGCTTGATGGCAGTTTGATTGGTTTCATGGTTTCTCTGTTTCCCCGGCTGTTGCTTTATTTACAGGCTCAGTCACCACCGACCACAGAAGCTGCCTTGCTGCAAACATCCGAGCGGTGTAATGTCAGTGATTTCTTTCTCATACCATCCCTTCCCATCCATGTTGTCGCATCACCTCAGGGTCCTAAAACCCCCTCAACTTTTAAAGCCATTCTCCATTATTCTACCTTCTCTTTGCGTAACCATCTACCGCTGTCTCTCAGGATCAGCCCTCCCCGTGCCGTCCTTACTCCAGAAGAAGAACAAGTGCTGCCGAAGGCTTCAGGCCAACAAATCTCAGTGAAAATTACAGTGGTGTCCACGGCACAGTACCAACCAATACAAGCAGTCGCTGGTCTAACAGACAAGAAGCAAAATATGTTTTGATTTGTCTGAAGGTGGCCTTTGGCCTTGTTGCTCTGTTTCCAAAACTTTGTGACAGGCTGGTGAAAGCAGGGGGGCATTTTATCACACTGTAGTGGAGTAACCGGGACATCATGGGAAAGGACAGCCGGCCAGGTCACATCCCAGAGGCGTCAAATACCGACATTTTGCGATGACTCCTCTGTGTCTGATACTGACGCACGGGGCACACTTTAGCGTCTGTGCGAGACACACCAGGTTGTCCAGTGACTCCAAAGTAAAACCATCCGTGGCAGCGTTTGACTCTCATGGTTCAGATCACCGAATCCGGCCAACAAACGGAAAGACGCGACAGAACCTCAAACGGTCCGGTAGGGGGGCTCGACTTGGTTCTGGCTCCACTATTTTCAACATAGCGGTCGTGTCACAAACTTTCTCCCTTTTTACAGCTAAAAAGCACATTAAAATGTGTTTCTAAAAACGTTAATATTGATTTATTTTTGATTATCCGTCCTTGATGATGAAGGTTGGGTGGATGGGTGGACCAAACTAACTCAGGAATATCACCCAGTAAGGTCGCTGTCCGTGTCCGGTATCGCACCATAAGCCAATGTTGACTTATCGTAGTAGGCTAAGTTGCGTCCTTTATATTTTTCAGGTAATTTAGGACATTTTAACCCAAACCAGGATCTTTTACTAAACCTAACCAAGATGTTGCCTAAACCTAAGACATGCCATCGGGTCCTGACCCAGATGTGATGAGTGGTGAATGAGAACAGGATGGGACAGAGACAGAGTTTCCTGTAGACTCTGCTGCTCCAATGACACCATTTGAAAATTTGAAAATTTTATTTTCACTTATGGGACTTCACTTCTGCCCATGAAGTAATGTACGTGGTTAAATGATCTGCATGTGACAAACAGAGGGACGTCAGACAATCACTGGCGGTCGTCTCCACATCAGAGGAAAGTATCCGGACATTTATATGAGTTGTGTCGATGCTTTTACCAAACAAAACTTAATGCAAATCAGTATCAATGTCAGTGCTAGAGATTAAAGGACGAAGACAATCCGTGCACATCTCCAGCCACTACGATTGGTCCTCTGGAGTGTGTGACAGACACATGAAAACAATATTTTGATTGGTTCACAAAGGCCCGTTGGCCCTGCCAGCTTCGATCAGCAACTGCATGAGATCTTTTTTCCTGCCTTCCTTGTTTTTTTCACCCTTTTTTTAACAAAAATGTGTGTTATGGGATGTCCTTGATTGGTTTAAAGTCACAAAATCTAAATGTCTTTGGGGTCTAAAACTTTTTGGGATCCCACCTTCAAAATAAATCTCCAATTGCACGACAATTACATCTGATGTGACGAACCAGCCGGGACATGAGAGGACGGGCACATCGCTGAAGCAGTTGCTGGAAATACGGTTCAATCCAAAAGTGCTCAAATTGAGAATCCTGCTCTGAGTTTAAGGAAATATTTATAATATTTAGTCAGGATGAAATAAAAATAAAGCCTTTAATTCACACCCCGGTCATATCGAGGACATGTTTATCAATAACTGCAAAACAAATTACAAATTTTTTTTCGTAATTTTATATCAAATGATCTTTTCTTAAAGATCTTAAAATATGACTCGTGCTTATGTGAGCTAGAATCAACCAGTTCCAACCAATAATCAATCTGCAACGTTTAGCTGCAAGAGTCGACTGTTTAGAGCCAGTTTCCTTATCGGGCTACATCCTAACCCCGCCCACTTTGTAGAGGTCCAATCAAATGAGAGGGATTTGATTTAAAGCCCTTTGAAGCTGTGCAGCGCTGTTGTATTTCACAGGAAAATACATCACAGTACAGAAGATAAAGACACTGTTTTGCTCGGACATTATGAAAAGCATCATCATTGTTATCATAATTGTATCAATGTTATCATTATTTAGATCAGAATTTCTTCTAAAAAAGATGTTTGATAAACATCTCTCTGTATTATTCTGTAGCATGCGCTCCAACCAAGAGCTGCAGGAGACCAGAGTGCAGCTGAAAGGCTCTAATCTCTACATCTGCTCCTCTGAAGCGCACTTATTGAAATCAAGCTGCTTCTTTCGTTTCTCTTGAGCACGTCGTAGCTCCCTCATGCATCCGTCTCATGCAGCCGTGGAACCGTGCAGCACCTTTACAAAAAGAATAATGTATTGTTTCCAGTGTATGTAAATAAATACAGCCCGAGTACCACTCCACCTCCACAGGGTAAACACCGCTATGTGTTCCTTCCCCCCCCCCCCCGCTGGAAGACTTCACGTAAGGGAGAAATTACATGTCAGCCACAGTCTCAGAATGATTAATTTGCCTCTTGCATCATTTCATAGTAACCCTCCTCACGACGGCGCCATCGATCACACGCCGCCCCAGCAGGTCGCCACGGAACACGCCGCACAGCCCAAGCCGAACGCCGAGGTGAGACGGGTTCCTCCCGTAATACAGTCACAACAAACCGCTTGATAGAGACTTGGCTGCCAGCAGCAGCAGAGGGGAAGAGATGCAGTGTGTATGAAGAAGTTCAGAGCTTGAAACATGGAAAGAGATTCCAGATTCTCGAGATGGAGGTACGGCTCGAATAGAAGAACCATGTCGGCCTGAATGGAGCAGGGCAACGTTGCTATAGTGAGGTTGAAAATGAATAGTCAGCAATATGATTGATGATTGTTTAAATAATTTACTGGAGTTCTGCAACACTGCAGCAGTACGACAAACGCATCCTCATCCTCATCCTCATCCTCATCCTCATCCTCATCCTCATCCTCATCCTCATGCATGATTCCGAAGTTCCTCGCCGTTCTGTGTGCGCTTCTTTGTTGCACTTCTCGTTATACTTCCTCCTTCATGATTACGTGATAATACGTCTATTGACACGACCAACCAAAGGCCTGGTGCGCAAAGCCCTTATGAAGTGTCTCATTTTCTTTTTTTACAGAAATACCTCCAGGAAGGACAACATGTCCGCTCCTCATGAATGAAGTGTGACCGCAACAGTCTCAGACAAACTCATTTACAACTAAACAGGTTGAAGCTGTCGGCTCACAGCAGCACCAGGATTACAAGTCATCTCACTGCTAACCAGGTCACAGTGTGTGTGTGTGTGTGTGTGTGTGTGTGTGCGTGCTCTCCAGTGACACTCAAGCACACAACATGCACTAACCAGCCTGAGGCGATGCTCAGCTTTATCGCCGATAAATTACATATTGATTTGTCCGTGTGCACGGGGGACTGCAGGACGGGCTGAGCCGGTGAATTGACTATTGAGTTTTCTTCCCCGAAGAGATGATCGAATTCCTGCCGCTCTTCTCCGCGTACGCGAGCCGCCTGTCGGCATCTCGCAGCCCGCAGACAATATTTAACACCGACATTGTTTGTGTGATTTAAGCTCTGCAGAAAGTCCTGAGAGCCGCCCAGTAAGACCTCCTCAGTGACGTGTTAGTATTAATGGATAATTCTGTTTTCTCTCATTAAGGCCGTCATTTATATCAGACATAATACTCAGAGATGAAATCAATGATTCATTCATGAAAAATACCACGATGTAACATTTGACTAAAGTAAATGGTGGTTTAGGTTAAAATAACATAATGACTTCAGCGTTACTAAAGTACGAACGTTACGCAACTAAAATCAGAAAAACAAAGTTAAACCCACTTCTTGTTTCACACACGGAGCACAAACGGCCTCTTGGGTAAAAGACCCATCCGCCTCCCTTCCTGCCCTGTGGGGGGTTCGTGGTCTTTATACTTCCTGGTTTTGATTACGTAACAGACTAATTGATCTCCTGCATGAAGGATTGACAGCGTGGGTACAGCTATGAACGCTGTTTAACAGCCTGAAAATCAATCTTTTGCATTATTTTATGTTCACAAAATGTAACAGCAGCAGTTATTTTCTAGCAAAAATGGCCGACTTTAAAATCCACTGATAACAATTTTCAAAGGGAAATCTACACGGATGCATAACACCAGAGATTATAGCGTAGCGTGCAGGGTATCTAAACGTTATTACATATTAACGTCTGCAGTTTGTCCATTTATGTGTTGCTAAAATGTGTGAGTGTTTGCCGCATGCAGGTGTGTGTATGTGTGCGTGTGTGTGTGTGTGTGTGTGGAGGGGAACTGGTCAGCAGCCAAAAGCACCTTCTTAATACGCGCTCCGTGCTCAGCAGGGTGGAAGTGTTCCACGCAGAGCCTCGCCGGATCCTCAGCCAACTATCACTACTGTGTACAAGCTCACACTCACACTCACACATCACACACTCACACATCACACTCACACTCACACTCACACTCACACTCACACTCACACGTCACCACGTTCAGGCTCGCAGGTAACCGCCTGCTCACGTGACACGTTCTCTGTCTTCATGTGTCTGCAGCACGTCTCTGTGTGAAACACTAGATTGACTTTAATAAACCTGTGAGGATGTGAAATACGGAGGACTTGATGTAAAATACTGCGATGCTGAAGATGATATGCAGCCATATACAATATTAGAGACACTTAGTTCATTGAGTGCACTGATATGAGAGGTTCAGGTGTGAGCCGTCATTCCTAATTACATCTGTGATAATTAAAAAGGAGGAGATGTGGAATTTGGGGGGTTAGTTTGTAGTTTCATCCAGAGTCAGAGGAGAGGATCAGAGTCACGTTCATCACCTGATGAGTCAGCTGATGTGGGCAGCGGCTCTGTAGAAGAGAGAGGAACGCGTGGAATAAACAGGATATCTCTGTTTCTGCTGCATGGGTTTCATCTCTTTTGTCCACTGTAAGAAGTGGACGTCTCTGTGTGTAACAGAGGGTAACGCATTCCTCCATCTCTCCCTGTTTCCAGGAGACTGATGACATAAACAAAACCTCTTTGTCTCCAGTTGTTCCGCGTTTCTCTTCTTTATGCGCTGCGTTATTGTGTCTCCTCCAAACGACAGCAGATGGCCGTAAAAACAGGAAGAGAGAGAGAGAAAAACAAAAACAGTTGGAAGTTTAAACACCCGACTGCTGCCGGCACTCGAAAGATGGCGTCGCCATGGTAACAAATTGCTTTCTTAATTAGCCTCGATTTCCACTCGAGCCTCCAAACGGAGGAGAGCCGTGTGTGTGACGGAGACGTTTGTCAAACACCGAGTGGCTGCCGGGCGAAACACAAACGTCTTCGTATCCGGCGACGCAGACGGCGGTTCAGACGTCTGACGGGACGTCCGGAAGCTTTTCAACAGCTGAGAAACAAAAGATCTGTTTGAGGTTATTGTGGCGCGACTCGCCTGAATTCCTGCCGATGTGCGGCTTAAACCAACTTTATGATCGTAATAACAATAAACTTTATTTATACGGCACCTTTCATAACACAGAATGCGACTCAAAGTGCTTTTACAGAAGAAACAAATCAATAACACGAGTATTAAAAAGACACGCAGGAGACACGAGCAGGGAAACAATTCAATAACAAAAGTCCTGAAGGAATAACACCAGCAATAAAAACAGGTTGATTATGGTAAAAACTAGAATATATGTCGGCGTCGTACCTTTCTATAAACCACGGGATGCTTTGCGTGTCGACGTGTTTGCATTTGGTCTCGTTATTTGTTCTTGTTGAGGCTCGAATCCATCATCTCTACCGCTGCTGCTTTTATTTATTGAAACTTACAATGTCAACATTTCAGTAATCTTGACTTGAAAATATTATTATATTATTATTAGAGTCAAGAATACCAAACAGGCTTATTCTTCAGAGCCAGACTTCACAGTGTGCTTAACTATCTTAAAGCCTCTCTGAGCGTTTGCACCCGTTGTGCAGTTTAAACCGTCGAAGTGTGTTGGTGTCGCTGGTCCAGAGCGTCACAGAGCGTCACAGAGCGTCACAGAGCGTCACAGAGCGCTGTGACACCGGACACTGAGAGGAGATGTTACCATATAGCTGCTGCTGTCACCAGCCCTGCCAGATGGAAGGAGAACAGGGGAGATATAAAACTGCTGAGTTGCATCTGCGAGGCCTCCTTCAGCAGCGACACTAAGAGAGGGAACGAAGTGAAATCCCTCGGAGGTGTTGTGACGAAGCAACATTCAACATCGTGGCCCGTGCTGTCGTCTCTCTCATCCTGTCTTCCCTGGATGTCGTCAGCCCTCTAGTCCTCATAAAAGAGAGCCATAACAGCATTTTACAACGCAGCAGATGTTTCTGCATCCCCCCCCCCCCGAGTTCATCATCCGGCTGTGTGGGAAACAAATGAGGAGGCACTATTCAGAGATCCAACACGTAAAGACGCGATGGCTTCATCTACAGAGCTCCCTCTGACATGACGACGTGTCGTGCACTGTGAGGATACGTAGATCAAGCACATGATAGACAGAGACTAGGGGAACTACCAGCATGCACAATATGCACATTTAACACAGTTATTGGCTCGAACTACCTGCTGCTTGATCCAAAGTGAGGCTACATGTGACTCCAGCAGATGAAGAAGAACTCTGGTCGTCTCAAACACAATGAAACCCTCACGAGGTCATCACGTCGTGTGAGCAACAAGCAGAACACAACAGCTGTTTGTGGAGCAGCCGTCAGGCAACGGTAGTGATGTCATACGGTAGTGATGTCATACGGTAGTGATGTCATACGGTTGTGATGTCATACAGTAGTGATGTCATGCGGTAGTGATGTCATACGGTAGTGATGTCATACGGTAGTGATGTCATGCGGTAGTGATGTCATACGGTAGTGATGTCATGCGGTAGTGATGTCATACGGTAGTGATGTCATACGGTAGTGATGTCATGCGGTAGTGATGTCATACGGTAGTGATGTCATGCGGTAGTGATGTCATACGGTAGTGATGTCATACGGTAGTGATGTCATGCGGTAGTGATGTCATACGGAGTTTGATCAGGATCATCAATGAAAGATCATCACTGAGATCATTGTTTCGCTGACAATGTGTTTTAAAGATTTTATAACTTCTTGTACTGCTGCTCAATAAATACTATTTGTTTACAGACAATAATAAGGGACTGTGCGTGAAGGGCCACCCAGTGGTTTTCTTAACTGAGGTTTTGAAGCTTCAAATTTGGCGTTTTGGCCACTGTCGTCTTGTTTTTTGCAACCAGTGAACGAAAGTGACCGTATTTACACTGTATAGGAGTCACGTAGATGGACCATCATTTACTAAATGAACATCATGCTGCATTGAAGAAGACTTGAAACTAGAGATTGAGACCATAAACTCATGTTTACAATGTTTACTGAGGTAATAAATCAAGAGAGAAGTAGAGTCAGTTTCTCATAGACTTCTATACAACCAGAGGAGTCGCCCCCTGGTGGACATTAGAGAGAATGCAGGTTTTAAGACACTTCTGCATGGCAGAACCGGAGGAGTGAGAATGGTTTGGTTTGACAATAGTATATCTGTGTCCCTCTCTTCTCTCACTCTTACTTTGCTGTACCTTACTCTTTGTCTGTCACAACCTCATTTTCTCATAGACTTCTATACAACCAGAGGAGTCGCCCCCTGGTGGCCATTAGAGAGAATGCAGCTTTAACACATGAAGCGTTGGCTTCTCTTGACAGACCAGCAGGTTGCCGTCTGGTCTAAAGTCCTGAGGCTGATTCTCATTCCCACAACATACAGTGGCATTAACATGGATGACTGAATACCAAACAAAACTGTGAGTTAGAAAATAAATCTTTAAAATGGTTCAGCGGCTCCACCAGAGTTTTATTAAGCACTACAATTTAAACCCAGGATGATAATGAGAGGTAATATTAATATGCAGCCCTAACACACACACACACACACACACACACACACTTGGCCGCATGTAGAGAAGTGTTGTTAGTACACGAGAGACCGACTTTCTTACAACTAATTAGTCCCTGCTTGTTTTCCACCGTTGGTCCCGAGTGACTGATTGTGTTAAAACCACAAAGCCTTCTCTCGTCTTTCTCTCTCCATCCGCTAATACTTCCAACACCATCCAAGGGCATTCTCTAACTTTTTAGCTTCTCGCTTGAACAAACAAAACAAAGCAACAACAAGGATTTTAATGTTTGTTAAAGCGGTAACAGTGGAATGGAGGCAGTAATGGCGGGCGGATCACAAATTCTCATGGTGTCTTTGCCATCTGCTCCCAATAAAGGAAGCGGAGGTTCTGCCCGCGACGCCTCGGCCTTTCATTCCTCAAATCTGTCGGCACCAGCTGTCGCGTGGCGGCGTTCAGGTGTACGACGAGAGCGAGCCACCAACCCGGCATTTCCAAGGTCACACAGCAGTCCAAATTAACAAGAACAGAGATTATTCTGTGTGAGGTAATTCGGGTTTTGTGAAACTTTACATTTGAATGTTTAAAGGACAGAATGGAAGCGTGGAGCCGGGCGGGGTGGGCTCAGTGCTTGGTATTCAGCGAGGATTACAGGTAGCTAATGCTGACCTTTAAAAGTCAGAAACACTTCAGTTATGAGTCACGCTGCTCTTTTCCTTTGTTCCGGTTCCTGACCTTGGTGTTTCACTCGGCCTAATAAAGCAGAAGTTGTGCTGGAGGTCTGAGACACCGGAGGAAACAAAAAAAGCTGAGAAATGTTCTCAGGGCACCGCTATCGGAAACTGTTTAGGAAAGAGCAGACGCTCTAATAATGTATGTGGCAGGTCATTGGATGAACCGTCTGTCAATCAAACTCGTACTGAAACGAGTGAAACTAATATTCTCGTTCTTTACTCTTCTTTCAATAAAGAAATGCTCTGCGATTGTGAAATAACGGATGCACACAACTCGTGCGGTATAATCCAAGTGTCATTTATCGAGTTGTATACTCGATACAAACTCATGCATCCTCACTAAAACCTTTTTAAATCGGTCTCACACTTGAGCAGCTGCCGCTCCTCTGCTGTGTTTTAAATAGTTCGGTTTCAGTTTAAACGGCGAGTTTAAACCCCAGTGATTCACCACGAGAGAGAAAAACAAAGTTTCCTTTAAGAATTGAAGGCGACACGAGCCGAGTGGTTGAAATACAAAACTGTCACTTTGGGTGTGAAGACTTCCTGTCACCGGGGTTGTTCTCTCTTTGTGTACAAAAAACATTGCAAACAACATTTCTTTTGTTCTCCCAGTGGTGCAATTTAAACTAGTGCAAGAGACAAAAAAAGAGCTGAAGGCGACACCTCCAACATGTCATCAAGGTTAAAACCAATCACGATGTGTGAGCGTCACAAAATGTGATCGCGGTTGCTCGTGGCATGACGGGGTGAGAGTGTCCCAACCTCTGGATGCCCGGTGGCCTGATTTCCCCTGAAGGCATCACGTCAGTCTTTTACAGTAAAACATGAGGGTCTTTCACGTTGTGCTTCAGCCTCAGAGTTTTCAAACATGAACACAGACATGTTGCTGTCAATATGTGTCAGGTGAGTGTAGGATGACGACACAAAGTAGCACAAATGTCGTGTTTTATAAAGATTCATCGGTTCATGTCTGTTCTGGCTGAAAATGCCAATTCTACACAACAGAAGAGAAGAGATGTCCCTTTATAGATGGATGGATTACTGAACGGGCCCACTGGTCACAGGCCCAGAGACGAAGAGAGGCGAAACAACCACAAAGAGACAAAAAAAACATGACAAAGTGACACAAAACAACTACAAATAAATGCAAAACAGCTGCAGAGAGAGATAAAGAGACTCACAATGACAATGAAAGGGGCAAGACAACCACAAAGAGACACAAAATGACCACAAAGAGAGACCAAGCAACTGCAAAGCAACCACAGATAAAAAATTACAAAAGAATTACAAAAGAATTACAAAAGAATTACAAAAGAATTACAAAAAAATTACAACGTGACACAAAACGACCACAAAGAGAGACAAAGCTACTCCACGGAGACAGAGGACGACAAAAATAACTACAAAACCACCAAAACATTGTCAAAGTGACACAAAGCAACTACAAAGAAAGTGAAAATGACTACAGAGACACAACATGTCCACAAACAGAGACAAAGCCACTACACACACAGACACACAACCACATGGAGATGCAGAGCGACTACAGGACTACTTTTGCACGTTTGTCCAGAGGCCCGTTGGCCCCTGATCCTATAGGGCCTCTGGCCGTGTGAAGTATTAAAAGCAACATTTAAAAACCTTTACGTGATACAACAGAACTCTCCGTGCATTGTTAAACACTGCGTTCTCTCTCAATGCTCCACGTCGACCGATCTTAGGAATCCCGAATGCTTCATTGGAGGCTTTGCCGGCACTTTTCTATCTTGTGATTATCTTTCAGGGCTGGTTTCTCTTCTCCTCTGAGCCTCCGTCCCGTTGGCCTGCAGTCACATATTTTAATCAGGCTCTCAGACGTGACAGTTTGCTGCGACAGGATTTGGTGTTCCGGTGTTTTTTGTTGTGTTGTGCTGCTGCTGCTGCTGCTGCCAGCTCCTGTTAGGACCGGAGAGAGACGAGACACGACAAGGTGGGGGGGGAGGAGGTGAGCCAACACACACACACACACACACACACACACACACACACACACACACTGCATACATGTGTGTGTTTTTCTGTATTCATGAGGACCCACATTCATCGTATAATCCTCTCACATCAACCCTAACTTTGAGGGGATTCGCTACAGGTGAACAGGGTCAACACATGTTTAAACATGTAAATGAGGCATTATCTTATTAAATTTGTGCTAAATTGTGCAAATTCTTCTGTCATATTGTTAACATATTAAGAGTCAAAGGTTCTCACAGAGGGGATATTGGATATCTCTTTGTATCGCTCCATTAATCTGAAAATACTGTCAACAGCCATTAAAAAATCTATTTTCTACATGTTTTTATTAATGTAATGTCGTTTAAATGAGTGTGTGAGTGATGTGTGAACTAACCGCTCTGTGTGAACCTTCAGCACATAGAGAGGAGTGAACGTGTAGAGTTTGGTGTGTGTAAGAGCTGCTGAAGTGGAGATTTATCATCAGAGTCTGAGAACAAACTCATTGAGAGAAAACGTCCTTTAAAGAGACGTTTAGTTCATTACAGACATTTACAGATTCTACAGGTGAAGAGTTAACACATGAACTCATAGAGATCACCATGAAGCTTCACCACTTCATCACTCACATCAAGAGGAGGATTTATTGTATCACAGGTTTTCTTGGAAATGAAATGTCATGTTTAAATATGCAAATGAGGCATTATGTGATGGTAACTTTTGGTGAATTTAGGAGAAATCTACAGACGCAAACAGACAAAGTAGTAAAATAAATGTTTTCTTTCCAGTAGACTGAAAGAGGACGTGTTGTGGAAGAAAACAAGACTAAAATCTCAAGGATTTGTACGTGTATTTCCTTCCTGAAGTGTTTCATTTTAACTGAATGCAAACTAACAAAAAGAAAATCCCCAAATAGAGTCTGAACCAAGAAGAACGACTGGTTTCCCTCATTCAACCTGAGAGCAAATGAGGTGCATCAACATGTCTGCTGCTGCTTCTGTATCCTTGTGACAACTTCCTCAGAGTCTAGAAGTAGAGCATGTACACAAACATGCACACACACACACACACACACACACACTCCTGTCCCTGGCTCACAGCCAGTGACCATATCCTGTCCCTCTGAGGACGGACAGGACATTAACACCTCAACACCTCTGGCAGACGGGAGAGGAGGACGTTGTGTCGGGGGGGGATGGGGGGGGGGGGGGGGGGGGGGGGGGGTGAGGCCGCCTACTTTAGGCTGTTTCCTTTTTTTTAATGTTCTTTATTTTTAGCCGAGACAGATACGAACAGTCAGTGTGAGCAGAGGACATTCATGCACCATTAATTTCAATTAAATCACCTGAAAAAGTGAAATTATGTTCCGGGTGAAACGCGACACGTCAATCAAAGTGCAGCCAGAACGTGTTCATTTGTGAGGCCGTGATCCCCGATTATCCCGGTGAACTCAGACGAGCGCAGCTCATCAATCAAAGCTCAATAACAGGAAATGACACTTTTGCCTCGTAATGTTTCTCTGACATTGAGAATTCGTTTGTTCCTCTCAACGACTTCTCCTCGTTCTCCTTTTAGACGCTCAACGTATCCTCGTAGATGATATTCTACGAGAAGTCACTCCTCATTTTTCGTCCGTTTTCCAACAAAAGTCCAGCAACACGTGTGAAACGCTTGTTACATGCATACGGTATTTTCAAAATAAAGTTCCGTCTTCACAGGAAACAACTCGGTTACATTAAGGCAGCAAAACTACTCAGTTAGTTTTGAGACCGGCCTGAGACGCGCTAGTGGAATGATGCTAATGCCTCACTACATCTTTGGTCCAAACTAAAATATAGAACTGTTTATTTATTTATTATTATCTGGGTTCAGAGAAGTAATTGTAACGTCAGTGATCGCCTCACTTTAGCGTTATTTCACGACAGAACTTTAATCTGCTGTAAGACCACATACCTGCAAAGGACGACGTCCTCGTCACCTTCAGCTCTACTTTGTGTTTACCTCCAATTAGCTTATCTTAGCGTGCTAAACTGAGCTTGCCAACGCGCTACATTAAACCCGCTAAATGTCAGCATGCTAGCATCGTCGTGAGCGTGCTGACGCTGTATTTCATCTTGTGTGCTCGTCTTGTTTAATGTCTTGTAACATTTGTCCGCGCAATGACTCTGCTTTTTGTTTAAAACAAAGAAGCAGCGGATAAATAAATAAAAGGATTAGGCCCAGATATAGAATGTAGAATTGATCAAATATGTAAACAAATAGTCAACAAGGAAAGAGCATTTAGTTCCAGAAAATGAAAGTAATGAGACAAAAAGGAGATGAGCTGCTGCTGCATGCACACACACACACACACACACACACACACACACACACACACACACACACACACACACGCACACACACACACACACACACACACACACACACACACACACACACACACACACACACACACACACACACACACACACACGCACACACACAGACGGTTTGTCTCACTGTCCCCAAGTGAATCATTTTACTGTCCCGATGACAGAAAGAAATTACTGATGTGCATGCATTCGAGTTTGTCCACAGGCAAAATGAAATGACTAGCCTCCCGTGGAGAGGGCTGTTTGTTTCATAAAACTCTTGCGGTCTTGACGTTAACATTGTAATGCTAATTGCCTGAGCTTCTTCTGTCAATACTAACGCCATCTGGAGAAGATTGAAAGACGGTAATAAAAGTTGGGACAACATACATTGTTGCCAGAGGCAGAAAGACTGACCTGCAGAATAAATAAAAAGGATCCAAATGAGTTTGGATCCCTGTGTGATTAAACTAACAATGTAGAGGCAACTTGTTAAAAAGTGTTGCCGCGCATCACTGCTTTAGGACTTTTGAATTCTGACTCGTAGCAGTGCAGAGCCGAAGTACCGAGATAGCATCTAAACACTTTGTTTTCCATGAGCTGCTCCTTGTTTACAGTCGGATTAGTAACTCGAGATCAGGCGGCATCCTCCGGTTCTGCCGAGTGAAGCCGATGCTTCATGTGTTAAAGCTGCATTCTCTCTAATGTCCACCAGGGGGCGACTCCTCTGGTTGTATAGAAGTCTATGAGAAAATGACTCTACTTCTCTCTTGATTTATTACCTCAGTAAACATTGTAAACATGAGTTTATGGTCTCAATCTCTAGTTTCAAGTCTTCTTCAACACAGCATGATGTTCATTTAGTAAATGATGGTCCATTTAGAGTCACACAGACCATAAAGCAGGGGATGCTTTAGGGGCGGGGCTACACAGTGATTGACAGGTCTCTAACAGAGACGTGTACGGCGTCTCTACGTCACTCCTCCACATTTTCAATATGGTCACTTCTTGTTCATTGAGTACAACAACAAAAAACATGGCGACTGCGAAATCGACAAACTAATAACTTCAAAGCGTCCACAAACCGATGGGTGACGTCACCATTACTACGTCCACTTGTTATATACGGTCTGTGGTTTCGGTTCAAAGCTGGATTCTTTGAGAAACTGCGACGTTTCGAACGTGATATTGAATGAGGTTTTAATACTTTATGGTACAGAACCTGGAAGCTCCATTTCCACTTCGGCTCTCCGTCTCTGCAGACTTTATTATTGTGGTTTGGTCACTTCCATCGCTCTGCCCCCCTCTTGTCCTGTGTCTGAATGGGGCCTGATGAGGACTAATGAAGGAACAAAGCCTCAGTTTCTGACACCGCTGTCGACTCCCCTGCATGACTCATCATGTCTGCGCTGCAGCAACGCGAGGACGGGAGGCTCACATACATCACACACACACACACACACACACACACCCTATACATACCATATGAGCAGCCGAGTACAACCACAGGCTTCACCGCTGCAGCTCCGTTAAGAGTTTAAGCAGCTCGTTCGAGGACACTTTGATGGCGGCCATTAAAGGAGAGACGGAGCGTCTCATTCGGTTCCCGTAATCAGATTCTCCTTTTTGGAATAGAAAGAGCCAAAAAGAAAACATTAATGAAACACACACACACAAAGCACAACAGGGATATTGGAAACCCGGGGACTCACTAATGTCCTGCATTAGGACGACGTAGCTGCAGGGGGAGACATTATTCAGCAGAACAGAGGCAGGACACACACACACACACACACACACACACACACTCTCATTTCCCCCTCCTCTCCTTTAGCTCTGGTACATTTTATATCACGAATGCTCATCCAGCAATATATCGACCAAACTTTGATTCAGTCAGTTCCATCGGTAAGAAAGTCATTTATTTGCACAACAAATAGAAAACACCTCAGTAAACATACAGTCCAGAGCGGGCGAGATATTAAGAAAGATAAATGCATATCAACACACACATTTCGTGTTGCGCGAGCTCAAACACACACACACACACACACACACACACACACACACACACACTGTTTAAACACGCGAGAGAAAAACAAGCATGCCCTCTCCCGGGACCGAGGAAGATGAACTGCGGTCATTATCTCAGTCCATTGTGACACTCTTTGCTTTCGTGAGGCTTAAGAGTGTCTTGATCCAAAGATTATATCAACCTTGAAATAAATCCTGTTGGTGTGAGAGGTTAGGAACTGTTGTTGTTGTTGTTACGCTTCAGTCCATTGTTAGCAGCGTTATTTGGGTTCAGCCAAAGCAGTGCTGTCGGTTTGACTCAACAAAACTAATGAAAATGTATCTTTATATATTTTGTCAGGAGAACATCCGGTTCCACTTTTTGTTCCACTTTAGTTCGTCAAAAAGCGACATTTCCTCTGAAAATCCCAGCAGCTCATCAGTATGTCGTTGGTTCTCCAGGTATTCTGACACCTGCACCCCGACTATCAGCTGAGCGGCCAAAGCTAACTAGCTAAACGTATCCATGCAAGCTAACGTTTTAAAGTAGCAGCTGCAGGTCAAGTAAAGGACTGAGGTCAAACAAACAGAGCGGATTAAGAGTTCCAGCATGGAACAGCAAACGCACAGCGAGTTTACTTTGTGGGATCATTTCGTGTTTGATACCGACAGCATTTTTATTTCGGCAATAACCGTTAAAGTAACCGCGTCAGATCGGTTAATCTGGTTTACTACAGCGGTGTGAACCCAAAATAAATGATTTTGCTGCGATTTAATTGCCATAAACGGATCAAACAGATGGTGAAATAACTACACAATGATGCCGATTTGTAAAAAAGTCTGAATTCATGCTTTGTCTATCCGCAAGACGACAAGCAAAGACCTTTTAAAATGCTTGTTTTTCTAATGGAGTTTGGATTGATCCGTGCAAGGCTACGCTAACATTGTAGCTGCTTCATCAAACCTCAAAAAGATGTTTGTACCACAGACAGTCTGTGGTTTATAGACACAGATTTATGAGATGCTGTCGTCTGCTGACCGACGGCTGAAATATATTTTCCTCTCTTCCTGATAGAAACTGAAATGCCAGGAAGTGAGTGACGACAGGAAAATCTCAACGCTGGTAGGCTTTCATGACACGGTGCCATGCAAAAGTAACATTCTAAGATGTAAATGTGTGTCCATTTGGGAAATGTTTGCTTCGTGTTTGTTGTGAAAACAGCATGAGAGAGAGAGAGAGAGAGAGAGAGAGAGAGAGAGAGAGAGAGAGAGAGAGAGAGAGAGAGAGAGAGAGAGAGAGAGAGAGAGCTAAATGGAAGTTCCCGTTCCCATGTTCCCAAAAAACAACAATTCCAATCTGCTGCACTTTAGTCCAAAATGCAAATAAGTTGTTTGCCGTGTCGGAGGCCGTTTGGCAGATGGATTCCCTCCGAGGTGCCTCACAGTCACAGGACGGCGAACGCTTTTCCAGCACGCTCGACCTCAGTGGACAGTGAACCGCTAAGCTGGCAGTGTTAGCGCCTCGCTCTCCTCTCTGTCTTCTGCTGCACAGGAACATATGAGCTGTGATTCAGCAGATGCTCTGGGAGGCTGATTCAGTGTCCTGAAACCTCAGACCCCCCTTCACCGTCTCGGGGGCGTTCCTGTATTCCCTGACAGGTGTATGAAGTCGCCTCCTGTTTGCTACTGAAACGGTAGGCCGTGCTGCAACTGTGCAACACATTCTTTTATTACCTACAGCGAGGGCTGCGAGCTGTTAGCGCTCGTGTATTTCGTATCCAGCTCTTCATCTTCATCTGAAAATATTAGTAATTTTTAGCGTACATATTGCTGTTTGTCCAAGACTCTCAGAGGATGCTGCTGACAAAGTTAAACCTGCTGGAAAACCAGAAACACATTCTCCAGATGCTGGTCCTTATATATATATATATATATATATATATATATAATACTTACTCTACACACATTCACATTGCTGTCAGCTCAGGGATATGAGTTCCAGCAAAGACCAGATATGAACAATCAACCAGAGCATTCAATCAAAAGCATTTCACGACTGAACATGGAAGCGTACGAATGCGTAACAGAAACAATATAAACTATAAACACCTCACAGAAACCGTCAGTCACACATCTCCATCACCTGCATGAGTGCAGAATGCTGGCAGAGCTTTGAGTGTGTGTGTGTGTGTGTGTCTGTGTGAAAATAAAGGCACACACACACAGTTCAGTCACATCCAGCAAAGATAACACAATGTGCATCCGTCTAAAACGCTGTGCGATTGAAGCGTGATACTGATGAGCACCTAAAAACAGATGCAAACTCTGGATTGAAGTTAGTTTGGAGTTGGCTGTCAGTTCTGCTCCGTCACGGTCATGTGACCGCTGACCTGAGCGAGCCACAGCTGACAGAGCGACGGATCAATCACTCAATCACTCTGCAGTCAACGTCATGTCTGCTCGTTGAAAGTCTCTCTGGAACATGAAGCCAGCAGTGTGGTGCAGTAACTTCTAACAATGGTATCAGAGATTACAACTTAGAATGAATTTACGTCACAATTAGTCCCGGCAGAAGGACAAGACGAGTATTTGACAAAGTTTGGAGCGAGAACGAGTTGCTTTATGAACTCTCGGTCTGTTGTTAAGCCTTCATTTGCAGACACTCACCAGTGCTAAGCTAACGTTAGCTGTTCAGGCTGGTCTCAGCATTCGTAGCAGAAGCTACGAAAAATAATGTGCTATAATTTATAGATATTCCTCTTGTTTATTTCCCATGTGTCATCCACATAAGAATAACGCACGATGAAACACAAACAGCGACCGTTCAGCTGTGAAACGAGGCGTCACTTGTTCGACACTTCCGTAGTTATTTAAACCCAAACGACGATCTATTCCTAAACCTCACTGAGTTTCCTTTAAAGACAGAAGTCTACTTTTAAAGGACCGCGTGCATGAAACGGGTGGAAATTGACGCGTGTTGCTGTTTTGAAAAACGAGGAGTAACTTTAAGTGAGGTGTCATTCGGACCGTCGTTTAGATACGCTGAGCTGTCGATGGTCAGGAAATACCTCCGAACATCTGGCTGCTTGTTTGCGAATTCTACATGCACTAAATACAAGATGTGGTGTCTGTGGAAGCCCATTCCCGCCAGAAAAATAAAATAAAAAATCCACCCGAAAAAAAAAAAGATTCTGTTTTTTTTTTTTTTTGCATGTCGTATTTGTTCCGGAAAAAAGTGAAAAAAAAAAAAAAAAAAGATGTTTTTTTTTTTTGCCAGAAAAAATACGACATGCAATTCTACACAAGGTAACTATTACTGGTGACTTTTGTAAATGTTAGATGTTATATATCATTATAAGTATTAATATGTAGAATTGCATGTCGTTTTCATGGAAAGACTGACGAGGGGATGAAGGGACCTGTGAGGAGATCGTCACTGAAGCGCTTCTAATCTCTTTTGCTAGCAAAAAAAAAACATCATAATCTTTTTGAAGTCATTGCATAATTAGTGAAGTAAAGTAATTGCTTTTTCAATGCAACAAGCAAACTTATAAAAACCTTGAATGAACTAGTCAATAGTCTGTTTTAATGTTTAATTAAAACATTTCCATTGTGCATTCTTAAAACTATTCTGGGATGTTTGCTTTCGGAGGTTGTGCTGATGTTGTCGATCAGTGAACTTTTGTCTGTCAAAGCAGGAGTTGAAAAGTAATGGAAACTTTGCATTAAAAGCACGAATCAGGAGCTGATTCAACAACGCTCAATGTTCTCAAACTGCACACCACCGAGACTTTATGCGAAGGCTGCTGCCCGATGGCTTCCCCATCGATGGTGTGCCAGGACTATTAAGGTCAGACCTGGAACAACTTTGAACTTCAGTGTGAAAAACAGCCTCAAGCCTTAATTTATGCTTGAAGGCTCGACACTCTCTTCGTCTCATCTCTTTGACAGAATTTACACGTTTTTCAGCCGTAAAAATGTCACAGGGCATGATCGTCACATGGAGGTTTGTCATGTCATGGGCAACGTCGAGATCTCTCAGCACAATCCAAGTGAACATCAGACATGGAAGGTAGAAGAGCGGCTTGTCTGAAGAAGACAAAACCATCACTTCAGAAGACGGCAGTCTGCCAGAGCCGGAGAGGTTAATTGTGTGATCACCTCCCTATGAAGCCCCCTCGTCTCTCTTTCTTTATCTCCCCTCCAGACTCTACCTTTCTGTCTTGAGGAGCAGCTTCCTGGCAGCACAGTAAAGGAACGTCAGTCACTTTCAGACAAACTGCAGCAGACAGGCCGGTATAGGAGCCGGAGGGGGCGGCGCTGAGTCCATCAACCACGAGGAGAATGAATCCACCTCGTAGTTCATTAGCTTCCCCCAATTTCAATAAATCATACGTGACGCACAAAAGGTACGCGGTTATATACGTCAGGCAAACATAACTGACAAGAAGAGTGACGTGACATGAAGCGGCATTTCTTCCACCGAACGTTTAGGTTTACCAAACAAAACTACGGTGTTAGGTTGAGCACTTTAAAGTTAGCTTAAACTATTAATTGTTAGGTTTCGGAAACAAAGCTATGTTTTTCTTCATGACCTGGATTTAATGAAGTCATATGTAGATACAAAGGAGATTAAACTAATATCTCTTAAATGAAAGCTGAAGCCAGCAGGAGTCCAGAGCAATAACACCGGTACAGACGGTGTTCTCTAGGCAGCAAACATTTCTGTTTTGTTTTGGCCTTTTTTTCCCACCGAGTCATGCCATCTTAAGATTAGACAAGCCAGACATGAACAGAGTTTGTCTCGGGGCGCTCAGGTCTGTCACTTGATCGCTATCCAGATGTCAGGTCCAAGGTTATATCTCTGTGCCTACGGGCCCGGTGTCAGTGAAGAAGCAGATCTGAAGACACCTACAAACACACAAACACACACACACACACACACACACACACACACACACACACACACACACACACACACACACACACACACACACACACACACACACACACACACACACACACACACACACACAACAGGAGCAAAGCTCACCTATTTATTTATATTTCATGCTGGTGATACTCGGGGCAGGTGAAGAGAGGAGAGAGAAAGTGATGGGGAGGAGGACTAAAGGAGGAGGAAGAGAAGAAAGAGAGTGAGGAGAAATGAAGGAGGTGAAGAGGAGTCAATGGAGAGAAACTGAGCCCAGCTGCTGTCAGACACAGTAAATCATTCTGAAAGAGAGAAAGGGAGACAACTTCTCCAAAAACAAGAAGAAAAGCTTCACACGGTAGAAGTGTGGTCAGTGGGAGCAACAAAACCCCCAAAAGTTTTTCTAGGTAGTTATCACACATTGAGCAGGAGCGTTGATCTAC
Organism: Pholis gunnellus; assembly: GCF_910591455.1. NCBI lineage: Eukaryota > Metazoa > Chordata > Actinopteri > Perciformes > Pholidae > Pholis > Pholis gunnellus. Next base: position 24,894,220 of record NC_136537.1, read on the forward strand.
GAGTTACAGCCTGAAGCTTTAAGAATCCGTGTTCTCCGTTTATTATTCATCAGATTTGAGTAGTTTCTGTGACGTTAACCTCGCCAGAGCTGCGCTCTCGTCCGACATTTGTAGCAAAAGCTGCGAAAAACAATGTGCCGTACTCGGCAGATATCCCACCAAATGATTTAGTATATTATCCACGTAAATGCACACCGGGGGGGCGGTGGGAGTGGTTGGGTCCAATAAATGAATAAATAGCGATCTTTCAGCCGGCTGTTCGTTCCCCATGTGAAACAACGTTGGTGTTTTTGTCACGTAACTCTGCGAACAAAGTGGTTTTATTGCCTAAAACCAACTGAGTTTCCTGAAGAAGTTGACACGTGTTGCTGGATTCTTCGTGGGAAATGAGGAGCAACCTTTTCGTAGAATATCATCCGAACCGTTGATTGTTTAACCCCGCATCCAGATGTGACTGCTGTGTTCACATTATGGTGAACGGACTTGTATTTCTATAGCACCGACCTCTCACAGCTCCGTACGCTTCATGTCATTGTACGCTGATGATGGCAGAGGCTACCGTGCAATGTTGCCACCTGCCCCGTCAGGACCCCAAAACTACTAATTCACATTCGTACGCCGATGGCACAGCCTCCGGGAGCAATTTGGGGTTCAGAGTCTTGCCCGACAACACTTCCGACTGCCAACCTTCCAATTGGAAGTCGACCCGCTCTACCTCTGAGCCACAGCCGCCCCCAAACACACCGAACACGGTGAAACGCTCGGTCCAAATGAGCTGCGTGCCAGACTCTCGTTTGACTTTGTTGGTGTTTGATCAAATAACTTGATGGATGAGAAAGAAAGTAGTTCCATGTCGGGGAAGCAATTACAGCCGGTAGGATCGTTAGACCGGCACGCATCTAGAAGGTGTTTGAAGAAAAAGATAAAAGCATGATTCTGGTTAGCTCGTGCTCATTACAGCAGAGGGAGAAGCACATTTAAGGAGGGACCTGTTCATGCTGTGAGTTTTAACTGCAGCACAAAATGCTAAGTTTGTTACATGAATATCCATCATTAAATGAAACTATGAGCTAAACCTCCACTAACGCCTGCTTCCAATGCTCATCCTGCAGCCTCGTCCTCTCCGCCAACAACAAACTAACGCCTCTCTCTCTCTCTTTGAGGCGCAGACTTTTAAACGTTCAATTTCCCGTCTTGTTTGGTCTCTGTTGTTCCTGTTGGAACCTTTTCTCACACTTAACCTTGCACACAAACCGCCGAAGCGGCAAAAAAAAATAAATAACCCAAAACTTTGTTCCACTTGGTTTTTCTTTTCTCCTCATCAAAAAGCTCCTTTCCAGCCTCGCGGCCAACATTGCAGAGTCAACACATTACCCCCTCTACCAAAACACACACGCACACACACACACACTCACACACACACACACACTCACGCCACAGGACAGGCAGCCTATTCTCTTTTACTACTGTCACTCCACATTAAGGATGCTCCCCCTCAAACGAGCGGCTGGAGGCTGCAGCAGCAACCTTGTTTTACATAAGCACCTCAGACACACTCTCTCACACACATGCCAACAGTACGTTCTTCTGTACTTGTGAGGACACTCGTTGACAAACTGTGTATTGCAGAGTCCTTAACCCCTTAAACCTAAACGTCCAACCTTAACCTTTACAGCCGGCTCACAGAAATAAAATAAATGGCCTCATTTACCAAAAGTCCCTATTTTTTAAATCACCTACTGAATGTGTCTTCATGTTGCCCTCCGAGGCTAATTTGTAATTTGTGATTTTGGGCTGTACGAAAATAAATTCAATTGAATGTTCAAAGTTCATTCTCTCTTTTCAAAGACTCCCTCTCTTCCCAAAATGTCCTCACCTTCAGAAACAAACATGTCAGCTTCCAAAACACAACAAAAATGCAACACTTTCAAAAGATGATCAAAATATTTCCTCAATTTTGCAAAATGTCCTCACGTTCCAACAGTGCCGTAACACTCAACTTGGTCCTCACAAAGGTAGTATGAACAACATCACACACACACACACACACACACACACACATCAGTATGCAAACAGAATGATTATATTCATGTGTGCATGGATGCAAACAAATACACTTACATATATATATATATATATATATATACATATATATATATATACATTATGTAAATGGAGATATCTGTATGCATAGAGACACAAATACACAGTCACTGTACAAACATACGAGGTGTATGTTCACAACATTACCAATACAGGAAAGCATACTGATGTCCTGCACACACACACACACACACACACACTCGGCCCTCCTGTGAGTCATTTCTCTTCCGGGCGTTTTGGCCTGAAGTCAGTGACAGTTTTAACCTTTCAGACTGAACTGTCCTCCGTCATTTATCTCTGTTCTTTAACTGAAAACCTTCCCGTCCAACAGGAGCTTGAACACCTTGAACGCAGCATGAAGGCAGGTGTTTCTCTTTCCCGTCCAGTTGTTTGGGTTTAAGTTTCTCGTACGTCACATGTGACCTCGTCTGCAGTCCCACTTTTCACCGACACCGCTCTGCTGTTTCCAGACTAAACTTCCTCCTCTTCTCACGTTCTCTCACTTCTCTTCATGCTACATCTTTGCTAATCACACCTTAAAGTCCGGTTCAGAGCTACAGGACAGCATTTGGAGGTGTGATCACACCTTCAGCGGCCTGACGTGGCCTCGCTGTGAGGCTTCTCCTGGCTGATGGGGGATCAGCAGCCATTTATAACGTGAAGTCCTCGCTAACACTGCGTCACATCAAGGTCTGTCCTGTCTGAGGGCGCTCGGCTGCAAGTCAAGAATATTGTTGACCTCCAACTCTGAGAGGGTCCTTCAGTCCGTCTTCTCAGCTCCTCTTTTAGAAACACAGCAGGAAGCATGAGAGAAACAAATGTTCTGTTGGTATCCACGACTTGTTCTTATTTTGGTGAAACCATTGATTTTCATTAGTTTTCTTGTTTATGCTTTTCTCTCCAAGATAAAAGAAAACATCTGGTTTCCACTAATCGTTTGACCAACACAAGGAAACACAAGTTTAAGAAATACTTTTCAGGACTACACATTCTCATAATGTTGATCTTCACGTGAAGTTTAATACCAATAATAATTACAATAATACCAGCCAGTCTGCTGAAACCATAAACACACCTAGATGTGATACATTTTTATGATTTAAAGTTGTTTCCCACACAAACTAACTAACTACCACCAAGTATGTAGTAATATACAACTTTTCTGTCCTCTTTTATGGGATAACATTTGATTGAAAAGGTCTCTTCACCTCCCTCCAGTATTTGCATTCACACAAATAAATTCACAGCGCATTGTTGCAAGGGCATGATGCTGAAATATTGATACGCTTTCTCCTCGGGGGGAGCATTAAAGATGAATCTAATTAATACAAATGGTCATGGCGAGTGAAATATACTGCACACGTGTGTGTGTGTGCTGAGACACGGCTGGTTGCAGCAGTTTGCGTGCAGCAGCAGAGCACCGTGTGAGCATTAGTCATCTAGAAATGTGCAGACGTGTGCACACGTTCGGTCGGTGAGTGCAGGAAGCGTCGGCGGGTAATACATGTTTGGATGCAGACGGTTGGATTGCAGCAGAACGCTCCACATATATCACTATTAAGCTATCGCACACACGGCTGAGGATCACTACATGTTGAAAGCGTATTTGTGTTCATCACCCGAGCGCTGCACTGTTTATCGGTGTGTGGCGGGTTGGCAGATAATCAACTCTGGCCTTCGGAGCGTAGACAAGTAAAGTGCAACAGTAAACGTATGAAGCTTACTATGTTCCCGACGACATCACAGTACATCAGCTCGCCAGTCAGACGACTACCGTGTTCTTCAGAGACACAGTGGCTGGAAGTTCAACCCATCTCACTATTTTATCTCCAACACAAGTATATTATTGTACTTTGCTACAATTTAAAAGCAAATAATGTACTTTTTATTCCACAACATCTATCTGATGCCTCTAGTTACTTTGTCGATTCAGATTAATAATACGAAACATAATCAATAAACACATTCTGGTTTATTATTACAATTTAAGATGAGATAAGACTTTATTGCTGGATGGGGGTTGAAATGTGTAGATTATGTATACTACATTACAAAAAAAAGTGCAAATAATAATGCTGAAGTTTGTAAAAAATAACGTAGAGTAAACCAGAGCAAGTGTATATTTGATCCGAAACACAACCTTCATGTGGTTAAAGGAGCAGTGTGTAGGATTTAGTGACATCTAGTGGTGAGGTTGCAGATTGCGTCCAACTGAAAAGCCTCTCTAGACGCAGTTTCTTTCACGTCTGTTTGACAATATTATTAAACGACGAGTGCGAGACGATGTTTAGGAACCATTTGTACGGAGCGTGTTTCATGAGGAACATAAAACGATGTTGCACGTGGGCAGTAAGGGCAGCTGGTTAGGCCAACATTAATGTAGCCTCACAGTTAGAGGGTTTTAATATATTTAGCGAATCAGGCGGCTTTAGGGCGGGGCTTACTGTGATTGACAGGTCACTGCCACTACGTCACTCCTCCTCAGTCCAAATACACAAACAGAGTGAAAGTGGGCAGGAAGAGATTATAGAGGCCGGATTAGAAATAGCCCAAAGTGTTGACGATCACTCTTATCTCAAATATTATTGATGATAAAGATTTACCTTCACAGAAATTGAGGACCTTCATCCAAAGTGTTAGACAAACAAATCTCTCAAGAAGTACAGAACAGAGAAAGCAGAATATTTTCTATCAGTTTTTAAAATAATGATAATAATAATAATAGACGAGGACAAGCGTCTCTTTAGACCAGAGAGAGAGTCAAAAGGTCGAGAGATTGTGAAAAAAACGTTCATCAATGTTCTGACAGCGGACTCAGAATGATCACACAGTGAGACGGACAGAATCAGTTGCAGGGCGGATAAATGATGAGGACAGGCTTTGTCTGCGCTGCGATTTAATGGAAATTGAAAATGAGTCTCATTTCATGTTCTATTGTCCTTTATGGGACGAGCTGAAAGGGAAGCCTCGCAGCGTAATTGCCTCAATTTCTACTAATTTCTCCTGAATGGATGAATGATGACAGACTTCAGAAAAAATGTGCTAAATTTGGAAAAGTCTGGGGAGAAAATGGCAACATTCCCCCGACGTGAAAATCTGAGTACACCACGGACACCTTGTGCATAAGACACTGACATTAAAACTAAAGTATAATTTAACACGTCCTCAGAACATTCATCACACGTCCCAACCCTGTCTCCCAGAATTGACCTTCGTACACTAGTAATTTACAACAGCAAATGTGTTTTAACAGAAGCGTAACGCCACCTGAATAACGTGTTTCACATAATAAAGTATCCTCCAAGTCCCAAAATGTTAAAGATGCTAAATATTACATTCAGAGCGCTAATGTGGAAAGACATAGTGGCGCATAGTGTTAGTGCGCGTGGGCGCACTCCACTGGTTAGCTCACGGGTGTCGTTGTTAGCACCGTTAGCTGCTGGACCGGCCACGTTGTGAGCCTGCTGAGCGTCAATCAAAATGCTCCCAATCTCGTATTTAGCACTTTAAACGTATCTGCTAAATGTTCTCTGACAACATAATTCGCTTTGCCAACAATATCTGTTTTTGCAATACAGTATCTGCTTGTAAAAATGCGTTTTTTTTCTGGTATTCTTTGTTATGGTCAGGCGGTCACTGCACTTGGTTTAGGTTGAGAAAAGAAGAAGAACTCTTCTTAGCATAAGATTGCTGAAGACGTGAAGTTGCATTTTAACCTGACAAATATACAATCGTCTGCTGTTGTTTTTTAAAGTTGTGGTTGATCGTCGAATCCTAACGTTTTCCGTGAGCCTCTGGCCTTTCCATCGGTCCAAACCTGCACAAGTAATACTCCAATTGTGTATTCATGCTCCTCAGAGGATGAACCCTTTTTTTGGGACACTCTATGAGCATTGCTGTAGCACCAACCACGGGAAGATTATCGACACTGTACACAAGATATATTTTATTACTTTGTTACTGTCACGGGGCATGGTGGAGGACTCAAGCGCAGACCAGGCAGAGTAGCGTGTAGAAGGTGTTTTAATGAACAATTCAAATCAAACAGCAGACTTACAGGCACAATGGGGCATCCACGGAAGAGACAAGGGAAGAGGACAGAAAACAGGGCAGGCAGACAGGGAAACCAGTAACAGGACAAACCGAACGGGCGGGTAGACATTGCAAGAATCTGGCAAGGAGTGACTGAGGGGCAGGAGTTTATGTAGGGGGAAGAACAGGTGAGAGGAGTTGTGCTGATGAGGGGGAAGTGCTTGATTAGTGATCAGAGGCAGGTGAAGGGAATAAGCTGAGGGAGTGACTGACAGGTAGAGTGAGGAGGGTAGACAAACACAGAACACAGAGGCAAAGCCTAATCGTGACAGTTACTTTGCAATCAATCATGATCCCCAGAGGATCAATCATAGTTTTTGGAACCTCATAACTTTTAATCTGGTGCCACCGTGAGCCTAAAACTTTTGCCTTTTGCCCAAAGACCTGTACAGCTCCACCAATAGAAACGGTCAGTATGTTGTTTATTTCAACCAATTACTATTGAGCTGTGTAGTGAACACTGCAGCCTCTAGGGGGCAGCATAAATCAACTCTTATGAATTATTATTTGCTTATTTGCTTCTGTTTTTGAACTGAAGGCTTTTTTTCCTCTCACCAGAATATTTATTTTCTCCGTTTCTTTCTGTTTTAAGACAATATTTACTTATCTTTATGCCATTTTTTTAAAGTCTAACAGCCTTGGCCGCAAATAAAAAATGGAGTCTGTCGCCTCGGGACTCTGGCTCATTAAAACGTATTTCTATCCCTGTCATGTAGGGCCCTCGCAGCAATGAGCCTGCACCGCATTCTGAGTCTGCAGACTCTTAAAAAAAAAAGGATGTTAATAGAATTCATGAAAGGAGTTTGTGTTCTGCTGGACGATTAGAGGAGGTCGACAGAAGAGTCCAAACTAAATCTATTCAGCTTCCGTCTCTGAGAATAACTTCATTTGGCTCTGAGCTGGAGCCGTAGACAACATGTTGGACAAAGAAAGTGAAATGATATAACAACAAGAGTCTGTCATTTTAAATCTCATGATCATATTGATAAGTTGTAATTTCTATACAATTTTAGCTCATTTTCTATGTTAAAGTTGGTTCATGTTTTGGTTCCACTTTCTTTTACTTTGCCACCAGTTTATTGATTTGTTGGAGCTCTAAACTTGTTTTCACAGACTGTTACAGATGTTTGTGTTCTGTGAATCAGTGTAAATGTGAGACTATCGTGTGCCGAGACGAGGAGGCGATTGGTTGACCAGCTACCGCCTCCTGCGTGTGATTGGCTCCTTTCGGATGACGGCCTCTTTTATCTAGTAGACAAGAATGTATTCAAAATATGTTCAAAAGGCAAAACAATATTCCGGCATATGAGGAAAAGCGCATCATAAAATAACGTTGATTAAGCTCCACGCATTCATTCAGATCTTCTCTAATTTGGGTAATTTATTACAAACCTTCTCATTCCAGGTGGTTGAAGGATTGGATGAGGTTTCATTTAGAACGACTCGGGTAAAGCAGCAACATCACACATAAACGTAGAACAGGTGGCGTTCAGTCGGTCCGCTCGGGGTTCTTCATATCTGATGAAAAACACTTTTTAACTATGTGTCTTCAAAAGACTTTCTATGTTACATCAAGTATCTTCTCTTCATCATGTAAGAGTCTTCATCATGTTTTCATATCAGCCAATAACTGAACGGTACATTTCAATAATATAAAGATAGTTTAAGGGGAACACGGATCAATACGGTGAACTGAGAGATATCACAACGAAGCGTCCACAGATGATCACTGACATTAAGACAATTATATTTTGTAAGTTTTCTGAACTGTGCACATTTTCATACATTTCAAGAACATAAATGTGAAAATTGGATGAAGCCAGGTTCAACATTTTAGAGAAAACGTCCTTTAAAGTTCATTACAGACATTTAGAGACTCTACAGGTGAAGAGTTAACACATGAACTCATAGAGATCACCATGAAGCTTCACCACTTCATCACTCACACTAAGAGGAGTATTTATTGTATCACAAGTTTTCTGAAATGTTGTGTTTAAATATGTAAATGAGGCGTTATGTAACGGTAACTTTTGGTGAATTTAGTAGAAATCTACAGACGTAAATAAACAAAGAAGTGAAATAAACTCCTTAATGTGTGTCGAAGATGTTTTCGTTCCACTAGTCTGAAAGAAAACCTGTTGGAAGCAAAATAAACCAAAATCTCCAAATTTACCAGTGCACTAAGATTAATATTTCAGCCGGTGGGTCTCTCCTTCAGAGCACACGGAATCAACACAAAACATAAACATTCAGCCGAGACTTCAATTAGTTTTTTACCCATAATCCCTTGTGTTTCGTGGTTGTTGACTGTAAGTGGAGGGATTATGTTCTCCCTCATAATTATCCACATCACTCTGTTTATGGTTGCAACATGCTTGTTGTGAACACAGCTTAAGACGGAGTGTTTCAAATCCAACTGTAACATATGCACAACAAACACGGGCCTCCGAGGACGAGATAACGAAACCCTCAGGACGCTACGCTCAAACATGCAACACGCTGCTGCTATTCAGCATCCACCACTGTGCACCGCCTCCAGCATCTACAACCTTCACTTACAAACATCTCAACATACAAACATGTCTGTTGATGACATTCAAGCACATGCTTTGACAGTTTATTATTCATTTCATTCCAGATACATATGTGCATATAAACATCATCTGCACAGTTTATAAATACCGTCATTTCTATAAACATTCTGCACACGACCGGTTTACATGCATGAGGCCACAAACGGAGTGGTGACCTTTTGAATTCTTCCACACACACACACACACTCAGCCTCTGTGCGTTGTTTTCATCTCGTGCATCTAATCCGGGGTCAGATGTATTTACCGGGCTGCTTTAGGAATTCCATCGGAATCGCATGTTGCGTGACACGAATGCTGCCACGCGAGGCGGAAAAAAGGTCGTCCGTAATTGAAACTGTGACATTGAAAAAGGAAAGACAGAGGTGGAATGAATGGTCTGTCCTGACATTCAAAGATGAAGTTATTCTGCCCCCTGGTGGCGGTTAGTTGTTTTTTTATTTTCAGTCCTTTTGCTGCTGTTCTGACTCGCATGATTCTTTCTTGTTGTTTTTAAATGAAATTACATCTGCTGCTATTACTGCATTCAACGTTAGTTGTTCTGGAGAATCTACTGGTGCTTTTTATATTACTGTGTAAAAGATGTGTGTGTTGCTATATTATAATAGCATATAGTATAGAACCGCTGTATTAAAGACAGCTGTGAGCTGGATATTTGCTTTTATGACAGAAGAGGTTAAGGACCAGGTATCAGGTACCTCAGTATCTTTGCAGACTCTGAGTCCGTGTGTGGATGTCAGTCACATGTTCATCAGTATGTTTCATCCCTTCACAGTGACCCAGCAATGGATCGCTTTCAAGCTCATTCACAAGAGTATTCCACTGATTCATACGGCAGCTCCGAGAGGGAAGTGAGCACAACACATTCTGGTGATCCAGTTTCTACGTCTGATCTAAATAGTTTTCTCTCCTGTGTTTATAACTAAAGAGATAAAAGTGTTTATAACTAAAGCGATAACAGTGTTTATAACTAAAGAGATAACAGTGTTTATAACTAAAGAGATAACAATGTTTATAACTAAAAGATAACAGTGTTTATAACTAAAGAGATAACAGTGTTTATAACTAAAGAGATAACAGTGTTTATAACTAAAGAGATAAAAGTGTTTATAACTATAGAGATAACAGTGTTTATAACTAAAGAGATAGAAGTGTTTATAACTATAGAGATAAAAGTGTTTTTAACTAAAGAGATAAAAGTGTTCATAACTAAAGAGATAGAAGTGTTTATAACTAAAGAGATAAAAGTTTCTATAACTATAGAGATAAAAGTGTTCATAACTAAAGAGATAAAAGTGTTCATAACTATAGAGATAAAAGTGTTTATAACTAAAGAGATAAAAGTGTTTATAAATAAAGAGATAACATTGTTTATAACTAAAGAGATAACAGTGTTTATAACTAAAGAGATAACAGTGTTTATAACTAAAGAGATAGAAGTGTTTATAACTAAAGAGATAGAAATGTTTATAACTAAAGAACAGATGAAATAAAGGTTTTGCCAGGATAATGTTTTTACGTTCTCTAATGTTTTGCTAATTTATCAGACAGGTGAAAATAAATCCATAAAAAAAGACAATCAGTTGTAAAAAGTGTTTTTTGTAATATCAATTGTGTCCACAAGAGGCTGAAATGCTCCTCTACCTCATGTTCTACATAGAAACCAGAGCATTCATGTTGTCTTCCACCTGAGTTTTAATTTGTACTGTGTGTGTTTCCTTCCGTAGTGTAGCATCGAACATGTGTGCTTCTATCAGGCGTTGAGGAGTTATTCCTGGAGTTGGGAGTGACACCCGGTTGCCCACAGTGCCACTCGACCACTCCAGATTTGGGAACGTTATGACTTTTTGATTTATATATAAAGTAAGCTAGCACTCTCAACGGACGTTGACGTGTAAAATGTAAAAATGTAATTTCCTGTTGAGCAAACACATCCCCGTCTTTTCCTTCCGTTGTCTTTGTGTGTGGTCTTTTGGAGTGGAGGCCGAGAATGTCTTTTCTACATTAGATGAAGACGACGCATCAATAATTCAGAATCATTTTTGTCACTTTTGTGTTTCTGTAAGTGCAAATTGGAAAAATAGCATTAAACAGATGAATCACGTGTGGCCTGCTTTAGTTCGTTAGTAGAGTCTTTTCATAGGGTTTTTTTTTTAGATTGGTAATTTTCATCTTTTCCTCCCTAACCTCCAAACACACAAAACGCTCCAGGATCAGAGTCACTGTCCTGCTGCTCAGCACAAAGAGTTCAAAAGACTCTCAGTGGTATGTCCCAAACTAAGGCCCCGACTGGTCCTGTGCAAATACAGACATCATGTGTTCCATCTCAAACAGATCCATGCGTAGGTACTACCGGTCAGTGCACTTTACACAGCACACAAGGAAAAAAGAACAGCTGTGTTGTTGTTTGACGTGACATCAAATCAGAGCGGATTTCTGAGAAATGTCCTCATCTTTCAAGTCTTGCATAACAAACGGCAGACCTCTGTTGGTCCGTGTGACGTAACAGGAACATCCACTGAGTTTCAAAGAGTAGTTGAGCAGCAGAAGACTGCGGTTGTACTGAGCAGCCTTCACATCTGAATATAACAATGTGTGTTTGTGTCAGTCCACCAGAGACAGAAGCTGCAAGACAAAGTCATTCTTCACTTTCAGCTGAAACAAAAATACCAACGTTTGTTTCAGAGATAATATAAAAACCACGCTCTCTGGATTCAGATGTAAAAAAACTAAAACAAGATGGCGACGGCCAAAAAAGCAGAATTCCAGGCTTCAAACCGCTGATCCACAAACCAGTGGGTGACCGACCGCTGACTGCGTCTACTTCTTCATTATAATCTACGTTGTGAGGCAGCTGCAGCGTGTACGAAAAGTACAAGAATGCAATTTGGATTGCAGCGGATGTTTCACACGGACAGCGGTCTCCTGAGTGAAAGTCTTTGTTTGACGCTTCCATCCACGTTTCCCTCACGTACTCTCTCGCTCTTCATACTACGTCACCTGACTTCCAAAGCTTTATAGAGTTTCATATCGTCACGGAGTGAAAGAAAAGCGTAATAAAAACACGCAAAACGACTTGAGACCGGGCTGTTTTCTATTCTTCGACAAAATGTATTTAATCCACAAAACATCATTTAAATGACACAAAGAAATGTTTTCCTCAAATAGTCAAGAGTGACCTTTTGGTCGTAAGTCGCCATGATGTTTAAATGTGTTGTGCGACCACATCTTTAATGTGTGCTGAGGGAAGAAACTGGAATGTAAATGTCTGACTCGTAGTTTGCACAATTCATCCTTTAAAGCTTTAACATTCTCAGGAGTTCGCTTCTCTCCATTTTGATTTATTGATATCATTTAGTTACATTTATTTTGCCATTTTCGTCACTTTTTTTAGTATTTTGTTGCAGATTATATCTCTCATATTTTTTGTTTTAGTGTAAACAGAGAAAAGATCTTTGTGTCTCTTGTCTGACCGGCTGTTGTCTGAAGGTTCACAGACACTAAGTTTGCAGTCACACACAGTTCTGTCTGTTCCTGATGAACCATCCATGCCGACCACACCTGTCCCCACGGACCAATCAGAGGCCAGAACCGGTACACACCACACACACACACACACACACACAGATAAAGTGTGGGACCTCATGTGTATGTGTTTTAGGTTAATATTTACACATGGACTTTGTCGACCGTTGATAAACTCAGGGTTTTATGTGGAAGTATAAATAATGATTCTAATGCATCATATATGGTTTCTATGCAGCTCATCCTTTTGTTTGTGTTTCTTGTATTTGTGATTTCAGGCGATAACTCCGCAGGACACAAGTTAAGAAAATAACGATTCATCAAGAGATGAGAGAGATTACCAATTTATTCAGAATAAAAATCAGACTTCTCAGAACATTGAGATTCATAAAAACAACTACGAAGGTTTTCACACTTTAATAATAAATCAATTTTAATATTGAGAGGTAAAACATGTTTCACTTCTTCCTCTCCGGTGGACTGAACATGACCCGTCTTCTATTCATTTATTAGTTATCGGTGATGTTATGAAACACTTCCTTCATATCTGAGTGGATCAGCTGGAGTGAGACAGATGTGAGTGAGGTGTGAGCGGGTCGAGTGTGATGACACGGCGGGGTGCAGGTCTTCAGTGATAAACACACGTGAGACACACCTTCTACGTATAGATACGCAGCTTATCTATCGATGTTCATCAACCAACCACAGGTTTACAATCTATCTCTCTCGTCGGTCAAATATTCATTCATCGATTCAATTCTGAGTGAATGAAGCATAACTCAATCTGTGATATTAACAATCAATAAAGTTTGTGTCTTCACAAGTGAATCTGTGCATTTGGTTTTTAACAGGACAAATGGAGCATTTCTTCCTTTCCTGGGCTTGTATTTATTCTCGCCCCGTCGATAGTCATTTAAAGTGCCGGGTTAGCGGTTCGATGCACCGGCTCCTCCGCAGGTCAAAGTGTTATTGAGCGAGACGCTGAACACCAACTCTGCTCACTGCTGCCAATGCTTCAGTGCAGGGTCCAGCATCACCGCGGTGTCTGCATGTATATGAGCATTTAAATCCAGTTTGAACCAGATGTACGTACGAACAGCTGATGTTCTGAGGTGAATCCACACAAAGCACCTTCATCTTGTTTTATTTACGCCGTAAACAAAGTGGGAGGAGCCACGGGACATGAATGCTGTGGGTTGCATTATCAATGTTAATGAACAGTATCTGAATATAAACTGGAGGTCTGGCGATAAAACGATTCTCTTCTCAGGCAACACTTTCAGAAATATGAAAAATAATAATGATAAAAAAAACTGTTTTTTGTTTGATCTGCAGGAGCAGAGGAGACCCTCTTTGTTTTGAGGAGACAGATATCAGTTTCATCTCTGTTAGCCTAGCTTAGCACAAAGACTGAAAGCAGGGGGAAATGGTAGCATTGCTCCACCAAAATAAAAAAAAAATGAAATAGATAAACAAAAGCTCTCTAATGTACATGTTTCATCTTGTCTGGGAAAAAAAAGGGGAAGGTTTCAGTGAGGTTCAACACATCGTGGAGTCTCTGCACTGAAACTGATATCTAGTCCCAGAATATCGCTCGTCCCTCTAACCTGAACCCAAGTGTTGCTGCAGATGCATATTTCTGTTACAGTAGAGTCACACGAGCTCAATATATCCTGTCAATACATGAATATATCCTCAGAATAGTTCATGAAGTCTTAAAGCTCGACACTAATAAAAACACATTGTGCTTTTTAATCCTCTTTGAGTTTGTTGTCTTCATTTTTGCCTCTTTTATTTTGAAAGATTTCTGTCTCTTAATGTTTAGGAGATGCATGATGAATCGGTTTCTATATATAACGCGGTGTTCAGAGTAGCTGGGGGATCCTGGAGGCCTGACTGTCTATAAATACTATATCTATCTATATATATATAGATATATATATATATATATATAGATATATATAGATATATATTCCTATATATATATAAATATATATTTCCTCTCCATCATAAGGAAACCCAGACTAAACTTAGTATCAGGAAGTATATTCTGACTGTTTTATACTCTGATGCTTTGATTTAGTCCCTTTTTGTGATTCAAATTGTATTTTGTATTTTTTATGTTTATATATTAATGTATCTTTTCACTGTACCAACAATTCATTAAAGGCCTTGCTAGTTTACCATTGATTGTTAAAATGCATAAAATATATAAATACAAAAATATACAAACATATAAATAAACTTAACGTAATTAGATTAAATCCGCCTACTTTAAATGTTAACAGCGATTTCAAGATCATGCAACGGTGTCGAATCATCTTTCCTCCTGTTCGTTTCCTCTCCTTCCTTTACATCACATATGGAACTTAAAGGTAGTGAGGAAAGGAAGGGAGGAAAGGAAGGGAGGAAAGTTAAAGGATAGGAAACAGAAATGGAACGGTGGGTTTCTGTTTGTGTCCGCCACAGATCAGTAAAGGTTACTGCGATGAAATGATTTGTCTCAACCTGAAAAGCAACAAGTTAAGTTGGAAACTAAGTCTGTGGGAATATTGTATTTTTGATGGGTTATTATACTTATATTTAGGTCAAATGAGATGTTCTTCCTGTTGAGTTTCCGTCGACGGCCTTGATCCTGAACAGTAGAAAGTTTTCCTAGAGAGCCGAGACTCTGATGGAGAATTATTCTGTGTTTCCAGATCACTGAGGAAATGTAGAAGCACAATAAAGAGCCAAAGTCTTTATTTATATATATAACATTCATTCTACAGATCTAGATGTGTTCAGTAACCTGTAACCTGTAACCGGCTTTAGTTTTGAGAGAGTAAGACCACAGAAAGACGTGATGCGATGCAGCAGCAGCTGCTTCTGGTGTTTCCTGCTGCAGGTCAAACTTGCATTTCTCTGGTGATTTTCCACCAAAGTGTGAAACTGTCTCTGTTATCAGCGTCTTATCACGAGGTGGAGCGGGTTGGTCTGCATGTGGAGAACGTCCTTCATAACCGCTGTCAAACATTAACTTTCATCATTTTTTGTGTTTAACCCTTTAACGATCATCTGACTGTACATATACTCTGTGTAGCTGTATTCATGGTGCTGCAGTTTAATGTGTCAAATATTAAAGACAAACATCTCATACTATATGAAAGGCCCAAAGCAAGATGATTGACAGCAAAAGCAATACAAATATATGAATCACATTATATACATGTCAATAAATAACACTATTTTAAAATATGAACAGAAAGAAATTGTGTAATTTATTTGCAAAACTAGATATTTAAATATATATATATATATATATATATATATATATATATATAAATGCATACAGAAAAAAATGAACAAATAAATTAAAATGTTTTTATATTTTGTTATTTGTCTTATATATTTTAACATTTATTTACTCTTTTATTAATTTCTCTTTATATTTCTAGATTTTTTTATTTACTTGTTTATTCTTTTCTTTATTCCTCTTTATATTTCCACGTTTATTTTCTTATGCCTTTACTGATTTAATGTTTTTTTAAGGTAATCTACTTTCAGTATCTGTTAGTCTCCCCGGGTTCACTCGGTTTGCTTTGGTGTGTGTGTGTGTGTGTGTGTGTGTGTGTGTGTGTGTGTGTGTGTGTGTGTGTGTGTGTTTTATATGAGCGATCAGGAATCCTGCCGCTGCCCGTGAATGACCTCAGGATTGGAGTTGGTTGTGTTCATTAAATTAGGACCAATAACCCAGGTATATAATATATAATATAATATAATAACAGGTATTAATAATGAAGCTGAACTTAAGAAACACAGACGGGCAGAACTGGAAACCATTTCCTTTGTTCTCAGCTGCCTCAGAGGAGGTTTTACCTTCATGTTGTTCTTTTGTTGCTGTTTTAATATATTAGTTGTTTATACTGGTGTTATATATTATATATATTAATAAAATAGAATCAGGTTTGGTCTTTGGAATATCTTATTTTTGTATGTTTGTTTTCCTCTCACATCAAAGTTAGTTATATTCCTAATTATGAAATGTAATATGTTTCTATTCATTTGGTTAATTGTGTAGTGTTTAGTTGTATGGTGAAAGATTCTTATATAATGTTTGTATTATGTCATGAAACAGCTTCTTGTGTGTTTCTGCTCAGCTCTCCACCTCATGGCTCATTTCCATGACGGAGTCTCTATTGGCTGTGTGGCTCTGGGGAGCTCGCACCTGATTGGCCAAGAAAGCTGTACCCCGCAGAACCTTGTTCTGATTGGTTTTCTCGGGGCCACACAGTTGTGTAGCTCTCTTGCCACAGCTCACACACACACACACACACAGACACAGACACACACAGACACACAAGGTCTCTTGTTGTCTTTTCTCAGAAACAGACCTGCTCGCTACATTGTCAATAAATGGCTGTAAACACGTCCAGCTTCAAGCCGCTGGCTGATGAGAGACAGTCGGCTGAAGTTTGGACGCCCTCTGATCTGAAGATGCAGAGCTCAAAGAGATTTCTGCTGGAGGACTTCATCGCAGGATGTATCGGCGGTGAGTGACACGTTTATTACCCTCTGTTACCCCGGTGTGTGTGTGTGTGTGTGTGTGTGTGTGTGTGTGTGTGGGTGGGTGCGTGGGGGGTCCGTGCACTTAATCGCTTCTCATAATGCATGCTTGTTAGGATTACATCATCTGTGCATGCATGGAGGAAAAAGGGTTTAGAAACAAGCACAAGATGTTATTTTGGAACCCCCCCCCCCCACACACACACACACACACACACACACACACACACACACATCCAGTGTAAACTAAATAGGGTCTGCACAGGAATCTCCCCCCCCCCTGTTATCCCTCCCCGACACACGCTCACCTCCCAGTGTTATACTCTGAACTGAGATAGAGCCAGTAGTTCAATGCGTTATCACGTCCACAGATGCGTTCAGGGCCGCGCAGGACTGATTATGTCAAAGTGTCAATTCTACTGTAAAAACGCCTTCTTCAAGTGGGATACCTGCTGTGACGGGCCCGGCCGCTAGGGGCGCTGTGGACGCATCGTTTTTAGTTGCTCAAACTAAAAAGTAGGCCGCTGACAGTGAGACCAGATCCAAGACAGCTGCAGCTGTTTTAAATATAAAATTAATGTACGATGAATGAAATATGAGAAGAAAGAAGCAGTGACTCTAAAATAAATCTGCTTTGTACAGAAGAAATGAAAGAAAGTTCAAACTGAACATCCATGTAAACCAAAACTAAACACATACCAAGAGAAATGAATCCTTGAGCTGTGAATGTTCCAAATCTAAGAAGAAGAGTTGTGTCATAAAAACTCTAAAGTAACGTCCTGTGATTGAATAGAAAGGAGAAGTTAAACCTCTGCCCTTCTGTGTGCAGATGTTGTGGCATCAAAAGGTAAAAAGCAACGACTGGACAAGCCGTTTAAATGCATTAAAGTGCTCCCAATACTCAAGTCAGAGCTGTCCGAGGCTGCGCTGTGATTGGCCGGTCCGTGTTCGTGGGACGGATTTAGCAAAGAGTTCATTGGTTTCTCTAAATCGTTACTGATGGATGAGCCCTGCAAAACAGGAATATAGCAATAAATCCAGAAGAGATTAAAGTGATAAGATCCATTTTAAGAAACCTTATTCGTCCCTGTGAGAGAATATTATAGGAACGTTTTACTGATTTATTGTGACGTTACAGGAAACAAGGTTTAAGTTTTTAGAAACGTATTTCAATGTCTTTAAAATGTTGCATTCTCTTGTTTTCTGCTGCTGAATTCAAGTAAATGAGTTCAAGTTAACAAAGCTGGACTCTGTTAACATGACTATGTTAACAAACATGTCTGCGAGGGTTAACTCCAGTCATGCACTGCATGCTGGGAAGCTGCAGCAGCACTTCTGAGATGAAGCTCGTTTTCTCTCCGGCAAACCGTTTGCTTTGGTTTGGAAAGTTCTGAAAGACGGATCTGAAGTCCAGCCGACACACAGCGGCCGTAGCCGGTTTGTACTCGGTGTGCTCGTGTGAGGAACACTCACAATGAGAGCGCCGTTAGAACGAGGGGTTAATAAGGGCACAAAGGCTTGTTTTTGTCCCAGGGGCCCCGTGACGGGGGCCCAACTTGACAAGTCTCTTTACAACATGGAGGAATGGAACAGAGAATGAAATATGTTTCTATACATCCCTCTCCCTCCCTCCCTCCCTCCCTCCCTCTCTCTTTCTCTTTCTCTTTCTCTTTCTTTCTATTTAATCAAAGTCAACTTTATTAGCATTACGTGCAACACGAACAAAAAGCCCAAAACATTTGAATGACATTCTGTTTCAGTTTGTTGCTTTTATCTTTAGAGGGAATAAAAAGTGTCAGAAATAAATCCAATGATTTCCTTTTCCAGCTAAAAGCAGCTCTTCATTTTCACCAGCAGTTCCACGGATGCATGTGTCTCTGTGTCTCTGTGTCTGTGTGTCTCTGTGTCTCTGTGTCTCTGTGTCTGTGTGTCTCTGTGTCTCTATGTCTCTGTGTCTCTGTGTCTCTGTGTCTCTGTGTCTGTGTGTCTCTGTGTCTGTGTCTCTGTGTCTCTGTGTCTCTGTGTCTGTGTGTCTCTGTGTCTCTATGTCTCTGTGTCTCTGTGTCTCTGTGTCTCTGTGTCTGTGTGTCTCTATGTCTCTGTGTCTCTGTGTCTCCTCCTCCTCAGCACTCATTCTGTTCTCCTTTCTCTGTCTTTCTTCGGGCTCTGGCTGCAGGAGGCTCCAGCGTGGTCGTGGGCCATCCGCTGGACACAGTGAAGGTATGAAGACCACCTCGTCCCTCAGCTCTTTACAACCTTCTCCTGGTTACACTTCTATAAAAGAGAATAAAAAACAGCAGCTGGTCCAGATGTGGATCAGCTACAGATGCTCTTTTTTAGTTCTTTATTTGAAGAACCTCCTGTTATTTATTTGCATTACTTGAGCATATATTCCTGTCCTCTTATCTGACTGCTTACTGCTCGGGTAAAGAGCTGTCCAGTCAGAGAGTAGATCTTTATTATTATTGATATCTTAGAAGTTTGGACAGAAAAACTATAATCTGTGAGGAAAGACTTAACGGAGCCGAGGCTCACTACAGAAACCTGGTCTGTCCGTTGTTTTCTGTGTTTTTGTATTTTCTTGTTTAAACTGATTTGGTTTCTCTGGTGCAGACGCGGCTCCAGGCGGGGAAAGGCTACAAGAACAGTCTTCACTGCGTCCTCACCATCTACAGGAAGGAAACGGTAAACACCAAGCTGCTGTGAAGCAGTACGGTTCATTATGATTCGTACATCGATATGCCGAGTTTTTTTATACATTTGTTAGGAAATGTGGATGTTAACAGTTTAATCACAGTCATTTTATTCAGCTTACAGGAAACAGTTGAGTTTGCAGATTCTCTGTAAGTTTCAGTGACACTTTCTTGAGGGCGAAGCAAGAATTTCACAGAATATTACTCGTATTCACACAACCGTGCATTACGAGTTTTGTAATTCTTCTTTCCGTTTGTCGCAGTAACTTGTTTCTTTTTTAAATATTTTTATTGAAAGACGAAAGTCAAATTGAAAACAGCAATGGAGAGAACGGGTCAGCAGGATCAGTCCTGCAGGGTTCATTTTATAGACATTAAATATTATTCATTATTTTTCAAAAGCTGGTTTGAGTTGTGTTGTTTGCTGGATGTGTGTGTCGCCCACAGACCCATGTTGTTGTTGTTGGAGGTTGATCTCCTTCAAAGAAAGCCGCTCCTCAGTAACCTATTTCTGTCCCGGAAATTCCAGACTCTGTCCAGGAATACTTCTGTTAAGTTAAATGAGTTCAGCCGTCCTCTGGAATTCAGGGATATCAGATCCACGAAGCCTGAGCATGTTGTAACAAGCCTGAATCTCTGTCTCCTAAACTCCAGCCTCCTCTCAGCAAAGATAAAAACACATTTGTCAGCAGAGTTGGCTCAGGCCAACATGATCTACGACGCGTGAATGAATGTGTCCTCGCTGCTCTCTGTTTCTCAGGTGATGGGCTTCTTTAAGGGCATGTCTTTCCCGCTGGCCAGCATCACCGTCTACAACTCGGCGGTGTTCGGCTTCTTCAGCAACACGCAGAGACTCATAAGCAAGTATCGCTATGGGGACGGGCGGCACCCCTGCGGTATGGTGGACCTGACTGTGGCCAGCATGCTGACCGGCCTGGTGTCGGTGGGCCTGGGAGCCCCGGTGGATCTGGTCAAGATCAGACTGCAAATGCAGACGCAGATGGTTCTCGCAGGTAAATCACTGTTTACTGTTTTTTTTGGCTTTGAGTTTTTCCTCCTTGAGCAGCAGGAGGAGGACTTGTTCCTTCCTTCAGAATTCATTCTGCAGCTGAAAACAAGATGAGGATGGTGTTGTTGTTGTTTTTTGGTTTTATCTAGTATTCTGGCACAATTACCTCGTCAACACCTGTGCAGACCCAGCTGGTCCCAACAAATTTGTCCAGTTTTGTTTGCCTAAATAAATAAATAAAAAAGAAACAAGAAAAGCAAGACTGAAATGGAAGGAGTCTTTCTTACTTCCTGATGTTGTGCCTCCTCCATTCCCTTCCCCGCCCTGCGTCTTGTTCCCGCTCACGGGAGACGCGAGTGGAGGAGACAAGAGGAGAACAAACTGCTCCTGCAGTATGTTTCTAATCACCCTAACACATAAAGATTACCACGATAGATAGTTTAGGGTACTTAAAAAAAGACTTTACCTTGAAACAATGAACCCCCCCTCTATACTCAAACTCTCACTACAACTCAACTCCACTTCCTGTTTGAACCCTAACCAGCAGGTGAAGAGGATTGAGCTCATTAACTATCATTTGGTCAGTCGATGTTACATATAAGCACTTCAATGGATTTGAATGGAACGTGTAAATAAATGAACTGAGTGGTTACTTCATTGAAAATGTGACAATGATGAGCAGAAATCTCTTATGCTAGCAGCTTAGCATGCTGGCCATGCTATAGCCACAAGTGCTTATTGTGCTAGCATAACTTAGCCGCAGAAGCCTGTGCTACGTATGTAGCAACACAATAGGACTACAGATCTGTTGTGTGGAATAGAATTGCAGGAACTAGAATGTGTCTGGCCAGTGTGCAACCTGCCCTTAAAGAGACACTAAAGGAAGTTGACATGACGATAGGGGAAGTTATAGTGCTAGCCTACTATAAATTGAAGTGGCAGTTGAAATGAAGGCACTGGACAACGTGTTTAAATGGAAGTGCTGAAAGAAGTTGAACTGGTATTAGAGCTTGAGGCTATGCTGGCAGCTGAAACGGAAGTACTCAAAGATATCGAAGTGGTTGTTGAGCTGAAAGTTTAAATGCTTAATGGAGTTGAAGAGCCAAGTTGAGATGTAACGGGAGTGTTAGCGCTGAAAGCAACTGAAGTGTTGCGTCATTGACAAGAGTTTAGATGAGTCTCTTGCTTCCATTTCCTCCTCTTCTCAGTCAACACTGTTGCAGCAGTGATTAACATCCGTACATTCATCCACTCTGACAAGACAAACTCTGACACAAATGATCCGTTTACCAGTAAACCAATAAAACTGAGGTGAGAGAAGGTTAATTACAAGATTTGGTGGACATGAAACCTTTCTATCCTTTTATTTGTTTATGGTGTCTGTCAAGCTCACACCCTTCACACCTCTCCTCACGCGATGACTCGCATTTGTTTCGTTGACTTCACGCTTCGGCCTCGTCTTTTAGGAGATTCAGATTGTTTTTATGATGGTGCAAAGTGCAACAAAGCTTCAGGCAACATTTTGAAAGTCATTTCCGCTCACTCTCCTGTGATTAATGTTTCTGAATTGTTTATAAACCTGACAGTTTGTGCATGATCATGTAAAGAGCAATGATTGTTCTTTATATCTACAATAAAAAGGTTTGTCACAGCTGAACACAGTGAATGTGTCCTTATAATAGCAGTAAACCCAATCCCAATGAACAGTAGGTCAATGATTCCTAAAGAGTCAGACATGAAGGTAATGAGTCAGACAATCTCTTTGCAAACTCATCAAGTTTTTCTATCGCAGTGTGGAGAAAGAAACACCAAAGTACAATATGTCTGCTAATGTTTAGAACATTCACCAAAAATAGTCAGTAACTACAAATAAAAGCGGTTCTTTCAAGAGTCGCCAGTTTCTACTGATTTTCAACAATCCTTAGAAAATGGACCGGTTTCAGTCGCAGGAAACAACTAATCGCTGGTTAATCACATTGTATTCCGTCTCCACAGAGAACTTAAACCTCGCCGGCAACGTACCGAATGGCACCAACATCCCTCTGCGCTCCATCGACAATCCCACCCAGAGACTCTACCGAGGCCCCGTCCACTGCATCAGCAGCATCCTGCAGACCGAGGGCCTGCAGGGCCTGTACAGGGGCGCCGGCGCCATGATCCTGAGGGACGTTCCCGGGTACACGCTCTACTTCATCCCGTACACCATCTTCTGCAACCTGCTGAAGCCCGACGGCACGTCAAGCCTTCACCCCGGTTCCATCTGGCTGGCTGGAGGACTGGCAGGTAAACGTCACGGACAATGTCCAGCTTTTTAACCTCACCAGAGCTGCGTTTATTAGGAGGTTTGGTGAGTAATTAGTGTGGTGCAGCATGAGGAAACGACTGAATAGTATTTGTGGAGCTGTCATTGGTTACTCAAGATTGAGTCTCACTGCATTGAATGACCAAATGGGGAGAAAGTTGCATTCAATCCACACCGACTTACAAAGGCCTTAAAAGTGCTGCTGCTCTGCTTTTGGGTTGGCAACTGAAGCCGGTTGTGTTTTTAGCCAAATGTATGTTCCAAACAAAACAAGAGTTTTGGCTTCTGAAGCATCTGAAAAACCCTAGTGCAGCATGTTTGACATGTTCCTCAGAGTGGTATGTCAGTCAGTGTTGATTTGAATGTGTTGGGGGAGTTTTTGTGTATTTTTAATGCAAATAGAGGAGTGTGGGGGAAAATGAGTGTGTCTGATTTAAGCTTCCACGCAATTTGGTATGAAAACAGAGTATGTTTGGAGCTTATCAATCTGTCTATCTGTCTATCCATCCATCCATCCATCCATCCGTCTACAAAACAAGACATTTAAAGGCGACATCTCGGGTTATGGTTACTATAACGACCATTTTTCCCAGTTTTCTGACTTTTAATCGACGAAATGATCAATCAAGAAAATAATCAGCAGATTAAATCATAGAGAAAATAACCCTTCAGTGTGCACTGACTGGCCACCAAAGAGTTCTTGTGGGTTCATCGTGTATTTTGGTCATACTTTCATAATTCTATTTTCACTTATTTTTAATAATATCTTGCAAACCACGTGACTTTATGTTGGACAATACAAGAACTTAAAAACATCACGTTGGGCTTTAATTGTGAAAAATGGTGTCTTTTCAGTAATTCACTTTTTGGACATTTCATAGACTGAAAGATTCATTGAAAAAAAACATGTGGCAGACTTATTGATAGTGAAAAATACTTGATCTAGCTATCTCTACATACATACCTAGCTGTAGCTCTAACTCTAGTTCTAGCTCTAGCCCTAGTTCTAGCCCTAGTTCTAGCTCTAACTCTAGTTCTAGCCCTAGTTCTAGCCCTAGCTCTAGCTCTAGCCCTAGCTCTAGTTCTAGCTCTAACTCCAGTTCTAGCTCTAGCTCTAGCCCTAGTTCTAGCCCTAGTTCTAGCCCTAGCTCTAGCTCTAGCCCTAGCTCTAGTTCTAGCTCTAACTCCAGTTCTAGCTCTAGTTCTAGCTCTAGCCCTAGTTCTAGCCCTAGTTCTAGCCCTAGCTCTAGTTCTAGCCCTAGCTCTAGCCCTAGCTCTAGTTCTAGCCCTAGCTCTAACTCTAGTTCTAGCTCTAACTCTAGCTCTAGTTCTAGCTCTAGCTCTAACTCTAGCCCTAGCTCTAGTTCTAGCTCTAGCTCTAGCTCTAGCTCTAGCTCTAGCTATCTAAAGCTAATCAGAGTCGGCATGTCACCAAGTGAAAGCAGCACAGCAGCAGATTCCTCCGGATCATGTAGTAACTGAAGCCACCAGTGTGCTGTAAACTAAATCCATCTTGGAATGATCTCCCACTGCTTCTCAGTGGACACCACAATACTCTCTTGGTCTATTTAATGGCAGCTCGGGGGCAGGGCTGCATCTGACAAGTATTTTACATTACCGATAACGCTGACACGTGTTTTTAATTAATCTTTTAGTCAAAAAACAAAATGACTGAAAAGACTCAAACGTGACGTTTTTAAGTTCTTGTTTTGTCAAACCAACAGTCACATGATTTGCAAGATTGTAATGAAAAGAAACAATGAAGAAAATATACAATGAACCCACAACAACTCAGGAAGTTGGTGATGAATTTGGTGGCCAGTCAGTTCACACTGAAGGGACGGAAGTCTTGATTCATTTCAGTCTCAAACTCATTCTGTCTGTGAGAACAAGTCAGATTTGACTCCAATAGGAGTGTCCTTCCAGCCCTGGATGGGTCTCCATGATACAATTATGTATTTTGCAAATTATTTTCTTGATGAATCCTTTTGTCGATTAAAAGTCAGAAAACTGTTGTTAACCACAACCCAAGATGTCTTGTCCGATCAGTCCAGGCAGCAACCTCCGCTTCTGAAAAGTGAGACTGTGGTCTGGGAGTTGTTTTCGTCTTCCAGATGCTAGCTGGCAAACCGGCTAAAATTATCTGCGTGTCATTAATCCGAGAGGTGTGGATGTTATATAAGCCGTCAGTTTATATGGGACTGAAGCATTCAACACAGAGAATATCCTCAACCAGACCGCTGAGCTGTTCTACTTTGTAACTGAAGAGTATAAACTGCTATTTTATAACAACACTACTGATTAACAAATTATTAATTTCTATATTTAAAGCAAGTTGTTGTCAGAAGAAAGTTTATTTAGTTTGGCATCTTGTGAGTAGCGCTGCAACTTCTAAGTATTTTCATTATCGATTCACCTGCTGGTTATGTTCTTGACTAATCCGTTACTTGTTTTGTAGATAACTTGTAAAAAGATGTTTGTTATAATTCACCACGGAATGATTAAATGACTTAAGGGGAGACACTACAGGTGAATAGGGTCAAAACATGAACTCATAGATATCACCATGAAACTTCACCACTTCATTACTCACATTAAGAGGATTATTTATTGTGTTACAAGTTTTCTAAAATGTTGTGTTTAAATATGTAAATGAGGCATTATGTAATGGTAACTTTTGGAGAATCTAGAAATCTACAGACATAAATAGAAAAAGTAGTAAAACAAATAACTAAATGTGTATTTTGGATGTTTTCGTTCCACTAGCCTGAATGAACATGTTATGGAAGAAAAATAGACCAAAATTGCAAAAATTAACCAGTGCATTAAAAACGTATTAATTAATAGTTTTTATTAGGTTTTACGTTAAATTAATCATTCCCCGTCCGATCTGACAGGATGTAGTTTTTTGGATGGATGGATGATAGATGGATGGATGGATGGATGGATGGATGGATGGATGGATGGATGATAGATGGATGGATGGATGGATGGATGGATGGATGGATGGATGATAGATGGATGATAGATGGATGGATGGATAGATACTGTATGTGAACTCTGAGTGCAGATATAGTCTTTTAAACCCTCAATATGAAAAAGCAAACTCTCTCTATCTGCATATAATACAAGCTTTGCATAATGTCCGTGTCTGTTTGCTGGAACGTTAACACTTTGTACTTTTCCTTGTTCGATGCTTTATAATCTGACTTTCTGCATTACATATGTTCGTGCCTCCCTTCGCGTCTAACAGCAGCAGCTAAAAGTTGACTTTTCTCTCATTCAGGGTCTATTTCCTGGGTCACAGCGACGCCAGCCGATGTGGTGAAGAGCCGATTGCAGGCCGACGCTCATCTGCAGAGGAAGTACAAAGGGATCCTCCACTGCATCCTCCACAGCTACAAGACAGAGGGAGCACAGGTGAGCGGTCACCTCATGGTGCTGAAAGAGGGTTTGCATTTTAAAAGACACTGGTTTTCCTCTGCATGGTATCAGCAGTGTTTTTATTGGGGAAGTTTGAGGAAATAAAACCAGAAGAGGCCGTGTTTCACACAGTGGATGCAACATTTTCTCGAGCGTGACTCGTCTTTTCGTCCATCCTCTACGAATTAAAGTGATGCTTCAAGACTCGACTGACTACATTTCTCTCATCTGCCTCCAAGCAGATGAGAGAAATGTAGTTTTGCAAAAATACCTGATGAGATTATGTTAGTTTTATTGAACATTTTACAGTATATCTACTGTAGTGCTGATATAATATACCAACCATGACTTGGTTTCAACAGCATCCTCGTGTTGTACGGAGTAGTTCCAGCCCCTTAATTCATTTATTGTTTTAATTGTAATCGTCCATCCATGATTGCATGAATGTCCTCAGATGTTATCACCGTTACCCAGCCCGGCGTTCTGTACTGGCTGCTGTAAATGCAACAGATGGTTTGATCATCGGGAGGTGAAACTGTAACCCAGATGAGACTCAAGCAGAGTTATCAGAACTTGAATCCCCTGAAGTGTAGTGAAGTTAAGATCAGGTTACAACACGACATCACATCTACACATGCAGAATGAAGAACTAACTAGTGACTGATCTGAGTATTTATTCATCAGATAGTTTTATTTACTAGAGAAAACATAGAAATATAGGTTAGTGGTCAGTGGAAGTCACATCAGGTCAACAGTTGCAACATGGCCGCCCGGCCTAAAGTCAACAACACGTCTTCTGCAGCTTCCAGTGAGGTGGCAGAATGTAGACAAACTATCCAGACGTCCGACATGGAGACGCGTCAACAAACTCTGTTTTTTGGTAAACAGTTAGGTGTGATCAATAACGGGAGGTCGCTGGTGGACCGGACCTCATGGTCACAGATAAATGGGTCGGGTTATTACTGGACAAACGTCTTCAAGTAGCAGTCGGCAAGAAAAACAATCAAGACGATGAACGACACAAAACACTGATGGAGAGAAAAAACAAGTTGAAAATAAGTACAAGTAACTAAAGCCTCTGGATACGACTCTAAAATAAGATTAACAGCATGAAATATGAAATGTATACAACATATCGAGCTATAGCTCCAACTACTGCAGATGTTATGCACTTATGAATTTGATGAAATATTGATATATGCGTTAAAGTTTCAACTGCATTTGATGTGACGTGAACAAGATTATTTTCTCCAGAGAAGAAACGAGTTTTAAACAGATTTACATTTTGTATCTACAGGTTGTGAACATTGAGGAGGACTTAATGTCTTCTGCCTTCTCAGCTAAAAAATGTGCTTACAGACCAACTGGATCTTTGAGTTTGACTTATTTTTAACTTGCTGAACATCAATGAATTGGACAGGGATTTGATTCTGGGTTCATATCGGTTAAGTCCCCCATAATCAGAAAATAAAAACTAAACGGAACGTTCTTGTGTTCAGGTGTTCTTCCGCGGAGCGTCGGTCAACGCCGTCCGAGGCTTCCCGATGAGCGCCACCATGTTCCTGACCTACGAACTCTCCCTGCAGTTCTTCAGGAGTTTCTAGGACGGAGGAAACATTTGGGTGATAACTGGAATCACACTATTTTTTTTTTGGCAAATGAGCAAACAGGCCCCAGTTTCTTTGAGACAACAGATTGGTAGCAGCTGATGCTAACGTGCACTTAACACTTTGAGCTCTCTGATGTAGACGTCGCTGACCTTCTCGCCACTCAAAGATTGGTCGTTCATTTTTGGATTGATGATGTTTAAATAGAGTAACTGCTTGATTGGGTATCGACGAAATCAAATATAACGTTATAATATTATTTATCAGCTCATTTACCCTAAACAGGACTACTCAACTACCCGAAACCTAAAACCTGCCGATAGCTAGTTAACATTAGCCGTTAGCTGTTAGCAGCCGGTGGGCAGCAAGGTCCTGCTTGGCTAAATAACGGAGCTAACAGCTAACGTTAACTGAGTTTGCATTGAACAACATTATGATGCGTTCAAGCTCTATTCAGCAAAAATTTGCATTGGATGAAGGCAAATTCTATCGTTATCATTTAGTTTTTTAGAGAGAAACTTGAATTATTCCAGTTATTTGAAGGAAATATTTTCACAGCAGTGACTTGTACTTGATGTCGGCCAATATGCAAGTCCAGGTATCGGAACTGGTATCAGGAAGAGAAAAAATGGTATCAGAACACCTCTATAAAGTAGTACTTTAAGTTTTAAATTACTGAGAAATAGGACATCAAAGTCATCGATGTGATCCTGGCTGGTGTACTGAACATTTAGCTTTAATGCTAAAACTTTACCTCACAAGTCCTTCTGGAATCTCTGGGAGATTAGTGATTATTATTAAAACAACTGAATTGTTATTTTTTTTGTACTAATACAAATTGCAACAATTGAGTTGCTGAAAGTATCGTAACTAGTTACTAGTAACTTTTCTGAGTGTAAAATATCTTAACAGCTAGCATGCGCAACAAGCTGTTCATGAAGCTGATGCCGTTGCTAAATGCTAAAATATTAGCATTACAAAGCTAACCGAGAACACATGGATGATTTTGGTGTCAAGGGATCAAAAGTATTTCTTATGCAAATGTCACCAAAGAGCTCTGTGTGCTGCTCTTGAAGCAGTTCGGAGGGATTGAAGTTCTGTTGTCTGTCTGGAATCAGTCTGTCCTGAAACGTATTTCATAAATGAAACTTCAGCTTTTTCATGGTAGAAACCTTGATTCTTCTGTGTGAGCCTGAGACAAAGAAGAAGTACTTAAACCAATGTCAAACAGCTGACATATTTAGGTTGGAGACGTTTTGGTTAAAACCAGGCAAAGTTTGGTTAAAAAGTGAATGTTTTGTAGTTATTTAGGTTCTATATAACCATTATTTTAGTAACTATATTTGAACATGTACAGACCCTCCACACCGTTTATAATAGATATGTATCCTGTAAGGGCAGTTGCTGTTGAAATAATGTCCATACGTTCCCTTTACTTTTTAACAAAATGTAACTTAGTTTTAACCGAGACGTCTTGTGATATGCAAATCACCAAATCAATGCTTTTGGTCATCAAGAAGTCATTAAGTCATTAAGAAGGGAGTCGTGCTGGATGGACATTTTCAACACAGCCGTATAAAGTTATCATTTTTGATTTGTTTCAGTTTAATTTAACTTCAGTTTAAATTTACATTTACGTGCATTGACACGTTTTCATTTCAGTTTTAGAATATTTCTTTAAACATAGAATCATATTCAAAACCAGTTGATTTTGTAGTGAATTGACTGCTCTTATGTTGTATTGAAAATGACGCATCCATCCGTTTCATTCATTAATTGTTTTCCAATGCACATGGACTGTATGTGCGTCCACCTGTAAATATGTTTGTGTTTCTTATATTAAGAAAAGGCAGTTTA
The DNA here is from genome assembly GCF_910591455.1 of Pholis gunnellus. Classification (NCBI taxonomy): domain Eukaryota; kingdom Metazoa; phylum Chordata; class Actinopteri; order Perciformes; family Pholidae; genus Pholis; species Pholis gunnellus. Next base: position 24,923,967 of record NC_136537.1, read on the forward strand.
ACGAGTCAATTTTGACTTCACCTTTTTCATTTAATACCGTAATTCAGAGACTATGAGCTACTGCAGCAGAGTTACATTATTGTTTGTAGAATTACTAATCTCAACAGTTTTATGGCATTTGCAGCTTACGATGCACAAAAGAAGTTTCATTGTAAAATGTGATTCACCTGAGACTGAAGGAATCTTCACTTTGATGGATTAAAAGCACATTAACACGAGGACTCATGGGTCTTAAGACCTAAACCAACAGCCTCTTCACATTTTGGAGCGAATACTTTCAGAGAAATTGTCTTTGCCAGCCTAATAGCTATGTTTTAAATTATTGTCATGTAAATACTTGTAAATATGTGAATATACCATTTCAGACAGAAATGTATTATTGTAAATAATTAAAGCTTTTAAACACACGAGTGTTGCTGCTTCTTCTCTCAATGGATACTTCTCAGAAAAATGTGCGACTCATGTGACTCGCTGTCACGTGTCAATTGCAACATAAAGATAATGAATTGTTACGAGATAAACGCTTGATGCTGTCACAGGCGTGGCGGCCTGACGTTGGCCCGCTGCCTGCAGACTGCTGATAATAGTCTGAGGCTCTGAAACAGTTATGACAGTAAACTATACAGTAAACTGTATGCTCTGTTTGTACAGTAACTTGAACCTCCCTGTGATGTTAGTGTCCACTAGATGGCAGCGGTTCATTATCTGCCTCAGTTCTGTTTCTCTGCATTCAAACTGGATGTCCACTGGAGTTCAGTAGCCGAGGATATCCGCAAAGAAATCCAAGATAGCAACTAAAATATCACTAATAAGCTTCTTTTTTTTTTATTACATCTTTATTGATTTTTTTTTATTCATTTGTTGATTTCATTGTTCACTGCATTTAATAATGCAGGAATCCTGAAGTAACTTTGATTTCCAACCGGCTACACCAATGACACACTTCTAGGTTTACAATACATTGATTGTAAGATAGCACAACTAAACTCCTTGAACCACTGTATCAATGCAACATGATTCAGATAGGCGGGACGGGAACAAAGCACAAGACAATGAATTGAGTGACTAACCCAAAGCAAGGTTTATTAGAAATAGTATTATCAGTAATACACAACACTAAAAACAGTCCTGTTCCCCAGAAAAAACACTCAAACAAAGTCATAGTATAGTAAGACACCATTGACAGGCGACCACATGAAACGGGTTAATAACTTGATTAAAATGAAGGATTTCTAAATTGAATTCTCAAACTGTTTATTAGAAAGTCATTGTACAGTCCTTTAAAATAAAATCCAAATATTTAAGCATACAAAAAGTGAACAAAATTCCTAAAATTACAAAGTAGCAGCTTTAATGTTCATTACCTTTCAGCTGGTTTGATCAGAAATGACTCTGGGACTTTAACAATGGAATATACACCTGAACATAAATATTTGGGAAATACTTTTGATGAATTTATGACCTTTGAAGATGGAATTCAAATCTCAGCAGGTTCAGAAAATGACTCGCTAGATCTGAAGAAAAATGGTTGAAAGATTTCTCTGTAAAAAACCAAGCTTATGAACCTATTTTATAATTAAGCGCAGTTATGGCACAGAATGTTATGTTCTAGCAAAAGTATCAAGGAGTCAAATGTCTTTAGTTTCCCGCTGAGATCAGGAACCCTTCGTCTGAACTTTGAAGAGGGCAGATTTTAAAACATCCAGAAGGAAAACGTGTGAATTATGCAAATTAGGAGTTGAGAATGAATCACATTGTTGTCCTTGTGGTGAGTTTAGAATATCTTTATCAAACAAATGTTCAGAATCCAGAAATGTTTTGGTGCACTGATGCAAAATGAAATAACTCTTTGTTTCTGATCTTTGGTTTATTTGTTTAGAATTATTTGAAACATGTATGTTGCTACTCTGGTTTCTTGTCTCTCTTTTTTAAAATAGTGCTGGGAATATTATCTATGCATGACAATAATAAATAACAAACCCAGCCTTTGTGTCCTCGAACAAAACACTGAATATTTCACAGAGAAAATACAATTAAAACAACAAGTCTGAAAGTCCACGTTTTCCTCTTTCTGGCGTTCCTGATTCAGATTTCTGGGTAAATTCCAAAAAAGGTTTGAACTGGTTCAGAAGTTCCTCATGAAGTTTCAGACAAACAGATTATTAAATCAGAATAATACATGAGTCACAGTGTTTGTGTGTATTCAGCCTTTCAGGAGGTTGTGTTATTCAAACGTTCAGCTCGCCCACGGATCTTTCCCCGTCTTCTCCTGAAACACAATAAAAAGGTTTCCATCACAATCAGCAGCATTAACGCAGCTGACAGGAGAGATCGAGACTTAATTAATTAAGACTGTTAATAAAATGAATATTAAAGATATGAAATCACCTGGTACTTCCTGTAGTGCGTTAGAGTTCTGCAGTGCTGCAGCTTGGCTTCATCCTCGTCAGCGTAGATCAGCTGACACAAGTTACAGAAGTAACCGACGACCGGACGAACAAACTCTGTTCCTGTAGGAACAAGAAGAACACAGTGAGGGGACAGTGAACGCACCACGGCTGCTGATCCAATGAGAGACAAACTAAATGATACTATACAGTGTATGTGATAGACTAAACCTGTAAAATGCATACTAGACACTTAAAGATACCCATATCTACTGGTGTAATCAATTCCCCCCCAATAAAGTTTTAAGACATGAAGCATCGGTTTCACTCGACAGAACCGGAGGTTGCCGCCTTTTTCCACCCAGGGTCAGGTGAGCAGTGTAAACAATGAGGTGGATTCTCTTACCAACAGGTTTGGTGGGTTCCTGCAGATCCACAGCGCTCCCTGCAGGTCCAGATTGTTGCTGCACTTGGATCGTAGCCTCCGAGTCCTGCAGCCGATCAACAGCAGCTTTCTATACACAGGATAGATTATTAAAACCTTTATCTGGTGTTCCTGATCTGCAGACTGAGTATTCATTCATAAACAAACTGAACCACATGCATATCAGTGAGAATATCCAGGTTTTTAAGTTGACTTTACATTCTGCAGCTGCAAAACGCTGCTGGTCTTCAGTTGTACCTGTTCAGTCAGTGGTTTTGGAGGATCTCCAGTAGAGTCTGGTTGATCAGGACTCTGTGAATCCTTCAGTCCTGAACCAGATGTCTCCCCCTGAACATCGGAAGACTTTTCGTCATTACACTCGGCCATCTCTTGAGTCTTTTTGTCTCTAGACTCGTCCATCTCTTGAGTCTTTTTGTCTCTACACTCGTCCATCTCTTGAGTCTTTTTGTCTCTACACTCGTCCGTCTCTGGAGTCTTTTTGTCTCTAGACTCGTCCGTCTCTGGAGTCTTTTTGTCTCTAGACTCGTCCGTCTCTTGAGTCTTTTTGTCTCTAGACTCGTCCGTCTCTGGAGTCTTTTTGTCTCTAGACTCGTCCGTCTCTGGAGTCTTTTTGTCTCTACACTCGTCCGTCTCTGGAGTCTTTTTGTCTCTAGACTCATCCATCTCGTGAGTCTTTTTGTCTCTAGACTCGTCCGTCTCTTGAGTCTTTTTGTCTCTACACTCGTCCGTCTCTGGAGTCTTTTTGTCTCTACACTCGTCCGTCTCTGGAGTCTTTTTTTCTCTAGACTCATCCATCTCGTGAGTCTTTTTGTCTCTACACTCGTCTGTCTCTGGAGTCTTTTTGTCTCTAGACTTGTCTGTCTCTGGAGTCTTTTTGTCTCTAGACTCGTCCATCTCGTGAGTCTTTTTGTCTCTACACTCATCCGTCTCTGGAGTCTTTTTGTCTCTACACTCGTCCGTCTCTGGAGTCTTTTTGTTTCTAGACTTGTCTGTCTCTGGAGTCTTTTTGTCTCTAGACTCGTCCATCTCGTGAGTCTTTTTGTCTCTACACTCGTCCGTCTCTGGAGTCTTTTTGTCTCTACACTCATCCAACTTCACAGTCTCTTTGTCTCTACAATCGTTCGTCTTTGACGTGTTTTTCTCTTTACACTCGTCTGTCTTTTGAGTCTTTTTGTTTTTAATCTCGTTCGTCTCTGGAGGCTTCTTAGTTGATCCTTCCTTCTTGTGGATCGCAAACTTTTTCTCATCATTCGTCGATTCGTTCAACTTTTCAGGCATCGAGTCATTCTCATGAGTCCTTTTTCTTTTTAACATCTTGTATTCCGGACTCGTTTTAGAGATGGACTCTTTTTCTGGAACTTTTTTAGCAGCAGACTCCTTCTCAGTGGAGTTCTTCTCTTCAGTCTTTTTTGACTCTCTTTCTGGAGTATTATTATTGACAGACTCTTTCTCTGAAGTCACTTTAGACCAGTCTTCCTCTGGACTCTTTTTAGACGTAGACTCTTCCTCTCGAGTCTTTTTAGACGTTGTCTCTTCCTCTCGAGGCTTTTTAGGCGTAGGCTCTTTCTCTCGAGGCTTTTTAGACGTAGACTCTTCCTCTCGAGTCTTTTTAGACGTTGTCTCTTCCTCTCGAGTCTTTTTAGGCGTTGGCTCTTTCTCTCGAGGCTTTTTAGACGTTGGCTCGTCCTCTCGAGTCTTTTTAGACGTTGGCTCGTCCTCTCGAGTCTTTTTAGACGTTGGCTCGTCCTCTCGAGTCTTTTTAGACGTTAACTCTTCCTCTCGAGGCTTTTTAGACGTTGACTCTTCCTCTCGAGTCTTTTTAGACGTTGGCTCGTCCTCTCGAGTCTTTTTAGACGATGGCTCTTCCTCTCGAGGCTTTTTAGACGTTGGCTCTTTCTCTCGAGGCCTTTTAGACATTGGCGTTTTAGACGTTGACTCTTCCTCTGGAGTCTTTTTAGATGTTGACTCTTTCTCTGGAGTCTTCTCAGACGTAGACTCTTTCCCTTGATGTTTTTTAGTCGTTGACTCTTTCTCTTGAGGCTTTTTAGATGTTGACTCTTTCTCTGGAGTCTTTTTAGACGTTGACTCTTTCTCTGGAGTCTTTTTAGACGTTGACTCTTTCTCTGGAGTCTTTTTAGACGTTGACTCTTTCTCTGGAGTCTTCTCAGACGTAGACTCTTTCCCTTGATGTTTTTTAGTCGTTGACTCTTTCTCTTGAGGCTTTTTAGATGTTGACTCTTTCTCTGGAGTCTTTTTAGACGTTGACTCTTTCTCTGGAGTCTTTTTAGACGTAGACTCTTTCTCTTGAGGCTTTTTAGACGTAGACTCTTTCTCTTGAGGCTTTTTAGACGTTGACTCTTTCTCTTGAGGCTTTTTAGATGTTGACTCTTTCTCTGGAGTCTTTTTAGACATTGACTCTTTCTCTTGAGGCTTTTTAGATGTTGACTCTTTCTCTGGAGTCTTTTTAGACGTTGACTCTTTCTCTGGAGTCTTTTTAGATGTTGACTCTTTCTCTTGAGGCTTTTCAGACGTAGACTCTTTCTCTGGAGTCTTTTTAGATGTTGACTCTTTCTCTTGAGGCTTGTTAGACGTTGACTCTTTCTCTGGAGTCTTTTTAGACGTAGACTCTTTCTCTGGAGTCTTTTTAGATGTTGACTCTTTCTCTTGAGGCTTTTTAGATGTTGACTCTTTCTCTGGAGTCTTTTTAGACATTGACTCTTTCTCTGGAGTCTTTTTAGATGTTGACTCTTTCTCTTGAGGCTTGTTAGACGTTGACTCTTTCTCTGGAGTCTTTTTAGACGTAGACTCTTTCTCTGGAGTCTTTTTAGACGTTGACTCTTTCTCTGGAGTCTTTTTAGACGTTGACTCTTTCTCTGGAGTCTTTTTAGACGTTGACTCTTTCTCTGGAGTCTTTTTAGATGTTGACTCTTTCTCTTGAGGCTTGTTAGACGTTGACTCTTTCTCTGGAGTCTTCTTCAAGGACTCCTCGCTCCCATCAGACTTCCTCTTATTAGATTTGTCGATGTTTAGTCTCTCACTCCTTTTGCTGCCCTTCTTCACATCCTCGGCCGACTGAGGCGACAACCTATGAAGACAGGGATTCAGGATTAATGACCACAGAAATCTGAATGGTGAACAGAAGAAGAGGTGAAAGTTTGGGGACTCTGACCCGTTGGGGAGAGTCTTGTATCTGTTGGAGATGTGTGGGTAGATTATGAAGCCGTTGATTTTAACAGATTTAGATGTCAGCTCTTCAACGACTCTCAGAGCCTCAGAAGAAGTCGACATCTCGATGAAACCCTGAAACACACCAACAATAATGATGAAGAGATGTCATTAAACTCAAGTCCCATCTGTGTTTCCCCCAATTCAAAATCCGCTTTATGAAAATCCGCCTATTCAGAATAAATTTGCAATCTAGTATTAATTATTGGTTTAGATGAGGCAGAACATGGCGCGTATTGGGGTTATCCCAGGGTAGAAACTTCAGTAGCAAATCTCAAATTCATGCTTATTAATGAATAATGTTAGGCCTATGCCTAGACGGTGTGTTTTTTATTTTATTTATTTATATTTATATATATATATATATATATATATATATATATATATATATATATATATATATATAAATTAGTGGTGGGCAAGTTAACACATTCATTAATTAACGCCGACAATTATTTTATCACGCGTTAACGCAGTTTTTAAAATTTATTATTAAGCGGACATTTTTAACAAGAACCGGGCAGCGAGCGTTTCTCCCTACGTTGCATCAACAGATGACATTGTGTGTTGTAACAAACAGAAGAACAGTTTCTGACCGCTCTGCGTCTGCGGGTCCGATAGAACTTCACCGCCGTCCCAAAATCTTTCACCAGGTTGATGAATTCAGTGTCGTCCATGGGACTAATCGGGAGGTTAAGGAAGTAAACCACTCGGGACGGCGAAGACTGCAAACAACAACAAAAAAACATCAAGACACATCTGACCAACAAATTAATTAATTATTAATGTCATTATTTCCTTCTTACTTCGCATTCATCTCGTACTTCTTCATCTGCAACAAACAAAGCAGAGATTAAATATTATATATAATGACTAATGAAATTAGATTAGAGTCATTTCAGATTGTTCCAGAACAGTCGCTCCTGGTTTACCTTGATCATCAGACTGGTCTTCTCCCAGTTCATCCAGAGTGATGCAGTTCTCCAGGTCTATAGGGAAATCTGGTTCCTCCTGGAGACAACACACAGGCCAGAGACTGGTGAGACCATTTGCTGATATTTGTTGTTCATCTGATATCAGTGATTCATAGTTTGAAGTCTAAACATTAGTTTTATACACGTATCCTGTTTCAAACATTGGGTATTTAAGTCTTCTGAGCCCACAGTGGTTAAATACTTTAAGTAGTACTATTCCTACTGCTACTACAAATACTCTGTCTGCAGATATCGGACTGGTGGATTTGATTATTATTATCATTACTGATATTATTGTTTTCTACTTGAATCATCTGTTGCTGACAATCCATAACCGTCAAAGTGTATTTCTAAATACTAGGGGAGCAAATATTACTTTTAGAGATGGCGCGATCACGTTTTCTGTGCCGTCTGTACCGATTGTCTATGAGCAATAACGGCCGATACAGATAGTTTGTTTTATTTTAGCAGCTGGTGAACAACACTTTTTCTTTCAACACCATCACGAAATTTCAATCATTTCCACCACCGTAAAGTCAGTATGAACCGTCAAAAATGCTAAGTCAATGGACTCCACCGTTACTCGCTCTACTTCTGTCGATGTTACAATGTAACATTATCAGAAAGCATCAACGGCGATCTCCAGATAGCAGATTTTCTACTGAATATTGGCTCATAACTTTTAACACTACGATGGTCAAACTGTGTGATTAATCCACAGTTCATGTAAGCGCCGAACCGTGACGGGGGATCCGTACGGATCATCCATCAACTCAATCTGTTACAGGGCTACTAAATACATGTGTATTTCAATTTTATATCAAAGTATGATGTTTCATCTGTAAAAGAAGTGTGTTGCGTTTGCACCTCGTCGTCCTCCAGTTGAGTCTCCTCTGCTTCTTCCTCCTCCTTAATCGGTATCTCCTCCTCTTTTTCTGCCTTTTCCTTCTTTATCTCCATTACTCTCTCCTGATGATCAACCTTTTCCTTCTTTATCTCCATTACTCTCTCCTGATGATCAGCCTTTTCTTTCTTTATCTCCATTACTCTCTCCTGATGATCAACCTTTTCTTTCTTTATCTCCGTTGCTTCCTGCTGATCATCAGCCTCTTCCTTCTTCAACTCCGTTTCTTTATCTGAAAACGGAAATCAGAACAGTTTCTTTAAAATCTGTCTCTGGTTTTCCTTTTCCAGAAACAGCGTAGAATTTATTCATGTCTACCTTCTTTAGGTGAGTCAGTTCTCTCTGCAGGACGGTCGTCTTCCTCCAGCTGGTCCTCTTCCTCCTCCTCTACATCTTCATCCTCCAGACTCTCTCCGTCCTCTCCGATTACCTCCATCCCCTCGATGTCACTCTCCTCTGCAGACGACCTGCAGGGGATCACCATCGCAGTTTTTTACTTTGTAAAACTCAAAGACATTCAAAGCAGCAGGTGGTGTTAAATGTGGGATTGATATAACAAACAGGAGAAACTCACTCGTCTTCCTTCTCAGTGGCTTCTTTGTCTTCAGGTTTGGAGTCTTTGACAAGAGCTGGATCAGGATCAGACCTGGACTCAGAGTCTGAGGAGAGAAGGAGACAATCATCTAACAGGTTTTACGGGTTGGATGATTTTTTCAAAGTGGAAAGACTTTACTACAATTGTTTCTTTCTGTTTCTTCTTTATCATATTCCCCAGATGTTTTATGATCCCTCTGTTGGTTTTATTGTTGCTTTTATCTGCCATCTTTCTCTGTAAAGCACTTCTTAAAAATACGTGTTAACTATATTATTATTACTACAATCACTAATCATACTTAATGTATGGAGAGATTAAAAAGAATGAGTTGACAGTTGATTAATCTGCATCTATTCTGATAGAGTAATTATTGCTTCTCAGCTGTGTAGATTTGTTGCTTTTCTTCCTCAAACATCAAAGCTAAGTTAAATAGTGCTGCAACTAAACATCTACCGAATATATTCCGGATTGACTGCCTGGTAAATAAAATTTCCAAATTTTTTGTTCCAAATCCAAAGATGTTCTGTTTAATATGATATAAAACAGAGAAGAGCACAAAATATTCATATCTGAGAGGCTGAAAACTGCATTTTCCGCAATTTTTAAATGAAAAACTATCAAAATAGTGGATAACACGGTTTCTGTCAATTCACTGATCGATAAGTCGACTTATAGTTGCAGCTCTTCAGTAAATATCTGTTTTCTTAGCCGTTGGTCCGATAAAGAAACTTTAGTGAACATAATACATATATAAAAACATTGTGTTTTCTTACCAGTCGTCTCTGGCACCACCAACTTTTCTCTGGACTTGCTGCTGGATTCCTCTCTGGACTTAGACCTGGACCTCGTCTCTCTGCTGGGCTTTTCTCTAGATTTATCTCTGGTTCTGTTGCTTTTCTCTTTTGTGGACTTTTCCCTGGATTTAGACCTGGTTCTGGTGGCCTTGTCTTTGCTGGATTTGTCTCTAGACCTGGACCGCCCCTCTCTGCTGGACTTTTCCATAGATTTATCTCTGGATCCGGACTTAGTTCTGGTGCTTTTCTCATTTGTGGACTTTTCTCTGGATTCAGACAGGGTTTTGGTTGTCTTGTCTCTGCTGGATTTATCTCTGGACCTAGACTTGGATCTGGACTTCTCTTCGCTGGACTTATCTCTAGATTTATCCCTGGATCTGGACTTCCCCTCTTTGCTGGACTCGTCTCTAGATTTATCTCTGGATCTGGACCGGGTGCTCTTTTCCCTGCTGGATTTCCTTCCCTCCGCCTCCTTCTTCCTGTCCTTCTCTCTGTCCTCACTGCTCCTCCTCCTCTTGGTCTCTGTCATCTTGTCTTCATTCTCTCTGCTTGAACTCCGCGTCCTTTTGGTCGAGGACATTTCCTCTTCGTACCTCTTAGCTGCAGTGACCCGCCTGCAAGAAGAAAAGTATTCTTACTGATCAATAATCCATGGATCAGAATCAGCTGATCAATCACCCATCAGGCTGATCGTACTCACATGAGGCTCTTGTATTCTCCGGAGAAAGACACTTTGATGGATTCATTGTTGATCCACAGAGCTTTGGAGGAATAATAATCCACCATCTTCTGAGCATCAGGAGTGTTTTTCATCTCTACAAAGGCCTGAAGAATAAACACAACTGATGTTCGAATATGGTACTCTGATAAAGTACTACAGTACATTATTACGGAAATACAGAATGGTACTACGGCATGGTATTAGAGTATGGTACAGTATGGTATTACAGCACAACAGTACGGCACAAGAGTATGGTACTATGTACTACAGTTTGGCACTATGTATTACAGTATGGTATTATGTATTACAGTATGGTACAACAGTACGGTACTATGTACTACAGTATAGTACTATGTATGGTATTACAACACAACAGTACAGTACTATGTACTACAGTATGGTATAGTACTACTACAACAAAAACACTATATTGTCTTCAACAAAGGACGAAGGACTCGTCTATCTCCAGATTAAATGTTTCCTAGTTGTAAAGTTTTACTTTACTTGTAGATTTTAACAAAAACATTTACAGATTGTTAAATGTGGAGGAAAAGAGGTATTGGATCAGCATTCAGTACGAGGGGAGAAAGAGTCGGATCGGTACAGACCGAACAGGACTCTCTCACCTTAGACGGCAGGAACAGGGTGTAGAGCGGCGGGCCGAAGCGCTTGATGATGGTGAGCAGATCTGATTGGTTGTCTTCTCCTGCTGGAGCCGGAGAGAAACTCACCACCCGAGAACTCTGTGAGGAGAAACAGCTGATTTTATCTCTCTAGTGTGGAGGGCAAGCTGAGGCTTTTTTTAAACTATCCACGACCGTTTTAGACATGATTTCCGTCCACACTAACACGTCTACATATGTACACTGGCCATGCGGGTGCCGGTGTAATCAGGAAGTAGATTGTTGTATTTTCTGTAGCTAAGCTATCAGAATATTATTGTAATAATAAAAGGTCAGACTTGATACTTGAGATATATATCTTTATATTACCAAAGCATGCACTCAAACAGACACATTTAGTGTTAAAAATACTCTTCCTAATTTAGTTTCAAGGCTGCAGGTGTATATTTTAAAATTAAAGTTTTACTAGATTATGGGTCAAGAAATTTGGTCTCTCACTCGCCTCCTCTTGGTTTCATTGTCGGTTCTCTCACTCTTAGCTCTGCTGGTGGCTGAAGTCTCTGTCGTACTGGAGAGCATTTATGCTTTTGTTTGTTTACAGTTTCTTTGTGAACTTCACAATAGTTGTGCAGAACAATAGGCATTGATAAGAAAAGGAAAGTCCTTCGCTTTGTGTCCATCGTCCTCCTCAAAGCCGCTAACCGTGACTTCGGGCGCCTGCTCCGTAGGGCTGATAACGCCGCCGGACACGTCACTCGCTAATTGCTCCAATAACAGCTGCTTCCACCACATGTTGGCAGTAGAAGAATTATAAAATGCAGAATTTAACTGCACAACAGCTGCTAGTATTAGCAACGCCTGTAATCTGTTACACATGTTGAATTAAGCTGGTAGTAGATTGGTAATCAAGGCTAGCAGTAAACGTAGCAAAAGATATGCGTTGTAAAACAAAAATGTAGCAGCGTGGATGTAGCCTGAGTTTTATATGCAAGTGTTATCTAGTAAATGATGTTTACGTGATGCTAAAGCTGTCACTGAAGAGTCAGGCCGTATTGTAACTGTGAAGCTCAGATGTAAAGGGAATGGGTGAAGTGGACTTTGAGTCTGACCATCGTGTTGCTTCAGCGGCGGCATGTTGGATGAATATCTACCTGGAGGAAGTTGAAGGTATTGGAGATCCTGAACTCCATCTTTTCTCCGTTCACAGTTGGAGGATAGTTCCCGTGGAACTTCACCAAGTCTTTGGCCTGGTCGGTGGTGCCCAGCTCCACAAACGCCTGCAGCATTCACAACAGATTGATTTTTTTGTTGCGTGTGAAAAAATAAACTACATTTTTTTGTTATGCTTCACTGAGCTGCACATTTGTCTGAAGTGGTTGATTCTTCCAGCTATTTATGTACAACATGCATGCCATTTACTTTGTTTTCTAACCACCGAATAGACTGCAGAGGACCCAAAGACAAACGGACTAACTCAATACGTAGAGCCCAGTTGCTCCGTGTGGTTCAATAAAGATCGAGGGTCACTTGCACTAAACAAATTCAAAGTCCAAGTTCCAACGATAACTGTCATGCAACACTGTGGGGACGTTGGCAAAGTTGGAATCATTTCATTCTTTTGCTGCCGAAACTATTTCATACATCTGGTGTCTTAATTACACCTTTTGTATTTCTGTTAACATAGTTATTACTGAAGGGGAGAAGAAGACCATCACTGTAACAGCTGATTCATAACATTTGACCAGTGGTGTATTACACCGCTGTGTGTGATGAACCACGTGGACTCACTAGAGACGGGAACATGAGGACCGTGACGATCTTTCCAAACGGTTCGGCCAGCTTCCTGAGGTACGCCTCGTCCACGGACTGAGCCGGAAACCTCACACACACCACTTTACCTTTCTCTGACGTCTGACAGGAAACACACACACAAGATGTTTGTTATTTAAGAGCAGATACATTCAACGTTAATGCTTTCTGACTTTCTGAGTCTTTACCTTCTTTTGGGTCTTTTTATTTGGCTTTACTGTTAAACACAGAAAACAACAAATGTTAGTGCAATAATAAGAAGAGAATGAACAGTGAACTGAAAACAATAAGATGTCTTTACTGGAGGAGTTCTGATTGGCTGTCTGGGGCTGCTGGGCAGCCTTTCCTTCGTCCTTCTTCTCCGATTGGTCGTCGGGCCTTAAATGACGAGACAGATGATATTGAAGACGTAAACCTCTTTATTAAAACTACATAAATAAAGGCTGTTACGACCATATATGAGGTACTCTTTAGGTAAAAAATAATTAAACAAATACATTATGAAGTAGGGGGAGGGGGGTGATATTCAGTTCATTAATTCAGACGTCACCGTTAACGTGAGCCACCCAGTGCAAAATATATTATTTATATTTATTTATGGATGGTTCCTTGACAAAAGAAATCTCGTAAATGTATTCAACTTTTCGTCTCAGTTGTTTTTTTCCCCTTACAAAAATATACCACTTTAATCTCAGATATTTTTTTGGCCCTTTTAAATTCCATTCCACAGTCTTTATGGATATTTTGTTGATCTGTTCTAGTGGTGAATGCCACTGACCTGCTGAATGTCTCCATGCGACAGTCCCAGTTAGGAAACCTGCAGCAGAGACGTGACGTAGTTATTAAAACAGAAACAAAAGACAATCATTAAATGAAATCCTAAGACTTATTCTAGTCCTTCAGGGTTAGGACTGCGTTAGGGCTCCAAAAGTGTTTTGGGTCACTGAAAACAAACCTTTTCCTTTCAAGGTGAAGATGTCAAGGTGAACTTTTAAGTGTTGACATTTCAACGCGGTAAACAGAGATCTGGACTTGTGATGTCAGACTGTGCGCTATCAACTCCTTTATGAGGCATCACTAATAAGGAATTGGCCAAAATGACTTAGGTCACTGCTACATAACCCAAGCCTTTATGACGAATAATTTGTTCATCGTTTCTATGATGTTTTTTTAAGCTAAAGGTTTCAGGGCTTGGAGCAGTTAAAGTGAACTACTCTGAGGAAAAACAAGAAAGAGAAACTTACTGCTGCAGGAGGCTGAGCTGTCCGTCTGCATGGTGAGGCCCGTTTATATGTTTAACCCACACCTGAAACACAAGAACAAACAGCAGCATAAACAAACTCGTCTCACTGGACTGCGTCTACCTGACAGCTGCTGCAGGTGCATACAACTTCCATCCCACCCCCCATCAGACTCTGTAGAGAGAGGGTTCGAGGAGGAGAACAGGTGTACTTACCTTCTCTGACATCACAGTGATATCACACAGAGAGCACGAGTACGGGAACCCTGGCGGAGACGTCCCGTGGAAGTCCAGAGCTTCATTCTTGGAGGGCAAAGAGGCGGCGGCGGCGGCTACGACGGCAGGCCGGCTGCTGCTGCTCCTGATGGAAGAGGTCTCAGACTCACAGCGCTTCACACAAGTTTTTGGATGGTACTCTTCAGTAGGAGGCATTGACATGTGATCAGCTGGTTCCAGCTGAGAGAAACGGGAAGCACGAGTTTTTTTGGTTCTTCCTGCAGAGCTGAAAGAGGGTCGGTCCTGTGAGGATGCTGGAACGGTGTCTCTGCCTGTCTTACCATACTTAGAGGGTCCTGGCTCGGGGTTGTAGTCCTGAGAGGGCACTGGACCAGCATCTCTGCCCGTCTTACCATAGTCAGAAAGTCCTGGGTTGTAGCTGTAGTCTTGAGAAGACACTGGAGTGGCGTCTCGGCCCGTCTTACCATAGTCAGAAAGTCCTGGGTTGTAGCTGTAGTCTTGAGAAGACACTGGAGTGGCATCTCTGCCCGTCTTGCCATAATCAGAAAGTCCTGGGTTGTAGTTGTAGTCTTGAGAAGACACTGGAGTGGCGTCTCTGCCCGTCTTGCCATAATCAGAAAGTCCTGTGTTGTAGTTGTAGTCTTGAGAGGACACTGGACTGGCGACTCTGCCCATCTTACCATAATCAGAAGGTCCTGGTCTGTGGTTGTAGTCTTTGGAGGAAACTGGACCGACGTCTCTTCCCGTCTTGCCATAATCAGAAGGTCCTGGTCTGTGGTTGTAGTCCTTGGAGGAAACTGGACTGGCGTCTCTGCCCGTCTTGCCATAATCAGAAGGTCCTGGTCTGTGATTGTAGTCCTGGGAGGAAACTGGAGCGGCGTCTCTGCCCGTCATGCCATAATCAGAAGGTCCTGGTCTGTGGTTGTAGTCCTGGGAGGAAACTGGACCGGCGTCTCTGCCTGTCTTGCCATAATCAGACAGGCCTGGTCTGTGGTTGTAGTCCTGAGAGAACACTGGACTGGCGACTCTGCCCGTCTTACCATAATCAGAAGGTCCTGGTCTGTAGTCCACCAAAAAGCTGGAGGACGATAATAATGATGGTATGTATTTTCTGACAGAGCTGTCGGTCTTGGGATTCCCCCACCGGTCCAGCTCAGATGAAAGAGGACCAGCCGTTACCTGGTCTAGAGGGTACTGGAGTGGCTGGCTGCGGGGATGATCCCAGTCGCCAGCGGTGGGGTTGACGGTAGGTCGAAGGGAGGAGCTGGGGGGATAAGAGGAAGAAGAGGAGAAAGAAGGAGAAAGAGTATCGGGACAGAAAGGTTTGACGGTCCCCCTTTTTCCTTTGATCTGTTTGAGGACTTGAGGCAGGGACTCGAGGGTGAGGACGTCTTCGGGAAGCTCGGCCAGCAGCGCCAGGTCGGCAGGCTCCAGACCACAGCTATTCAGGATGCCAAGAGCGCCGTCCTGCGACAACTGAGACCCTCTGGAGGAAAAGGACGAGGGCGGGTGGGACGAGGATGGATGGGACTCCTGAGGTTGCCTGTAAAAGTCGCGGTCCGATGAGGCGTGGCGGCGGTCCGATGAGGCGTGGCGGCGGCCCGAAGAGCCATGGCGGTGGTCCGAAGAGCCGTAAGGTCCAGGATCAGGTCTGCGATCGGAGTCAGACGAAGGTGGTCTGTACGGGTAGTTGTGAGACATGATGGAAGTAGAGACGCTCGGGGCGTCTTCTGCAGACAGAAGGTGTCAGGGAAGACAGGAGATGTAAAATCTGACTCACAGAGACGCAGAAATGGTGAAGACGGTTCGTCTCAAGATAAAAACATGAACACAAGCTGATCAGTTGAGTGAAAAGTACACAGGAATGGTGACGGTATCTTTGTTTCATACGAGAAACAAAGAAAATGAACAAGTAAATTGTATTAAATACATGAACTTTAACTAAACCTCTTACCAAAGTATACCTGAAAAAGCCAAATCCATCTTTACAATTCAACCATAAAAAAAAGGAAGACCCATCATAATAAGACAACGGTAGATATTGTACTTTGTACTTAAACTTGTTATGTATTTAAACTGAAGGATGAAGCGTTCCTTTATGTGTTGATGTTGAATGTTTGTGATAAACTGAAGGATGAAGTGTTCCTTTGTGTGTTGATGTTGATTGTTTGAGATAAACTGAAGGATGAAGTGTTCCTTTGTATGTTGATGATGAATGTTTGTGATAAACTGAAGGATGAAGTGTTCCTTTATGTGTTGATGTTGAATGTTTGTGATAAACTGAAGGATGAAGTGTTCCTTTATTTGTTGATGTTGAATGTTTGTGATAAACTAAAAGATGAAGTGTTTCTTTGTGTTGATGTTGAATGTTTGTGATAAACTGAAGGTTTACGTGTTCCTTTATGAGTTGATGTTTGTGATAAACTGAAGGATGAAGTGTTCCTTTATGAGTTGATGTTTGTGATAAATTGAAGGATGAAGTGTTCCTTTATGAGTTGATGTTGAATGTTTGTGATAAACTAAAAGATTAAGTTTTTGTGTTGATGTTGAATGTTTGTGATAAACTAAAAGATGAAGTGTTTTTGTTTTGATGTTGAATGTTTGTGATAAACTGAAGGATGAAGTGTTCCTTTATTTGTTGATGTTGAATGTTTGTGATAAACTAAAAGATGAAGTTTTTGTGTTGATGTTGAATGTTTGTGATAAACTAAAAGATGAAGTGTTTTTGTGTTGATGTTGAATGTTTGTGATAAACTGAAGGATTACGTGTTCCTTTATGAGTTGATTTTGAATGTTTGTGATAAACTAAAGGATGAAGTGTTCCTTTGTGTTGATGTTGAATGTTTGTGATAAACTGAAGGATGAAGTGTTCCTTTGTGTTGATGTTGAATGTTTGTGATAAACAGAAGGATGAAGTTTTCCTTTGTGTTGATGTTGAATGTTTGTGATAAACTTAAAGATGAAGTGTTTCTTTATGTGTTGATGATGAATGTTTGTGATAAACTGAAGGATAAAGTGTTCCTTCATTTGTTGATGTTGAATGGTTGTGATAAACTAAAAGATTAAGTGTTTTTGTGTTGATGTTGAATGTTTGTGATGAACTGAAGGATGAAGTGTTCCTTTATTTGTTGATGTTGAATGTTTGTGATAAACTAAAAGATGAAGTGTTTCTTTGTGTTGATGTTGAATGTTTGTGATTAACTAAAAGATGAAGTGTTTCTTTGTGTTGATGTTGAATGTTTGTGATAAACTGAAGGATGAAGTGTTCCTTTGTGTGTTGATGTTGATTGTTTGAGATAAACTGAAGGATGAAGTGTTCCTTTGTATGTTGATGATGAATGTTTGTGATAAACTGAAGGATGAAGTGTTCCTTTATGTGTTGATGTTGAATGTTTGTGATAAACTGAAGGATGAAGTGTTCCTTTATTTGTTGATGTTGAATGTTTGTGATAAACTAAAAGATGAAGTGTTTCTTTGTGTTGATGTTGAATGTTTGTGATAAACTGAAGGTTTACGTGTTCCTTTATGAGTTGATGTTTGTGATAAACTGAAGGATGAAGTGTTCCTTTATGAGTTGATGTTTGTGATAAATTGAAGGATGAAGTGTTCCTTTATGAGTTGATGTTGAATGTTTGTGATAAACTAAAAGATGAAGTTTTTGTGTTGATGTTGAATGTTTGTGATAAACTAAAAGATGAAGTGTTTTTGTTTTGATGTTGAATGTTTGTGATAAACTGAAGGATGAAGTGTTCCTTTATTTGTTGATGTTGAATGTTTGTGATAAACTAAAAGATGAAGTTTTTGTGTTGATGTTGAATGTTTGTGATAAACTAAAAGATGAAGTGTTTTTGTGTTGATGTTGAATGTTTGTGATAAACTGAAGGATTACGTGTTCCTTTATGAGTTGATTTTGAATGTTTGTGATAAACTAAAGGATGAAGTGTTCCTTTGTGTTGATGTTGAATGTTTGTGATAAACTGAAGGATGAAGTGTTCCTTTGTGTTGATGTTGAATGTTTGTGATAAACAGAAGGATGAAGTTTTCCTTTGTGTTGATGTTGAATGTTTGTGATAAACTTAAAGATGAAGTGTTTCTTTATGTGTTGATGATGAATGTTTGTGATAAACTGAAGGATAAAGTGTTCCTTCATTTGTTGATGTTGAATGGTTGTGATAAACTAAAAGATTAAGTGTTTTTGTGTTGATGTTGAATGTTTGTGATGAACTGAAGGATGAAGTGTTCCTTTATTTGTTGATGTTGAATGTTTGTGATAAACTAAAAGATGAAGTGTTTCTTTGTGTTGATGTTGAATGTTTGTGATTAACTAAAAGATGAAGTGTTTCTTTGTGTTGATGTTGAATGTTTGTGATAAACTGAAGGATTACGTGTTCCTTTATGAGTTGATGTTTGTGATAAATTGAAGGATGAAGTGTTCCTTTGTGTTGATGTTGAATGTTTGTGATAAACAGAAGGATGAAGTGTTATTTTATGTGTTGATGATGAATGTTTGTGATAAACTGAAGGATGAAGTGTTCCTTTATTTGTTGATGTTGAATGTTTGTGATAAACTAAAAGATGAAGTTTTTGTGTTGATGTTGAATGTTTGTGATAAACTAAAAGATGAAGTGTTTTTGTGTTGATGTTGAATGTTTGTGATAAACTGAAGGATGAAGTGTTCCTTTATTTGTTGATGTTGAATGTTTGTGATAAACTAAAAGATTAAGTGTTTTTGTGTTGATGTTGAATGTTTTTGATAAACTAAAAGATGAAGTGTTTCTTTGTGTTGATGTTGAATGTTTGTGATAAACTGAAGGATTACGTGTTCCTTTATGAGTTGATGTTTGTGATAAATTGAAGGATGAAGTGTTCCTTTATGAGTTGATGTTGAATGTTTGAGATAAACTGAAGGATGAAGTGTTCCTTTATGTGTTGATGTTGAATGTTTGTGATAAACTAAAGGATGAAGTGTTCCTTTGTGTTGATGTTGAATGTTTGTGATAAACAGAAGGATGAAGTGTTTCTTTATGTGTTGATGATGAATGTTTGTGATAAACTGAAGGATGAAGTGTTCCTTTATTTGTTGATGTTGAATGTTTGTGATAAACTAAAAGATGAAGTGTTTCTTTGTGTTGATGTTGAATGTTTGTGATAAACTAAAAGATGAAGTGTTTCTTTGTGTTGATGTTGAATGTTTGTGATAAACTGAAGGATTACGTGTTCCTTTATGAGTAATGTGTTTGTGATAAACTGAAGGATTACGTGTTCCTTTATGAGTTGATGATGAATGTTTGTGATAAACTGAAGGATTACGTGTTCCTTTATGAGTAATGTGTTTGTGATAAACTGAAGGATTACGTGTTCCTTTATGAGTTGATGTTGAATGTTTGAGATAAACTGAAGGATGAAGTGTTCCTTTATTTGTTGATGTTGAATGTTTGTGATAAACTAAAAGATGAAGTGTTTCTTTGTGTTGATGTTGAATGTTTGTGATAAACTGAAGGATTACGTGTTCCTTTATGAGTTGATGTTTGTGATAAATTGAAGGATGAAGTGTTCCTTTATGAGTTGATGTTGAATGTTTGAGATAAACTGAAGGATGAAGTGTTCCTTTATGTGTTGATGTTGAATGTTTGTGATAAACTAAAGGATGAAGTGTTCCTTTGTGTTGATGTTGAATGTTTGTGATAAACAGAAGGATGAAGTTTTCCTTTGTGTTGATGTTGAATGTTTGTGATAAACTTAAAGATGAAGTGTTTCTTTATGTGTTGATGATGAATGTTTGTGATAAACAGAAGGATGAAGTGTTCCTTTATTTGTTGATGTTGAATGTTTGTGATAAACTAAAAGATGAAGTGTTCCTTTGTGTTGATGATGAATGTTTGTGATAAACTGAAGGATGAAGTGTTCCTTTATGTGTTGATGTTGAATGTTTGTGATAAACTAAAAGATGAAGTTTTTGTGTTGATGTTGAATGTTTGTGATAAACTAAAAGATGAAGTGTTTTTGTGTTGATGTTGAATGTTTGTGATAAACTGAAGGATGAAGTGTTCCTTTATTTGTTGATGTTGAATGTTTGTGATAAACTAAAAGATGAAGTGTTTCTTTGTGTTGATGTTGAATGTTTGTGATAAACTAAAAGATGAAGTTTTTGTGTTGATGTTGAATGTTTGTGATAAACTGAAGGATGAAGTGTTCCTTTATGAGTTGATGTTGAATGTTTGTGATAAACTGAAGGATGAAGTGTTCCTTTGTGTTGATGTTGAATGTTTGTGATAAACAGAAGGATGAAGTTTTCCTTTGTGTTGATGTTGAATGTTTGTGATAAACTTAAAGATGAAGTGTTTCTTTATGTGTTGATGATGAATGTTTGTGATAAACTGAAGGATGAAGTGTTCCTTTATTTGTTGATGTTGAATGGTTGTGATAAACTAAAAGATGAAGTGTTCCTTTGTGTTGATGATGAATGTTTGTGATAAACTGAAGGATGAAGTGTTCCTTTATTTGTTGATGTTGAATGTTTGTGATAAACTAAAAGATGAAGTTTTTGTGTTGATGTTGAATGTTTGTGATAAACTAAAAGATGAAGTGTTTTTGTGTTGATGTTGAATGTTTGTGATAAACTGAAGGATGAAGTGTTCCTTTATTTGTTGATGTTGATTGTTTGTGATAAACTAAAAGATGAAGTGTTTCTTTGTGTTGATGTTGAATGTTTGTGATAAACTAAAAGATGAAGTGTCTCTTTGTGTTGATGTTGAATGTTTGTGATAAACTGAAGGATTACGTGTTCCTTTATGAGTTGATTTTGAATGTTTGTGATAAACTAAAGGATGAAGTGTTCCTTTGTGTTGATGTTGAATGTTTGTGATAAACTGAAGGATGAAGTGTTCCTTTGTGTTGATGTTGAATGTTTGTGATAAACAGAAGGATGAAGTTTTCCTTTGTGTTGATGTTGAATGTTTGTGATAAACTTAAAGATGAAGTGTTTCTTTATGTGTTGATGATGAATGTTTGTGATAAACTGAAGGATGAAGTGTTCCTTTATTTGTTGATGTTGAATGGTTGTGATAAACTAAAAGATTAAGTGTTTTTGTGTTGATGATGAATGTTTGTGATAAATTGAAGGATGAAGTGTTCCTTTGTGTTGATGTTGAATGTTTGTGATAAACAGAAGGATGAAGTGTTATTTTATGTGTTGATGATGAATGTTTGTGATAAACTGAAGGATGAAGTGTTCCTTTATTTGTTGATGTTGAATGTTTGTGATAAACTAAAAGATGAAGTTTTTGTGTTGATGTTGAATGTTTGTGATAAACTAAAAGATGAAGTGTTTTTGTGTTGATGTTGAATGTTTGTGATAAACTGAAGGATGAAGTGTTCCTTTGTTGATGTTGAATGTTTGTGATAAACTAAAAGATGAAGTGTTCCTTTGTGTTGATGATGAATGTTTGTGATAAACAGAAGGATGAAGTTTTCCTTTGTGTTGATGTTGAATGTTTGTGATGAACTTAAAGATGAAGTGTTTCTTTATGTGTTGATGATGAATGTTTGTGATAAACTGAAGGATGAAGTGTTCCTTTATTTGTTGATGTTGAATGTTTGTGATAAACTAAAAGATGAAGTTTTTGTGTTGATGTTGAATGTTTGTGATAAACTAAAAGATGAAGTGTTTTTGTGTTGATGTTGAATGTTTGTGATAAACTTAAAGATGAAGTGTTTCTTTATGTGTTGATGATGAATGTTTGTGATAAACTGAAGGATGAAGTGTTCCTTTATTTGTTGATGTTGAATAGTTGTGATAAACTAAAAGATTAAGTGTTTTTGTGTTGATGTTGAATGTTTGTGATGAACTGAAGGATGAAGTGTTCCTTTGTGTTGATGATGAATGTTTGTGATAAACTGAAGGATGAAGTGTTCCTTTATTTGTTGATGTTGAATGTTTGTGATAAACTAAAAGATGAAGTGTTTCTTTGTGTTGATGTTGAATGTTTGTGATAAACTAAAAGATGAAGTGTTTCTTTGTGTTGATGTTGAATGTTTGTGATAAACTGAAGGATGAAGTGTTATTTTATGTGTTGATGATGAATGTTTGTGATAAACTGAAGGATGAAGTGTTCCTTTATTTGTTGATGTTGAATGTTTGTGATAAACTAAAAGATGAAGTTTTTGTGTTGATGTTGAATGTTTGTGATAAACTAAAAGATGAAGTGTTTTTGTGTTGATGTTGAATGTTTGTGATAAACTGAAGGATGAAGTGTTCCTTTGTTGATGTTGAATGTTTGTGATAAACTAAAAGATGAAGTGTTTCTTTGTGTTGATGTTGAATGTTTGTGATAAACTAAAAGATGAAGTGTTTCTTTGTGTTGATGTTGAATGTTTGTGATAAACAGAAGGATGAAGTGTTACTTTATGTGTTGATGATGAATGTTTGTGATAAACTGAAGGATGAAGTGTTCCTTTATTTGTTGATGTTGAATGTTTGTGATAAACTAAAAGATGAAGTGTTTCTTTCTGTTGATGTTGAATGTTTGTGATAAACTAAAAGATGAAGTGTTTCTTTGTGTTGATGTTGAATGTTTGTGATAAACTGAAGGATGAAGTGTTCCTTTATGAGTTGATGTTTGTGATAAACTGAAGGATGAAGTGTTCATTTATGAGTTGATGTTTGTGATAAATTGAAGGATGAAGTGTTCCTTTATGAGTTGATGTTGAATGTTTGAGATAAACTGAAGGATGAAGTGTTCCTTTATGTGTTGATGTTGAATGTTTGTGATAAACTAAAGGATGAAGTGTTCCTTTGTGTTGATGTTGAATGTTTGTGATAAACTAAAAGATGAAGTGTTTTTGTGTTGATGTTGAATGTTTGTGATAAACTGAAAGATGAAATGTTCCTTTGTGTTGATGATGAAAGTTTGTGATAAACTAAAAGATGAAGTGTTTTTGTGTTGATGTTGAATGTTTGTGATAAACTGAAGGATTACGTGTTCCTTTATGAGTTGATGTTTGTGATAAACTGAAGGATTACGTGTTCCTTTATGAGTTGATGTTTGTGATAAATTGAAGGATGAAGTGTTCCTTTATTTGTTGATGTTGAATGGTTGTGATAAACTAAAAGATGAAGTGTTTTTGTGTTGATGATGAATGTTTGTGATAAACTGAAGGATGAAGTGTTCCTTTATTTGTTGATGTTGAATGTTTGTGATAAACTAAAAGATGAAGTGTTTCTTTGTGCTGATGTTGAATGTTTGTGATAAACTAAAAGATGAAGTGTTTCTTTGTGTTGATGTTGAATGTTTGTGATAAACTGAAGGATTACGTGTTCCTTTATGAGTTGATGTTTGTGATAAATTGAAGGATGAAGTGTTCCTTTGTGTTGATGTTGAATGTTTGTGATAAACAGAAGGATGAAGTGTTATTTTATGTGTTGATGATGAATGTTTGTGACAAACTGAAGGATTACGTGTTCATTTATGAGTTGATGTTTGTGATAAACTGAAGGATGAAGTGTTCCTTTATGAGTTGATGTTTGTGATAAATTGAAGGATGAAGTGTTCCTTTATGTGTTGATGTTAAATGTTTGTGATAAACTAAAGGATGAAGTGTTCCTTTGTGTTGATGTTGAATGTTTGTGATAAACAGAAGGATGAAGTTTTCCTTTGTGTTGATGTTGAATGTTTGTGATAAACTTAAAGATGAAGTGTTTCTTTATGTGTTGATGATGAATGTTTGTGATAAACTGAAGGATGAAGTGTTCCTTTATTTGTTGATGTTGAATGGTTGTGATAAACTAAAAGATGAAGTGTTCCTTTGTGTTGATGATGAATGTTTGTGATAAACTGAAGGATGAAGTGTTCCTTTATTTGTTGATGTTGAATGTTTGTGATAAACTAAAAGATGAAGTTTTTGTGTTGATGTTGAATGTTTGTGATAAACTAAAAGATGAAGTGTTTTTGTGTTGATGTTGAATGTTTGTGATAAACTGAAGGATGTAGTGTTCCTTTATGAGTTTATTTTGAATGTTTGTGATAAACTAAAGGATGAAGTGTTCCTTTGTGTTGATGTTGAATGTTTGTGATAAACTGAAGGATGAAGTGTTCCTTTGTGTTGATGTTGAATGTTTGTGATAAACAGAAGGATGAAGTTTTCCTTTGTGTTGATGTTGAATGTTTGTGATAAACTTAAAGATGAAGTGTTTCTTTATGTGTTGATGATGAATGTTTGTGATAAACTGAAGGATGAAGTGTTCCTTTATTTGTTGATGTTGAATAGTTGTGATAAACTAAAAGATTAAGTGTTTTTGTGTTGATGTTGAATGTTTGTGATGAACTGAAGGATGAAGTGTTCCTTTGTGTTGATGATGAATGTTTGTGATAAACTGAAGGATGAAGTGTTCCTTTATTTGTTGATGTTGAATGTTTGTGATAAACTAAAAGATGAAGTGTTTCTTTGTGTTGATGTTGAATGTTTGTGATAAACTAAAAGATGAAGTGTTTTTGTGTTGATGTTGAATGTTTGTGATAAACTGAAGGATGAAGTGTTATTTTATGTGTTGATGATGAATGTTTGTGATAAACTGAAGGATGAAGTGTTCCTTTATTTGTTGATGTTGAATGTTTGTGATAAACTAAAAGATGAAGTTTTTGTGTTGATGTTGAATGTTTGTGATGAACTAAAAGATGAAGTGTTTTTGTGTTGATGTTGAATGTTTGTGATAAACTGAAGGATGAAGTGTTCCTTTATTTGTTGATGTTGAATGTTTGTGATAAACTAAAAGATGAAGTGTTTCTTTGTGCTGATGTTGAATGTTTGTGATAAACTAAAAGATGAAGTGTTTCTTTGTGTTGATGTTGAATGTTTGTGATAAACTGAAGGATTACGTGTTCCTTTATGAGTTGATGTTTGTGATAAATTGAAGGATGAAGTGTTCCTTTGTGTTGATGTTGAATGTTTGTGATAAACAGAAGGATGAAGTGTTATTTTATGTGTTGATGATGAATGTTTGTGACAAACTGAAGGATTACGTGTTCATTTATGAGTTGATGTTTGTGATAAACTGAAGGATGAAGTGTTCCTTTATGAGTTGATGTTTGTGATAAATTGAAGGATGAAGTGTTCCTTTATGTGTTGATGTTAAATGTTTGTGATAAACTAAAGGATGAAGTGTTCCTTTGTGTTGATGTTGAATGTTTGTGATAAACAGAAGGATGAAGTTTTCCTTTGTGTTGATGTTGAATGTTTGTGATAAACTTAAAGATGAAGTGTTTCTTTATGTGTTGATGATGAATGTTTGTGATAAACTGAAGGATGAAGTGTTCCTTTATTTGTTGATGTTGAATGGTTGTGATAAACTAAAAGATGAAGTGTTCCTTTGTGTTGATGATGAATGTTTGTGATAAACTGAAGGATGAAGTGTTCCTTTATTTGTTGATGTTGAATGTTTGTGATAAACTAAAAGATGAAGTTTTTGTGTTGATGTTGAATGTTTGTGATAAACTAAAAGATGAAGTGTTTTTGTGTTGATGTTGAATGTTTGTGATAAACTGAAGGATGTAGTGTTCCTTTATGAGTTTATTTTGAATGTTTGTGATAAACTAAAGGATGAAGTGTTCCTTTGTGTTGATGTTGAATGTTTGTGATAAACTGAAGGATGAAGTGTTCCTTTGTGTTGATGTTGAATGTTTGTGATAAACAGAAGGATGAAGTTTTCCTTTGTGTTGATGTTGAATGTTTGTGATAAACTTAAAGATGAAGTGTTTCTTTATGTGTTGATGATGAATGTTTGTGATAAACTGAAGGATGAAGTGTTCCTTTATTTGTTGATGTTGAATAGTTGTGATAAACTAAAAGATTAAGTGTTTTTGTGTTGATGTTGAATGTTTGTGATGAACTGAAGGATGAAGTGTTCCTTTGTGTTGATGATGAATGTTTGTGATAAACTGAAGGATGAAGTGTTCCTTTATTTGTTGATGTTGAATGTTTGTGATAAACTAAAAGATGAAGTGTTTCTTTGTGTTGATGTTGAATGTTTGTGATAAACTAAAAGATGAAGTGTTTTTGTGTTGATGTTGAATGTTTGTGATAAACTGAAGGATGAAGTGTTATTTTATGTGTTGATGATGAATGTTTGTGATAAACTGAAGGATGAAGTGTTCCTTTATTTGTTGATGTTGAATGTTTGTGATAAACTAAAAGATGAAGTTTTTGTGTTGATGTTGAATGTTTGTGATGAACTAAAAGATGAAGTGTTTTTGTGTTGATGTTGAATGTTTGTGATAAACTGAAGGATGAAGTGTTCCTTTATTTGTTGATGTTGAATGTTTGTGATAAACTAAAAGATGAAGTTTTTGTGTTGATGTTGAATGTTTGTGATAAACTAAAAGATGAAGTGTTTTTGTGTTGATGTTGAATGTTTGTGATAAACTGAAGGATGAAGTGTTCCTTTGTTGATGTTGAATGTTTGTGATAAACTAAAAGATGAAGTGTTTCTTTGTGTTGATGTTGAATGTTTGTGATAAACTAAAAGATGAAGTGTTTCTTTCTGTTGATGTTGAATGTTTGTGATAAACTAAAAGATGAAGTGTTTCTTTGTGTTGATGTTGAATGTTTGTGATAAACTGAAGGATGAAGTGTTCCTTTATGAGTTGATGTTTGTGATAAACTGAAGGATGAAGTGTTCATTTATGAGTTGATGTTTGTGATAAATTGAAGGATGAAGTGTTCCTTTATGAGTTGATGTTGAATGTTTGAGATAAACTGAAGGATGAAGTGTTCCTTTATGTGTTGATGTTGAATGTTTGTGATAAACTAAAGGATGAAGTGTTCCTTTGTGTTGATGTTGAATGTTTGTGATAAACTAAAAGATGAAGTGTTTTTGTGTTGATGTTGAATGTTTGTGATAAACTGAAAGATGAAATGTTCCTTTGTGTTGATGATGAAAGTTTGTGATAAACTAAAAGATGAAGTGTTTTTGTGTTGATGTTGAATGTTTGTGATAAACTGAAGGATTACGTGTTCCTTTATGAGTTGATGTTTGTGATAAACTGAAGGATTACGTGTTCCTTTATGAGTTGATGTTTGTGATAAACTGAAGGATTACGTGTTCCTTTATGAGTTGATGTTTGTGATAAATTGAAGGATGAAGTGTTCCTTTATTTGTTGATGTTGAATGGTTGTGATAAACAAAAAGATGAAGTGTTTCTTTGTGCTGATGTTGAATGTTTGTGATAAACTAAAAGATGAAGTGTTTCTTTGTGTTGATGTTGAATGTTTGTGATAAACTGAAGGATTACGTGTTCCTTTATGAGTTGATGTTTGTGATAAATTGAAGGATGAAGTGTTCCTTTGTGTTGATGTTGAATGTTTGTGATAAACAGAAGGATGAAGTGTTATTTTATGTGTTGATGATGAATGTTTGTGACAAACTGAAGGATTACGTGTTCATTTATGAGTTGATGTTTGTGATAAACTGAAGGATGAAGTGTTCCTTTATGAGTTGATGTTTGTGATAAATTGAAGGATGAAGTGTTCCTTTATGAGTTGATGTTGAATGTTTGAGATAAACTGATAGATGAAGTGTTCCTTTATGTGTTGATGTTGAATGTTTGAGATAAACTGAAGGATGAAGTGTTCCTTTATGTGTTGATGTTGAATGTTTGTGATGAACTAAAAGATGAAGTGTTTTTGTGTTGATGTTGAATGTTTGTGATAAACTGAAAGATGAAGTGTTCCTTTGTGTTGATGATGAAAGTTTGTGATAAACTAAAAGATGAAGTGTTTTTGTGTTGATGTTGAATGTTTGTGATAAACTGAAGGATGAAGTGTTCCTTTGTGTTGATGATGAATGTTTGTGATAAACTGAAGGATGAAGTGTTCCTTTATTTGTTGATGTTGAATGTTTGTGATAAACTAAAAGATGAAGTGTTTCTTTGTGTTGATGTTGAATGTTTGTGATAAACTGAAGGATTACGTGTTCCTTTATGAGTTGATGTTTGTGATAAATTGAAGGATGAAGTTTTCCTTTATGCGTTGATGTTGAATGTTTGTGATAAACTTAAAGATGAAGTGTTTCTTTATGTGTTGATGATGAATGTTTGTGATAAACTGAAGGATGAAGTGTTCCTTTATTTGTTGATGTTGAATGTTTGTGATAAACTAAAAGATGAAGTGTTTCTTTGTGTTGATGTTGAATGTTTGTGATAAACTAAAAGATGAAGTGTTTTTGTGTTGATGTTGAATGTTTGTGATAAACTGAAGGATGAAGTGTTCCTTTATGAGTTGATGTTGAATGTTTGAGATAAACTGAAGGATGAAGTGTTCCTTTATTTGTTGATGTTGAATGTTTGTGATAAACTAAAAGATTAAGTGTTTATTTGTGTTGATGTTGAATGTTTGTGATAAACTAAAGGATGAAGTGTTCCTTTATTTGTTGATGTTGAATGTTTGTGATGAACTGAAGGATGAAGTGTTCCTTTATTTGTTGATGTTGAATGTTTGTGATAAACTAAAAGATGAAGTGTTTCTTTGTGTTGATGTTGAATGTTTGTGATAAACTAAAAGATGAAGTGTTTTTGTGTCGATGTTGAATGTTTGTGATAAACTGAAGGATGAAGTGTTCCTTTATGAGTTGATGTTGAATGTTTGAGATAAACTGAAGGATGAAGTGTTCCTTTATTTGTTGATGTTGAATGTTTGTGATAAACTAAAAGATTAAGTGTTTATTTGTGTTGATGTTGAATGTTTGTGATAAACTGAAGGATGAAGTGTTCCTTTATGAGTTGATGTTGAATGTTTGAGATAAACTGAAGGATGAAGTGTTCCTTTGTGTTGATGTTGAATGTTTGTGATAAACAGAAGGATGAAGTTTTCCTTTATGTGTTGATGTTGAATGTTTGTGATAAACTTAAAGATGAAGTGTTTCTTTATGTGTTGATGATTAATGTTTGTGATAAACTGAAGGATGAAGTGTTCCTTTATTTGTTGAAATTGAATGGTTGTGATAAACTAAAAGATGAAGTGTTTTTGTGTTGATGATGAATGTTTGTGATAAACTGAAGGATGAAGTGTTCCTTTATTTGTTGATGTTGAATGTTTGTGATAAACTAAAAGATGAAGTGTTTCTTTGTGTTGATGTTGAATGTTTGTGATAAACTAAAAGATGAAGTGTTTCTTTGTGTTGATGTTGAATGTTTGTGATAAACTGAAGGATTACGTGTTCCTTTATGAGTTGATGTTTGTGATAAATTGAAGGATGAAGTGTTCCTTTGTGTTGATGTTGAATGTTTGTGATAAACAGAAGGATGAAGTGTTATTTTATGTGTTGATGATGAATGTTTGTGATAAACTAAAAGATGAAGTGTTTTTGTGTTGATGTTGAATGTTTGTGATAAACTGAAGGATGAAGTGTTCCTTTATGAGTTGATGTTGAATGTTTGTGATAAACTAAAAGATGAAGTGTTTCTTTGTGTTGATGTTGAATGTTTGTGATAAACTAAAAGATGAAGTGTTTTTGTGTTGATGTTGAATGTTTGTGATAAACTGAAGGATGAAGTGTTCCTTTATGAGTTGATGTTGAATGTTTGAGATAAACTGAAGGATGAAGTGTTCCTTTATTTGTTGATGTTGAATGTTTGTGATAAACTAAAAGATTAAGTGTTTATTTGTGTTGATGTTGAATGTTTGTGATAAACTAAAGGATGAAGTGTTCCTTTATTTGTTGATGTTGAATGTTTGTGATGAACTGAAGGATGAAGTGTTCCTTTATTTGTTGATGTTGAATGTTTGTGATAAACTAAAAGATGAAGTGTTTCTTTGTGTTGATGTTGAATGTTTGTGATAAACTAAAAGATGAAGTGTTTTTGTGTCGATGTTGAATGTTTGTGATAAACTGAAGGATGAAGTGTTCCTTTATGAGTTGATGTTGAATGTTTGAGATAAACTGAAGGATGAAGTGTTCCTTTATTTGTTGATGTTGAATGTTTGTGATAAACTAAAAGATTAAGTGTTTATTTGTGTTGATGTTGAATGTTTGTGATAAACTGAAGGATGAAGTGTTCCTTTATGAGTTGATGTTGAATGTTTGAGATAAACTGAAGGATGAAGTGTTCCTTTGTGTTGATGTTGAATGTTTGTGATAAACAGAAGGATGAAGTTTTCCTTTATGTGTTGATGTTGAATGTTTGTGATAAACTTAAAGATGAAGTGTTTCTTTATGTGTTGATGATTAATGTTTGTGATAAACTGAAGGATGAAGTGTTCCTTTATTTGTTGAAATTGAATGGTTGTGATAAACTAAAAGATGAAGTGTTTTTGTGTTGATGATGAATGTTTGTGATAAACTGAAGGATGAAGTGTTCCTTTATTTGTTGATGTTGAATGTTTGTGATAAACTAAAAGATGAAGTGTTTCTTTGTGTTGATGTTGAATGTTTGTGATAAACTAAAAGATGAAGTGTTTCTTTGTGTTGATGTTGAATGTTTGTGATAAACTGAAGGATTACGTGTTCCTTTATGAGTTGATGTTTGTGATAAATTGAAGGATGAAGTGTTCCTTTGTGTTGATGTTGAATGTTTGTGATAAACAGAAGGATGAAGTGTTATTTTATGTGTTGATGATGAATGTTTGTGATAAACTGAAGGATTACGTGTTCCTTTATGAGTTGATGTTTGTGATAAATTGAAGGATGAAGTGTTCCTTTATGAGTTGATGTTGAATGTTTGAGATAAACTGAAGGATGAAGTGTTCCTTTATGTGTTGATGTTGAATGTTTGTGATAAACTAAAGGATGAAGTGTTCCTTTGTGTTGATGTTGAATGTTTGTGATAAACTAAAAGATGAAGTGTTTTTGTGTTGATGTTGAATGTTTGTGATAAACTGAAAGATGAAGTCTTCCTTTGTGTTGATGATGAAAGTTTGTGATAAACTAAAAGATGAAGTGTTTTTGTGTTGATGTTGAATGTTTGTGATAAACTGAAGGATGAAGTGTTCCTTTGTGTTGATGATGAATGTTTGTGATAAACTGAAGGATGAAGTGTTCCTTTATTTGTTGATGTTGAATGTTTGTGATAAACTAAAAGATGAAGTGTTTTTGTGTTGATGTTGAATGTTTGTGATAAACTGAAGGATGAAGTGGTCCTTTATTTGTTGATGTTGAATGTTTGTGATAAACTGAAGGATTACGTGTTCCTTTATGAGTTGATGTTTGTGATAAACTGAAGGATGAAGTGTTCATTTATGAGTTGATGTTTGTGATAAATTGAAGGATGAAGTGTTCCTTTATTTGTTGATGTTGAATGTTTGTGATAAACTAAAAGATGAAGTGTTTCTTTGTGTTGATGTTGAATGTTTGTGATAAACTAAAAGATGAAGTGTTTTTGTGTCGATGTTGAATGTTTGTGATAAACTGAAGGATGAAGTGTTCCTTTATGAGTTGATGTTGAATGTTTGAGATAAACTGAAGGATGAAGTGTTCCTTTATTTGTTGATGTTGAATGTTTGTGATAAACTAAAAGATCAAGTGTTTATTTGTGTTGATGTTGAATGTTTGTGATAAACTGAAGGATTACGTGTTCCTTTATGTGTTGAATGTTTGTGATAAACAAGGATGAAGTGTTCCTTTGTGTTGATGTTGAATGTTTGTGATAAACTAAAAGATGAAGTGTTTTTGTGTTGATGTTGAATGTTTGTGATAAACTAAAAGATGAAGTGTTTCTTTGTGTTGATGTTGAATGTTTGTGATAAACTGAAGGATTACGTGTTCCTTTATGAGTTGATGTTTGTGATAAACTGAAGGATGAAGTGTTCATTTATGAGTTGATGTTTGTGATAAATTGAAGGATGAAGTGTTCCTTTATGAGTTGATGTTGAATGTTTGAGATAAACTTAAGGATGAAGTGTTCCTTTGTGTTGATGTTGAATGTTTGTGATAAACTAAAAGATGAAGTGTTTTTGTGTTGATGTTGAATGTTTGTGATAAACTAAAGGATGAAGTGTTCCTTTATTTGTTGATGTTGAATGTTTGAGATAAACTGAAGGATGAAGTGTTCCTTTATTTGTTGATGTTGAATGTTTGTGATAAACTAAAAGATGAAGTGTTTATTTGTGTTGATGTTGAATGTTTGTGATAAACTTAAAGATGAAGTGTTTCTTTATGTGTTGATGATGAATGTTTGTGATAAACTGAAGGATGAAGTGTTCCTTTATTTGTTGATGTTGAATGTTTGTGATAAACTAAAAGATGAAGTGTTTCTTTGTGTTGATGTTGAATGTTTGTGATAAACTAAAAGATGAAGTGTTTTTGTGTTGATGTTGAATGTTTGTGATAAACTGAAGGATGAAGTGTTCCTTTATGAGTTGATGTTGAATGTTTGAGATAAACTGAAGGATGAAGTGTTCCTTTATGTGTTGATGTTGAATGTTTGTGATAAACTAAAAGATGAAGTGTTTATTTGTGTTGATGTTGAATGTTTGTGATAAACTGAAGGATTACGTGTTCCTTTATGTGTTGAATGTTTGTGATAAACAAGGATGAAGTGTTCCTTTGTGTTGATGTTGAATGTTTGTGATAAACTAAAAGATGAAGTGTTTTTGTGTTGATGTTGAATGTTTGTGATAAACTAAAAGATGAAGTGTTTCTTTGTGTTGATGTTGAATGTTTGTGATAAACTGAAGGATTACGTGTTCCTTTATGAGTTGATGTTTGTGATAAACTGAAGGATGAAGTGTTCATTTATGAGTTGATGTTTGTGATAAATTGAAGGATGAAGTGTTCCTTTATGAGTTGATGTTGAATGTTTGAGATAAACTTAAGGATGAAGTGTTCCTTTGTGTTGATGTTGAATGTTTGTGATAAACTAAAAGATGAAGTGTTTTTGTGTTGATGTTGAATGTTTGTGATAAACTGAAGGATGAAGTGTTCCTTCATGTGTTGATGATTAATGTTTGTGATAAACTGAAGGATGAAGTGTTCCTTTATTTGTTGAAATTGAATGGTTGTGATAAACTAAAAGATGAAGTGTTTTTGTGTTGATGATGAATGTTTGTGATAAACTGAAGGATGAAGTGTTCCTTTATTTGTTGATGTTGAATGTTTGTGATAAACTAAAAGATGAAGTGTTTCTTTGTGTTGATGTTGAATGTTTGTGATAAACTAAAAGATGAAGTGTTTCTTTGTGTTGATGTTGAATGTTTGAGATAAACTGAAGGATTACGTGTTCCTTTATGAGTTGATGTTTGTGATAAATTGAAGGATGAAGTGTTCCTTTGTGTTGATGTTGAATGTTTGTGATAAACAGAAGGATGAAGTGTTATTTTATGTGTTGATGATGAATGTTTGTGATAAACTGAAGGATTACGTGTTCCTTTATGAGTTGATGTTTGTGATAAATTGAAGGATGAAGTGTTCCTTTATGAGTTGATGTTGAATGTTTGAGATAAACTGAAGGATGAAGTGTTCCTTTATGTGTTGATGTTGAATGTTTGTGATAAACTAAAGGATGAAGTGTTCCTTTGTGTTGATGTTGAATGTTTGTGATAAACTAAAAGATGAAGTGTTTTTGTGTTGATGTTGAATGTTTGTGATAAACTGAAAGATGAAGTCTTCCTTTGTGTTGATGATGAAAGTTTGTGATAAACTAAAAGATGAAGTGTTTTTGTGTTGATGTTGAATGTTTGTGATAAACTGAAGGATGAAGTGTTCCTTTGTGTTGATGATGAATGTTTGTGATAAACTGAAGGATGAAGTGTTCCTTTATTTGTTGATGTTGAATGTTTGTGATAAACTAAAAGATGAAGTGTTTTTGTGTTGATGTTGAATGTTTGTGATAAACTGAAGGATTACGTGTTCCTTTATGAGTTGATGTTTGTGATAAACTGAAGGATGAAGTGTTCATTTATGAGTTGATGTTTGTGATAAATTGAAGGATGAAGTGTTCCTTTATTTGTTGATGTTGAATGTTTGTGATAAACTAAAAGATGAAGTGTTTCTTTGTGTTGATGTTGAATGTTTGTGATAAACTAAAAGATGAAGTGTTTTTGTGTCGATGTTGAATGTTTGTGATAAACTGAAGGATGAAGTGTTCCTTTATGAGTTGATGTTGAATGTTTGAGATAAACTGAAGGATGAAGTGTTCCTTTATTTGTTGATGTTGAATGTTTGTGATAAACTAAAAGATCAAGTGTTTATTTGTGTTGATGTTGAATGTTTGTGATAAACTGAAGGATTACGTGTTCCTTTATGTGTTGAATGTTTGTGATAAACAAGGATGAAGTGTTCCTTTGTGTTGATGTTGAATGTTTGTGATAAACTGAAGGATTACGTGTTCCTTTATGAGTTGATGTTTGTGATAAACTGAAGGATGAAGTGTTCATTTATGAGTTGATGTTTGTGATAAATTGAAGGATGAAGTGTTCCTTTATGAGTTGATGTTGAATGTTTGAGATAAACTTAAGGATGAAGTGTTCCTTTGTGTTGATGTTGAATGTTTGTGATAAACTAAAAGATGAAGTGTTTTTGTGTTGATGTTGAATGTTTGTGATAAACTAAAGGATGAAGTGTTCCTTTATTTGTTGATGTTGAATGTTTGTGATAAACTAAAAGATGAAGTGTTTTTGTGTTGATGTTGAATGTTTGTGATAAACTAAAAGATGAAGTGTTTCTTTGTGTTGATGTTGAATGTTTGTGATAAACTGAAGGATTACGTGTTCCTTTATGAGTTGATGTTTGTGATAAACTGAAGGATGAAGTGTTCATTTATGAGTTGATGTTTGTGATAAATTGAAGGATGAAGTGTTCCTTTATGAGTTGATGTTGAATGTTTGAGATAAACTTAAGGATGAAGTGTTCCTTTGTGTTGATGTTGAATGTTTGTGATAAACTAAAAGATGAAGTGTTTTTGTGTTGATGTTGAATGTTTGTGATAAACTAAAGGATGAAGTGTTCCTTTATTTGTTGATGTTGAATGTTTGAGATAAACTGAAGGATGAAGTGTTCCTTTATTTGTTGATGTTGAATGTTTGTGATAAACTAAAAGATGAAGTGTTTATTTGTGTTGATGTTGAATGTTTGTGATAAACTTAAAGATGAAGTGTTTCTTTATGTGTTGATGATGAATGTTTGTGATAAACTGAAGGATGAAGTGTTCCTTTATTTGTTGATGTTGAATGTTTGTGATAAACTAAAAGATGAAGTGTTTCTTTGTGTTGATGTTGAATGTTTGTGATAAACTAAAAGATGAAGTGTTTTTGTGTCGATGTTGAATGTTTGTGATAAACTGAAGGATGAAGTGTTCCTTTATGAGTTGATGTTGAATGTTTGAGATAAACTGAAGGATGAAGTGTTCCTTTATTTGTTGATGTTGAATGTTTGTGATAAACTAAAAGATCAAGTGTTTATTTGTGTTGATGTTGAATGTTTGTGATAAACTGAAGGATTACGTGTTCCTTTATGTGTTGAATGTTTGTGATAAACAAGGATGAAGTGTTCCTTTGTGTTGATGTTGAATGTTTGTGATAAACTAAAAGATGAAGTGTTTTTGTGTTGATGTTGAATGTTTGTGATAAACTAAAAGATGAAGTGTTTCTTTGTGTTGATGTTGAATGTTTGTGATAAACTGAAGGATTACGTGTTCCTTTATGAGTTGATGTTTGTGATAAACTGAAGGATGAAGTGTTCATTTATGAGTTGATGTTTGTGATAAATTGAAGGATGAAGTGTTCCTTTATGAGTTGATGTTGAATGTTTGAGATAAACTTAAGGATGAAGTGTTCCTTTGTGTTGATGTTGAATGTTTGTGATAAACTAAAAGATGAAGTGTTTTTGTGTTGATGTTGAATGTTTGTGATAAACTGAAGGATGAAGTGTTCCTTCATGTGTTGATGATTAATGTTTGTGATAAACTGAAGGATGAAGTGTTCCTTTATTTGTTGAAATTGAATGGTTGTGATAAACTAAAAGATGAAGTGTTTTTGTGTTGATGATGAATGTTTGTGATAAACTGAAGGATGAAGTGTTCCTTTATTTGTTGATGTTGAATGTTTGTGATAAACTAAAAGATGAAGTGTTTCTTTGTGTTGATGTTGAATGTTTGTGATAAACTAAAAGATGAAGTGTTTCTTTGTGTTGATGTTGAATGTTTGTGATAAACTGAAGGATTACGTGTTCCTTTATGAGTTGATGTTTGTGATAAATTGAAGGATGAAGTGTTCCTTTGTGTTGATGTTGAATGTTTGTGATAAACAGAAGGATGAAGTGTTATTTTATGTGTTGATGATGAATGTTTGTGATAAACTGAAGGATTACGTGTTCCTTTATGAGTTGATGTTTGTGATAAATTGAAGGATGAAGTGTTCCTTTATGAGTTGATGTTGAATGTTTGAGATAAACTGAAGGATGAAGTGTTCCTTTATGTGTTGATGTTGAATGTTTGTGATAAACTAAAGGATGAAGTGTTCCTTTGTGTTGATGTTGAATGTTTGTGATAAACTAAAAGATGAAGTGTTTTTGTGTTGATGTTGAATGTTTGTGATAAACTGAAAGATGAAGTCTTCCTTTGTGTTGATGATGAATGTTTGTGATAAACTGAAGGATGAAGTGTTCCTTTATGAGTTGATGTTTGTGATAAACTGAAGGATGAAGTGTTCATTTATGAGTTGATGTTTGTGATAAACTGAAGGATTACGTGTTCCTTTATGAGTTGATGTTTGTGATAAACTGAAGGATGAAGTGTTCATTTATGAGTTGATGTTTGTGATAAATTGAAGGATGAAGCGTTCCTTTATTTGTTGATGTTGAATGTTTGTGATAAACTAAAAGATGAAGTGTTTCTTTGTGTTGATGTTGAATGTTTGTGATAAACTAAAAGATGAAGTGTTTTTGTGTCGATGTTGAATGTTTGTGATAAACTGAAGGATGAAGTGTTCCTTTATGAGTTGATGTTGAATGTTTGAGATAAACTGAAGGATGAAGTGTTCCTTTATTTGTTGATGTTGAATGTTTGTGATAAACTAAAAGATCAAGTGTTTATTTGTGTTGATGTTGAATGTTTGTGATAAACTGAAGGATTACGTGTTCCTTTATGTGTTGAATGTTTGTGATAAACAAGGATGAAGTGTTCCTTTGTGTTGATGTTGAATGTTTGTGATAAACTAAAAGATGAAGTGTTTTTGTGTTGATGTTGAATGTTTGTGATAAACTAAAAGATGAAGTGTTTCTTTGTGTTGATGTTGAATGTTTGTGATAAACTGAAGGATTACGTGTTCCTTTATGAGTTGATGTTTGTGATAAACTGAAGGATGAAGTGTTCATTTATGAGTTGATGTTTGTGATAAATTGAAGGATGAAGTGTTCCTTTATGAGTTGATGTTGAATGTTTGAGATAAACTTAAGGATGAAGTGTTCCTTTGTGTTGATGTTGAATGTTTGTGATAAACTAAAAGATGAAGTGTTTTTGTGTTGATGTTGAATGTTTGTGATAAACTGAAGGATGAAGTGTTCCTTTATTTGTTGATGTTGAATGTTTGAGATAAACTGAAGGATGAAGTGTTCCTTTATTTGTTGATGTTGAATGTTTGTGATAAACTAAAAGATGAAGTGTTTATTTGTGTTGATGTTGAATGTTTGTGATAAACTTAAAGATGAAGTGTTTCTTTATGTGTTGATGATGAATGTTTGTGATAAACTGAAGGATGAAGTGTTCCTTTATTTGTTGATGTTGAATGTTTGTGATAAACTAAAAGATGAAGTGTTTCTTTGTGTTGATGTTGAATGTTTGTGATAAACTAAAAGATGAAGTGTTTTTGTGTCGATGTTGAATGTTTGTGATAAACTGAAGGATGAAGTGTTCCTTTATGAGTTGATGTTGAATGTTTGAGATAAACTGAAGGATGAAGTGTTCCTTTATTTGTTGATGTTGAATGTTTGTGATAAACTAAAAGATCAAGTGTTTATTTGTGTTGATGTTGAATGTTTGTGATAAACTGAAGGATTACGTGTTCCTTTATGTGTTGAATGTTTGTGATAAACAAGGATGAAGTGTTCCTTTGTGTTGATGTTGAATGTTTGTGATAAACTAAAAGATGAAGTGTTTTTGTGTTGATGTTGAATGTTTGTGATAAACTAAAAGATGAAGTGTTTCTTTGTGTTGATGTTGAATGTTTGTGATAAACTGAAGGATTACGTGTTCCTTTATGAGTTGATGTTTGTGATAAACTGAAGGATGAAGTGTTCATTTATGAGTTGATGTTTGTGATAAATTGAAGGATGAAGTGTTCCTTTATGAGTTGATGTTGAATGTTTGAGATAAACTTAAGGATGAAGTGTTCCTTTGTGTTGATGTTGAATGTTTGTGATAAACTAAAAGATGAAGTGTTTTTGTGTTGATGTTGAATGTTTGTGATAAACTGAAGGATGAAGTGTTCCTTTATTTGTTGATGTTGAATGTTTGAGATAAACTGAAGGATGAAGTGTTCCTTTATTTGTTGATGTTGAATGTTTGTGATAAACTAAAAGATGAAGTGTTTATTTGTGTTGATGTTGAATGTTTGTGATAAACTAAAAGATGAAGTGTTTCTTTGTGTTGATGTTGAATGTTTGTGATAAACTGAAGGATTACGTGTTCCTTTATGAGTTGATGTTTGTGATAAACTGAAGGATGAAGTGTTCATTTATGAGTTGATGTTTGTGATAAATTGAAGGATGAAGTGTTCCTTTATGAGTTGATGTTGAATGTTTGAGATAAACTTAAGGATGAAGTGTTCCTTTGTGTTGATGTTGAATGTTTGTGATAAACTAAAAGATGAAGTGTTTTTTGTTGATGTTGAATGTTTGTGATAAACTAAAGGATGAAGTGTTCCTTTATTTGTTGATGTTGAATCTTTGTGATGAACTGAAGGATGAAGTGTTCCTTTATTTGTTGATGTTGAATGTTTGTGATAAACTAAAAGATGAAGTGTTTTTGTGTTGATGTTGAATGTTTGTGATAAACTGAAGGATTACGTGTTCATTTATGAGTTGATGTTTGTGATAAACTGAAGCATGAAGTGTTCCTTTATGAGTTGATGTTTGTGATAAATTGAAGGATGAAGTGTTCCTTTATGAGTTGATGTTGAATGTTTGAGATAAACTGAAGGATGAAGTGTTCCTTTATGTGTTGATGTTGAATGTTTGTGATAAACTAAAGGATGAAGTGGTCCTTTGTGTTGATGTTGAATGTTTGTGATAAACTAAAAGATGAAGTGTTTTTGTGTTGATGTTGAATGTTTGTGATAAACTGAAAGATGAAGTGTTCCTTTGTGTTGATGATGAAAGTTTGTGATAAACTAAAAGATGAAGTGTTTTTGTGTTGATGTTGAATGTTTGTGATAAACTGAAGGATTACGTGTTCCTTTATGAGTTGATGTTTGTGATAAACTGAAGGATTACGTGTTCCTTTATGAGTTGATGTTTGTGATAAATTGAAGGATGAAGTGTTCCTTTATGAGTTGATGTTGAATGTTTGAGATAAACTGAAGGATGAAGTGTTCCTTTATGAGTTGATGTTGAATGTTTGAGATAAACTGAAGGATGAAGTGTTCCTTTATGTGTTGATGTTGAATGTTTGTGATAAACTAAAGGATGAAGTGTTCCTTTGTGTTGATGTTGAATGTTTGTGATAAACAGAAGGATGAAGTTTTCCTTTATGTGTTGATGTTGAATGTTTGTGATAAACTTAAAGATGAAGTGTTTCTTTATGTGTTGATGATTAATGTTTGTGATAAACTGAAGGATGAAGTGTTCCTTTATTTGTTGATGTTGAATGGTTGTGATAAACTAAAAGATGAAGTGTTTTTGTGTTGATGATGAATGTTTGTGATAAACTGAAGGATGAAGTGTTCCTTTATTTGTTGATGTTGAATGTTTGAGATAAACTGAAGGATGAAGTGTTCCTTTATTTGTTGATGTTGAATGTTTGTGATAAACTAAAAGATGAAGTGTTTATTTGTGTTGATGTTGAATGTTTGTGATAAACTAAAAGATGAAGTGTTTCTTTGTGTTGATGTTGAATGTTTGTGATAAACTAAAAGATGAAGTGTTTTTGTGTTGATGTTGAATGTTTGTGATAAACTGAAAGATGAAGTGTTCCTTTGTGTTGATGATGAAAGTTTGTGATAAACTAAAAGATGAAGTGTTTTTGTGTTGATGTTGAATGTTTGTGATAAACTGAAGGATTACGTGTTCCTTTATGAGTTGATGTTTGTGATAAACTGAAGGATTACGTGTTCCTTTATGAGTTGATGTTTGTGATAAATTGAAGGATGAAGTGTTCCTTTATGAGTTGATGTTGAATGTTTGAGATAAACTGAAGGATGAAGTGTTCCTTTATGAGTTGATGTTGAATGTTTGAGATAAACTGAAGGATGAAGTGTTCCTTTATGTGTTGATGTTGAATGTTTGTGATAAACTAAAGGATGAAGTGTTCCTTTGTGTTGATGTTGAATGTTTGTGATAAACAGAAGGATGAAGTTTTCCTTTATGTGTTGATGTTGAATGTTTGTGATAAACTTAAAGATGAAGTGTTTCTTTATGTGTTGATGATTAATGTTTGTGATAAACTGAAGGATGAAGTGTTCCTTTATTTGTTGATGTTGAATGGTTGTGATAAACTAAAAGATGAAGTGTTTTTGTGTTGATGATGAATGTTTGTGATAAACTGAAGGATGAAGTGTTCCTTTATGTGTTGATGTTGAATGTTTGTGATAAACTAAAGGATGAAGTGTTTTTGTGTTGATGTTGAATGTTTGTGATAAACTGAAAGATGAAGTGTTCCTTTGTGTTGATGATGAAAGTTTGTGATAAACTAAAAGATGAAGTGTTTTTGTGTTGATGTTGAATGTTTGTGATAAACTGAAGGATGAAGTGTTCCTTTGTGTTGATGATGAATGTTTGTGATAAACTGAAGGATGAAGTGTTCCTTTATTTGTTGATGTTGAATGTTTGTGATAAACTAAAAGATGAAGTGTTTTTGTGTTGATGTTGAATGTTTGTGATAAACTGAAGGATGAAGTGGTCCTTTATTTGTTGATGTTGAATGTTTGTGATAAACTAAAAGATGAAGTGTTTCTTTGTGTTGATGTTGAATGTTTGTGATAAACTGAAGGATTACGTGTTCCTTTATGAGTTGATGTTTGTGATAAACTGAAGGATGAAGTGTTCATTTATGAGTTGATGTTTGTGATAAATTGAAGGATGAAGTTTTCCTTTATGCGTTGATGTTGAATGTTTGTGATAAACTTAAAGATGAAGTGTTTCTTTATGTGTTGATGATGAATGTCTGTGATAAACTGAAGGATGAAGTGTTCCTTTATTTGTTGATGTTGAATGTTTGTGATAAACTAAAAGATGAAGTGTTTCTTTGTGTTGATGTTGAATGTTTGTGATAAACTAAAAGATGAAGTGTTTTTGTGTTGATGTTGAATGTTTGTGATAAACTGAAGGATGAAGTGTTCCTTTATGAGTTGATGTTGAATGTTTGAGATAAACTGAAGGATGAAGTGTTCCTTTATTTGTTGATGTTGAATGTTTGTGATAAACTAAAAGATTAAGTGTTTATTTGTGTTGATGTTGAATGTTTGTGATAAACTAAAAGATGAAGTGTTTCTTTGTGTTGATGTTGAATGTTTGTGATAAACTGAAGGATTACGTGTTCCTTTATGAGTTGATGTTTGTGATAAACTGAAGGATGAAGTGTTCATTTATGAGTTGATGTTTGTGATAAATTGAAGGATGAAGTGTTCCTTTATGAGTTGATGTTGAATGTTTGAGATAAACTGAAGGATGAAGTGTTCCTTTATGTGTTGAATGTTTGTGATAAACTAAAGGATGAAGTGTTCCTTTGTGTTGATGTTGAATGTTTGTGATAAACTAAAAGATGAAGTGTTTTTGTGTTGATGTTGAATGTTTGTGATAAACTAAAAGATGAAGTGTTTCTTTGTGTTGATGTTGAATGTTTGTGATAAACTGAAGGATTACGTGTTCCTTTATTTGTTGATGTTGAACGTTTGTGATAAACTAAAAGATTAAGTGTTTTTGTGTTGATGTTGAATGTTTGTGATAAACTGAAGGATGAAGTGTTCCTTTGTGTTGATGATGAATGTTTGTGATGAACTGAAGGATGAAGTGTTCCTTTATTTGTTGATGTTGAATGTTTGTGATAAACTAAAAGATGAAGTGTTTTGTGTTGATGTTGAATGTTTGTGAGAAACTGAAGGATGAAGTGTTCCTTTGTGTTGATGATGAATGTTTGTGATAAACTGAAGGATGAAGTGTTCCTTTATGTGTTGATGTTGAATGTTTGTGATAAACTAAAGGATGAAGTGTTCCTTTGTGTTGATGTTGAATGTTTGTGATAAACAGAAGGATGAAGTGTTTCTTTATGTGTTGATGATGAATGTTTGTGATAAACTGAAGGATGAAGTGTTCCTTTATTTGTTGATGTTGAATGTTTGTGATAAACTAAAAGATTAAGTGTTTTTGTGTTGATGTTGAATGTTTGTGATAAACTGAAGGATGAAGTGATCCTTTGTGTTGATGTTGAATGTTTGTGATAAACTGAAGGATGAAGTGTTCCTTTATGTGTTGATGTTGAATGTTTGTGATAAACTGAAGGATGAAGTGTTCCTTCATGTGTTGATGTTGAGTGTTTGTGATAAACTGAAGGATGAAGTGTTCCTTTATGTATTGTTTGTGATAAACTAAAGATTTACTCTTTAAAAAGAATCTTGGATCAGCTGTTAAATGCATAGTCACAAATCTGAAAACAGGGTGTTTTTCTTTTTAGAGAAACGTGGTTTTCACAGCAACATATGAGGATCATATAAACTGATGCATTGCTGTAGATTAAACTAGACAACAGGATATAAATCAGATATCAGATATAACGTCAATAGGGAACATTTTATTGCAATACTTCTACTTTGAGTACATTTTGGTGACTCATGTAAAGTTATACGTTCACTTAATTCATGTTTTGAGTGATGAATTCTTGCTCGAAGAGGATTATTTCACAGTGTTTATGCATGCATGTATAAATATATGCATTATACTGGAGCTTCTTCGATTTCTTGTTTACTGCAGACTGAACAAAATGTGTCTTTAACACACACAAACAAGCTTATGCCACACTTGAAATAATAAAAGACATTTGTCTCATTTTGTCACTAAAATAACAGACAACAGTCACCGTGAATGTGAACCGTTATGACGTTTGTGATATCTCAGAAAGAGGCTGACAGCGTTAGCTTACCGAGCTAATGCAGAAATTATCATCAAAGTTAGCTGACGGCCAAAAAACAGCTAACAACTTTTTCAGCAGCGGACTTACCTTAAATGAAATACGGAACTTGTGTCAAGTAACCCACGTCGTTTTCTAAAGTCAGCCAGTAAAACGCTCAGATGTGAAAACGTTGTTTAAACCGAAGACGAATGCAGAAAGTCGTTTCGAGCTATTTGTGTTGTGACCAGCTAGCTACGTGACGGAAGCTACCTTCTTCTTCTTCTTCTTCTTCTTCTTCGTCGTAGTTTTGTTCACCGCCACCTGCTGGTGCTAGATATTCATTTAAATTCAATTGAATGGGTAAAATAAAATAAATCAATATTGAATTAAATTAAGTATAGTACAATAGAGTAAAATATCGTCAATAACAGACTTAATATTTTTATTAAAATATTTTTTAATAGATATATTTATATTTCAAAAAATATGTATATTTTAATATACGTCAATATATATATATATATATAATTATATATAATACATATATAAAATGTTTATATATTTTAAATATATGTATTATTTGCACACATACATACACAAATACAAAAATATACAATATATGTTATATTTAAAAGAAAAAAAATATATATATACATACAGTATATTACAAAATATATATATATATATAAATATATTTCAAAAATTTCAAATACATATATAAAATATATATATATATGTATACATACAAAATATTTTTGATGTATGGGAATGTATATAAAAGCTACAACGTTATTCAACTGTCATTGTACATCAGGGTTGCACAACGAGATGCAGATTGTAGTCCTATTTTGCTACACAAGTAAAACACTCCATGTGGATGTTGGAGGATGAGTGGAGGAGTCTCCCAGCTGGAGGAAAGAAGCTGTTTTGACGTCTGGTGGTATGGCAGCTGATCTCTGCAGGGTGAACAGGTTGTGGCTGTGGTGAGATTAGTCTTTTAATATCCTTTGAGCTCTTTGCAGGCACCTCTTCTCACCAATATCACTGATGCTCAGTAGACGGACACCAATGGTGTTCTGGATGCTCTTAATCACCCTCCTGCCTCCTGTCTGTAACGGTGAGGACGGTTTGTAACGTTTCCAGTCAAGATTCTTTCTTTTGCTCTTCTGTAAAAGTTAACAAGATATTTAAAATACACATACAAGATTCAATCTTCATTTTCACCTTAATTCTCATAAATTGTCATCTTTCTCTCAGAATATGCCAATTTATGAATATAACTAGATACTGGATTCTCATGCTGTCGGTTCTAACCAGCAGGTGGTGCTGTAGGACTACTTTTCAGAGCAAAGGTTTTAAAGAAGGTTTATCTCCAGTCAATCATCTGGGTTCTCTGTGTTTAATAAGACAGAGAGCTGAAACAGAAGATGTACTGGACTAACACGGAACCACAGACCGCATAAGCAAGAAACACTGAACGTTTCAGATCGTGTGATGTAACTTGTTTTTATTGTGAAATGTATTCTGTTCTAAAACGTGTACATTTCTTAATTTCTGTATCTATCGAGTACGTAAAAAGACCCTGAACATTACTCAAGTAAAAGCAGCAACACCACAGTGTAAAAACACAATTCAAGTTAAAGTTCTGTATTCAAAACCGTGACTTAAAAAAACAGTCGTAGAAAGTAGCAGAACATGTAAATAATCAAGTAAAGTAGAAGTACATGGAACTGAATTTGTACTTTACAGTGCTTGAGTAAATGTACTATGTGTATGTATATATATATATATA
The DNA here is from genome assembly GCF_910591455.1 of Pholis gunnellus. Classification (NCBI taxonomy): domain Eukaryota; kingdom Metazoa; phylum Chordata; class Actinopteri; order Perciformes; family Pholidae; genus Pholis; species Pholis gunnellus. The sequence goes on from NC_136537.1 coordinate 24,968,953, forward strand.
TATATTATAATATTTAATCTAAGTATGGGCTCACTGACATATCATAACCCCTAGTAGATCGTTTTAGATAGAAAATATATAGAACTAACAGAAAAACTCTTAAAAAGGAAAATATATAAATATTTTGTCGAATGACTCTTCATAAATGAAACCTATACAGAACATAATATATTTGTTTCTGCTTATGATGAAAGAAGATACGAGATGTTATTCATCTAAACATTAGCTGTAAAATAAATAAAAACATCTCACACGAGGTCCGTTCTGTTCTGGAGCTTTCAAGGCTTTCACATGGCTTTCCTCCGCAGATGAACCACGTTAAGGACTCAACGTGGGCTTCAATTAAACTTTGATATACTTTAGAAATACTCACTAAAATAACAATAAACACAATGAAAGGAAATGTAGAAAAAGGAATCAAACAAAAGTACAACTGAGGATGCAACACAATAATAAAAGTGGACGTGAACATTTTACTGTATTCAATTCTTAGCTTCATGTTTTTCTTTCTCCTGGAATAAAACTAAACTGCACAGTAGTACTAGTAGTACTAGTAGCAGTGGATGTACTAGTGGTAGTATTCCAACAGCAGGTGGAGCCACAGACTGCATGTTAACCATCGAGTTCTTCTGCTGATTCTGTTTGACTTTGTAGAAATAAAGATCAGGAAATACATCGATGTGTTATGATGATTCAAATCAGTTCCATTCAAAGTGTTTCTATTGTTAAAATATATAATCTTGCTTATTTTATGTTTATATATTTGTCAAAGTAGTAAACAAACAAACAACTCCTTTTGATGTAAAATAGATTTTACAGCTCCGTCAGGTTTCAATTCAACTCACATGAATTTAAAGAAATTTACTTTATTTAAACAACAAACGTGCTGTTTGTGTTTGAGTACGAGATCACATTCAGAGTTTATTTTATATTATCATCATGGACAAATCAAGAGGAATACTTTCAGTTAATAACATTTAAATCAATGAAATATGACAGAAACAGAACGAAACCAAACGTGTTAAGATCTCCGTCAACATGCTGCACAGCTGATCAACTGATGCATCACGTCTTTATTAAATATAGAAGAACAAGAACAGATGAAATGTAGTTTCAAGTGTTTCACAATGATATCAAATAAATATTTACATCAGTAGAAGAGAAAGAAATATTACAATATCAAACTAACAGCAAAACGTTTCAAAGAAATCAGCTGATAAAGAATTATAATCATAATTAAATGTAAAATATGTTTTAATTAAGATTGACTTCCTGATTTCACAACAATCCTTCCCTCTCCTGCTAAACAAATATCATGTAAACACAGGAAGATTATTTCTACTCTCGTTGATTTATAAGAACATTTTCTGACGTTCAGTTTTTACTGAACGCTTCGTTCGTCCGTCACTCTCGTGCACCAAAACACACAAGTTAAGCAATTCACATTCATCGTCCCGTAGATTGAGCCACGTGTGATATGAATCCTGTTTAATGTCATTTTTCTTCTTTAGACATTCATGTTGTAACAAACAAACTTGACTCCATCAGTCAGAGCTCATCATGTAAAACACATCTAAACTCAGTAGTTAGTTGTGCCGTACAGATAAATGTCTGAACACAACAGACTTGTGCCGTAGAATTCCTCCGGTCCGGCCACAGAGATTACATTTGATATTTGCTCGTAAGAGAAAAAGATGAAAATCTCTTCCAATTTAAAGATGTTGTTTCCTTTATTATAAATAAGGTGGTAAATCCAACATTAGAGCCACTGTGTTCAAATAAATATACAAATGATAGTAAATGTATGATGCTAATTACAAATGCTGTTCTTAAAAACAAGACAATTAAAATGGGCAATAAAAACAAATGTAAAATTCCAAAAATACACCAAAAAATCAATGAAAACATAATTCTGTCTGATGTAAACTTCTTTCCTCCAAAGCAGTTCATAATACATCTGAATATCTGTTATTGTGTTGAATTTGTATCGATATATTTGTGTATTTATGGGTTAAAGTAAAGCGTGTTGACGTGAGGTTAACCTGTAATCGGCTGATTAACTGTCATCATGTGGAGGAGCTGATGACTCAGAACACAGGTCAGTATTCAAACACCTGTGTGTCTGCCAACAAACAATGAACTCAACTGACTCTGGATCTGTCTGTTTCACAACAGAACGGCCTCAGTGCGTTCTTTCATGATTTCATAGTGAAAAGAAGTATAACGTGTAATTTATGAACAATGTATAATTCATAGTTTAAATACTCAGAGGCTCTGCAGGGATCTGGTCCAGGTCTTCGGCTTTAAACCAGTTTTTTGAGACCAAACTGTTGAGACCTGATACTGAAGCATGACCAACATTTAACTGATGACGTGTCGTTACACACCAGCTAACGATCTTAGCTTTGTTAGCGTTGTTAATATCACCACAATGTTCTCCCCTTAAACGTTCTTATTTTCATAAAATCAAGATATTTTGTAGAACTTGAATAATTTTGTTAAAGCTAACGTAACCTCAGTTCTGTTGTTTTATTGGAACGTTGACCAGCAAATATTTGTAATTTTCGCTTTATAAATGACAAATATAATCAACCGATTATCAAAATGATAATCAATTAATTCGACCAATCAGTTCATTCTTTCAGCTCTAAATGACTCGTGTAAGCCCCATAATGATTACACACAGGACTAGTATTTAATAAAGATCGATACAAAATAAACATGTAGTTTCTGTGATTGTAGCCCAAACTGCTGAACAGAACGTGATAAATTGTTGGATATCAGAACAAAAGATGAATGATGTAATAGATTTATTTTGTAGAGAAAATAGCAACACATGAGTAACAGTAAAAGAAACTAGAAACAGCATAAACACATTGTAACAACCGGCGGAACAACAGAGATCAAACGCTCCACACTCTCTCGGTACTGAACATATTGTTTGTGGGTCTTTTCCATCCACAGCAGATGTGGTTTACAGCTCCGTGTCCAGATGTGGCAGCAAAGAAAAGCAGAGTTTAGATCGCTGTCCGCTGCACTTTCTTACAATTATCAATCGGCATAACTCCACCACACAACTGGTTTGAGGTCTGGCTCTGAGGTCGAGGTGTGTGTGTGTGTGTGTGTGTGTGTGTGTGTGTGTGTGTGTGTGTGTGTGTGTGTGTGTGTGTGTGTGTGTGGGGAACATGGATGTGTCATCAAAGATGAGGCTCCTGTAGTTTGACACCTGCTGCAGAGGAAAGGAATGAGTTCTGGTTTGAACAGACATGATTGGTTTCTTGTTAACGCCCAAAACCTGCCAGCAGGGTTTAAAAAGAGTGTGAATTTACACCATTTATGTAAAAACAGACGTCAGCTTCTCGTCTTGGACACATCATGTGTGATAAACCATTCCATCAGATAAAGCAACCAAATCAAAAGCTTAAGATTGTGTGATTAATCAAAACCAGATCCTGTAAAATAAAACTTTAAATTCTGCGCCATGATTGACTCAGTGACAAGAACTCCTCTGCATCTCAGAGATATTGTTCTTCTCTACTCCAGGTTTTGAAAGCAGTACTTGTACCTGTATCGTGTTTTTACTCTCCGGTGTTGCTACTGTTGAGTCACTGAGTCGTGGTGGAGCCTCCATCTCTTTTATTTAATATTGATAACACTTGTGGGCACTTGGAAACATTTTATATAGACTCCATTATTTTTACATTTTTGTAAAATAAAATATTAAATAGATTAAAAACAAAATGTTTTCAAATAATTTCTGTCATAACTGTTCTTCTGCATGAGAGAGATGTTTGAGTTCTCTCTACTTCTAGCCAGGACTGTGCTGCGTACATAGATGGACTTCTATACACTGAGGCCCCATTCAATACACCAAATATTGATAATATATTGTATTATTGAAATATTGAATATTTATGAGCAAAGTAGCAACTGTTAAAGAAACCTGTTCATGTTGAATGTGCTGCTGGTCATCTGGGCTCAGAAGGTTCTGCTCCTTCTCCCCGTCTCGCCCCGTCTTTCTTATGACTAAAGCACAGATCTGGGCTCAAACCGACTGCTCATTTCACCGTCTATTGACGGCCGATTAACATCAGGTCTGTCTCAGCTCTGTTGCTAACAAGCTCCGAGATAACAACAAAAAGAAGAAATAATTCAGCAGCAGTCTGGTTGACAAGCAACACCACTAGATGTCTAACTACAATAAAGACATCTGCTATTATAATGTGCTCAATGAATTATTCAAAAATTACACACAACCAAATGGAATGTAGGAAGTACATGAACTCAATTTGTACCAATAAAAATAAACATGAACAACTTTCCAACACAAAACCTCCCGCCTCTCTCTGCTGCCTCGTATCGCTCACATGATTTCTGGCATTATATCATTTACATGTAGATGTGATAATTGTGCTGTAACTTAGTATTCACATTAATTACATTAATTAAAGGTTGCTAAATTTGAAATTCAGTGCATATCTTACATGTCAACGGCTGAGCCAGCAGCTAACAGTGCTAACGGCGCTAACAGTGCTAACTACGTCAACAGTGCTAACGGCGCTAACAGTGCTAACTACATCAACAGTGCTAACGGCGCTAACAGTGCTAACTACGTCAACAGTGCTAACGGCGCTAACAGTGCTAACTACGTCAACAGTGCTGACAGTGAGGTTTCTTATAAATGAATATGGGCGCTACGCTTTGGGACAACGTTGTTATCAGTTGTAACCTCCGTATGAGGCCAGCGCAGAGCAGCGGCCTTGAGCTAACCAGCGGGGCACGCTCACGTGCGCGCTATAGTAAAACCCTGAATGTCGCATAGAGAACCTTTAACTTTCCCTGTTGTCTCTCACTGTTGAGTCGGACATCACCAGACAAACAGACGTTTATTTGCAGCGACAACGGCTGTCGACCTTGACCTTCCTCGTCAGAAATGCATATGGCTTGCATTGGAAAGTTGTTCACTTGCACATGTTTTATTTGTTATTGGTACAAATCTTATTCATGTACTTTTTACATTCAATTAGGTTAGATTTGGTAGTGTGTCTTTTTTTGTGCAGCACGTTGTAACGTTGGATGTCCTTAGAGTAGTTTGACTCTAATCTAGCGGTGTTGTCAGCCAGACATTAGCCGACTTATTTCTTCTTCTGTGGTATTGTGGAGCTCATTACCAACAGAGATAGCCGCGACTAACCTGATGTTATTCTTCTGTCAACAAACGGTGAACTGAGAAGTTGGTTGGAGCCAAGATTTGTGCTTTATTTATAAGAAAGGAAACAAACATCAAACAGAACTGACGGGAAAAAAACAACTTTGAATCGCCAAAATCAGCCCCCGAGAGTGGAAACACATCGAAGAGACGAGTGGACGGAGGGACGGACGCATCTGAAGGGGACAAACCGATACGTCTGATACGTCTGATACGTCTGAAACGGATTCACACACACTCGTCCGTCAAGTGATTAAAAGTTGTTTCTGTCTTTAATCAGCTGATGGGTGTCCAACGCGTTGTCCTGAGGGGATAATTAAGAATCTGCTGCTGGTTGAGTTAATGTATCATCATGTCTCACGGCATTCATTTACACTGAGTCACATGTTTTCTTCACCTCTGCTGGGAAAATGAATTTCTTCTGCTGGTTTTGAAGATTTGGACTTTTTGGATTTTGTCCAAAACTTCTCTGACAGGACTGCCTTTGTATTTCCAATACTTTAAAACTCTTTAATAATAATACTGATTACAATAAGCTGATGTGTGCTCAACGTCTCTCTGCTGTCTGTCAGACTCAGAGTCAGAGATGATAAATGGATGCTTTCTGCATTATGTATGGCTGTTTTGTTGGGACGATGTTCATCCGAGCACTTAAGTCTTTCCAAACCTGATGAGCTCCTCCTTCAGGTTTCTGCCCCATTTCCCCTCCGCTCCTCCTTTTCTTCTGGATATACATCTGCAGCAGCATAAATGTTTAAATCCAGTGTTTTGTCTGAAGCGGCAGTTTGTTTTGTCATTAAAATATAGACGAGCGTGCTCACGTTGTTCATGTCCCTTTTTCTGAAAGACAAATCTGCTAAGTGAAATTAAAGTAAAATATTAATCGGGTGAGTTGATTTATATTTATGTAACACTTTGCAGACAATAGATCGAGCTAAAGTGAGTGAGAGCAGTTCAGTCATGAGGAAGACAGTCGAGAAAACAATCACACCGCAAGCTCTCAAACAGAGCGCTGCAGGAACGACTCCGAAAACACAGAAATGACTCAGCGCTTCTTCACTTCCTGTTTCCTCCTCTTAAAGTCGATTTGTGTTTTGGTCAGATGTCTGAAATAAGGTCCGTGGTTAGCACAAGAGATGTCAACGCTTTGCTCTACGATATAAAATAAATACTCTTCTGGTGAAATGACTTCCCCAAGAATCAGACGTGGAGGTCTGAATTATTGTCGCCTTCTCAAAAGGAGAAGAAGACTTATTAAGGATTACAAGATCGGAAAATATGTATTTGTTACTTCATCGGTTTTGTTTGAGGGCGAATATTTGCAAAAAACTCCCAAAAAACGCGAAAGCATCTCGTTCCTGAACACAACACCTTCCTTTTAGTTCCTGAACTCACCACAACTGTCAGGTTGGACATTATTGGGCTGAAATTGTGGAGTCTGATTTCCTTGAGTTATCATTATTTAATCAGCGTCGTTGTCTCTCATCTTGAGTCTTCTTTCAGCAGAAGCTGAAAACATTGAGTGTTTGTCAGGAAACAGAAACACCTTCATCACGTTGCATCTCTTCATCAGAAACATCACGGCTTTCTAACCAGCTGACACGCTGAGACCCTCCATCGGTCGCCTGTGACCTCCTGCGGGGCCGCGGGGCCTCAGGTTGGGCCCCTGTGCCGGTTTATCTGCAGCCTGATGGCTCCCAGCGGGAGAATTCAACATAATAGTTCTTCTGAATGTAGCACTGTGATTTAAATTGCTAATTATGATGGTGATGGAACAAATAAATAAAACATGACCTTAGCGTGTTTTTATCTCTCACTGTAAAAACTTTGGACGACAGTAAATCTTCTCCCATCGTCTGACAGCGATGACTCGTCTGTTGTCGGGTAGATGCTGCCTCCGTTTTATCGGCCTCTCTGTAAATGTCACACTGGAAACGATGTCGCAGCGTGTTTAACATACTTTATTTCAGTTATGATTTGATCAGTTAGTGGTTAATATTTGTGTTTCTTGTTCTGGCTGACCAGGAAAAAGATGGAAAACTTTCTCACATATTTTACTTTTTGTTTAATTTTTAATAACAATTTCCTCTTTTTGTCTCAAAACACTTGCTAGCTGCTATTTATGTTTGTTTATATACTATTTAGTACGTTTCATTCTTGTGCTTTCTGGAAAGCTCTCTGCATTTGTTCCTCTTCTGTTGTGACACCGAGTTCCTCTTTTTGGGATCAAAGTTGATTTCACGTCATCTTTATCATTATGAGACTTAAAAAGCTCTCTGTGGAGTTTTCTTGTAAACAAACAAAAGTTTGTACGTTTACATTCAGTATTTCTCACTAAAACTCAAATAATCATGTTGAATGTATTAACTTTTTAAATGTTTGCAAAATAGACTTTTTTAAAGTATTTTAAATGCAGCTTTGTTTACCTTCATGTGTACTTAAAGCTTTCTATATGTCAAAAACTCCAAAGCCATTAGTTCCAATGAATCCGTCTAAAGCTTTATTTAGTTGTTTGTTGTGTTGAGAGAGCGGTATAACATGTGATATGCGTCTTTGAATCTTAAATGTGCTTACGTAAGATCTGGCCAGAATTTTACTTTAAAACAGTAAAAAAAGAACAAGCAAGGTCAACAGGAAGTGGAGAGGTTACAGCACTCTGGGGACGTTAAGAACAAAGACCGAACTGAGCACACGCCATGGACGTATAGAAGGATTCAAGGAGGATTTATTGTCATTATGCAACACTGGGTTGCATAATGACAATAAATTATCCTCCTGGCAGATAATATGGCCGACATCTTAACGTTACAAATTCAACATCAGGGAAGCTTTGTGCATTGATGTAAACAGAGAATCCATCGTCTCTCAAGCTAGAACTTTGACTGTTGATCGGAAACATCGTCAGATGATTCGGTTTGTGTCTCTATCATTGGCTGTCATGGTCCCACTCAGGAAGTGCTCACGTTATCATGGAGAACTTTTTATCGAGGCGGCACCGAGGAGGCTGCAAACAGTTTTAAGATAATCTGAGCCGAACATCGGTACTGATTCGAGGTCCCGGACCGTCGTGAGGAGTGAATCAGGGTAAAAACTCCCGCAGACCCGGCTTTAGTCTGACCAAACTGAAAGCAGACACTTGATCTCGTCTTGACTCCATCCACGAGGAACTTGAACGTCCATTTTGACAAAGTTGTTTTCTTGCTATTAGCTTAGCTCGCTAACTGGCTAAAATGGCCGCTTCCTCTCTGGTTTGGAGCAGCTGTGCACGATTACATATTTACATCCAGTTGGTTATTGTATGTGGATTGATAAATACATTGCACAACACAATGAGTTCAATGTGGGCCACAATGCTTCCCTGATGCATTCTGGGTGCATTAACTGTAATCTCACGTCGTCTAGTGCCGTCCGCTTGCAATCCGATCACATTAAACTCATGTTAATACAAAGTGTTAAGGGGATGAAGAGAGAGAGCAAATGATATCTGACGTACACAGAAACTAAAACAACTTTTGCAAGCACACAGAAAACAACCTGGCCTCACACAAGCACCGACCCTGGACCTTATGCACAAGCAGGGCATCCACAGTACGGATGAGTAGTTATAGTTCGTTCCCTGTTTTTGCATTAGAAATCAAGATTTCACTCCAGATGTTATATGAGCAACAAATGAGAGCTTTACATCGTATTCATGTTATCTCTTCTACAAAGCTCACAGAAGCTTTCACTCCGTCTTCAGAGCTTAAAGTTCATTTATTTTAAGCGTTTTGTTTCCTCCTGATCACCTTCACAGATTCATGTTTCACTCGTTGGACAACTTGAGGATTTGTCTCTCTAATCTTCGTCGACAAAGTCGATTATCGGAGGAGAGGCTTCGGTCACTGTAAAGTCAACGTCTTCATCACAGACACAAAGACACATCAAATATAAAACATGTTAAGCTGCCGTGAAAAGAGCTCAGCATCATCCTGTTTGCAGCGTGACGACACCACCACCACTACCACCTCCTCCTCCACCTCCTCCTCCTCCTCCTCCTCCTCCTCCTCCTCCTCCACGTCCCACAGGACCGCAGACAGCAAAGATACCGAAGTTTAATTACAGGAAGCCTCAGAGGGACAAACCAACACCGACCTGATTATAAACGTATTTATGTCTTCAAAAGAAAGTGTCTTCATAATGTCATCAGACTGAAGAGTTATTATCGTAAACATTACAACGACGCCTTCTGATATTGACCGGCTCTCAGGTTTTTTCTCGTATGAACTATAAACTATTCATGGTTTTCACACAGTGAGGGTTCTACGTTGATTCTTTTCTGACTGAAATCTAAATCTGACTCTTACTGCTATGAAACTAGATCATGTTTTGAAGTAACTGTGCCTCACAAGAGAAACACTTGTAGAACAGATTTGGGGTTTTTCTTAAGTGTCGTGAAGAAATACATAAATAAAACTTGATGTGTTCACAGATTTAAAAAGTGAACTAACTGTACTGAGAGGTTTGACAGCCTTTCTTTGTAGGTTTTTATTGTCATCAGTACTTTGTGCAGGTCTCTGTGTTTCCACCTGTCATGTAATGACATCACGGTGATTTGAAAGCCTCTAATATAAGACAAAAAAATGTTTTCTTAAAATTAAACTGTGATAAATCATTCACCTCTCTCTCTCTTTTCTTTCCTCAACACACACAAACAGCTCACTCAGATGTTTTCGTCAGCTGGTTTTCGTCTGAAGGACTCGGAGCTCTGAACACTCTGAAGTTCTTTCTTTTGATTCACTGTTTCGTGATTGAAAACTTCTCCACAAACGGACACGTTGCCGTTAACGAGCAGGTATTTATCAAGTTGTAATGTGTTGAAAGTTTGGTAAAAACTGACTTAAAACACTCGTAAACCTGAAACATTTAAGAAAATAATATAAAAATGTTCTTGCATGAAAGAAGTCAGACATTCTAGAGCTAAACGATTTTCAAAGGCAATTTTGGGAAAAATTCGGAAACCATTCATTTCCCAAGAAAATCAGTTAATAACATATATAATATATATACATATAATATTATTACCAACTGTTTAAAGTGTTGGACTAGCAGATAAATATACGATTCTGTAAAACAAACACTCCTTTGTGAGGCGGTGGGTTGAGGATGAACTCCTTTCTCTCTGTCAAACTTTTTTTCTTTTTTGGTCAAACTTCCCTAAATATTCCTGAAACAAAGAAAAGAAAAGCGATAAATCAGTAACGAGAGCGAGTTTCCTCCATGCAGGATCCATGTGGCGCTGTGATGTAATATTGATGACCCTCCTCGTCTCCCGACGACCTCCGTTTGGTCGTCTCATGTTTTATCAAATATTCATCAAGCTCTGCGTCCCCTCAGATCCCATAATGCATCTGTAATGTCCTGTCAGGTGAGGCATGATGGGAGAGGTGATGATGGAGTGAAGCTCCTGGAGGGACGGAGGAGGATAATTTCTGATCACAGCTTTTTCTTCCCTTTTCTTCTCTTCCTCTAAAGTTGTGGAAGTTCATCTGAAACTGACAGGAACCCGAGGTGGAACCCTGAGGAACACCAAGCTCCTCTTCTCCCTCTGTTCTATTTCTATTCATTTTTCCTGGGTTCTCTCTCGTGCTCTCTCATGTCAGACTGTTCCTGTTGTATTGTTTCCCACCAACCTAACGTGGCCCCATGCTAGAGGGCAGATTGTGGGTCGGATTAGCTCATCCCCACTATCTATTTTCAGTATAACATCAGAATACATTAATTATTACAAACCTGAAGTCAAACTGTGGAGAAAGGCTCGAGCATGAAAATCTGTTCAACCCTTCAAGGAATCCATCTGCTGTTTGTTAGACTTTAATAACTTTTAGCATCTTATTGAATATAACAGATTGTGCAGCGTCGAGGTCTGACCTCTTTATCGTCTCTTTGTCTTGATGTTCATCTCTTCCATCATTCAGTCTCTCACTGGTCCAACTTTCTTCTCTTCTTCCTCTTCTTATCTAACTCTTCTCTCTCTCTCTCTCGCTGCATCATCCCTTCTCTCTGTCTGCTCTCTCTGCCTCCTGCTGTTTTCTTATTTATCACCATCACTAATATCTCTCACCTCTCTCCTCCTCACCCCCCTGAGCCTCACCTCACTCCTTCACCTGTTCCTCTCTTCTTTCACCTCCTTGTTCCCTCCCCATGTCTCCCCCGTCCCTTCCTCCCCGCTCTCTCCCCTCATTAACGCCGAGCCCTGATGGATGTCGGGGCGAGGCCCGGCTCATCCTCAACATCACACTCGCCCCTGATGTTCTGCGCAGGAAACCCCTCACCTCTCGGCAGGGGTGGCAGTCGAAGTGGCCGTTTGTTTCCTATCGGGGCCGCCCGCCATCTGCCGCCACCATCACCCCCCCAGCAGCAGCCCGCCACAACTGCCGCCGCCGCCGGAGCCCCGTGACTCCCGACGCTGCTGGGACGCCGAGGTGATGATGGGAAGGAAGACCTGCTGCTGTTGCATTCAGGACCCACAGGGAAGATCGTACGTATGGATTTCCTACAAGGAAATATGAGATAGACCAGGTAGACTATTGTTAGCCATTGTTAACAATACCAGTTGATAACAACGAATTACACGGTATTTTGCTCATACCAACACTGCAGCAACATGTCCACTGATAAACGTTTGACGGTACTATGAGTACGACTGATTTAATAAGACACAAATACTGTAAGACAGAAGTGCAGATAAACAGTAAATGACCACAGTTGTTTTAGTGGTGATTGGTGGAGCAGCCATCTTGGAATTTGACGTCAGGGTTGGTGAGGTTTGTCTGACTTTCTGAGTTCGAAATCCGACTTCAGGGAACATTCCAGTTGAAATTCCAGTTCAAATGGAACGCAGCTTAACTCCAAATTTAAAACGCACTTGATAGACGCTCAGAGCAACTGACGCAGTATAAAGTGTGAGATGATACACATGGGACGGACGTCTTTGTCCAGGAACCCTTGAAGACGGAAGTTTATTTTGACAAGACACTATGCATGTAACATGTCAAATGTTCAGTGTGTTTAATGTGTTGTATGTTCATTATGTCATATGTTCAGTGTGTTTAATGTGTTGTATGTTCATTATGTCATATGTTCAGTCTGTTTAATGTGTTGTATGTTCATTATGTCATATGTTCAGTCTGTTTAAAGTGTTGTATGTTCATTATGTCATATGTTCAGTGTGTTTAATGTGTTGTATGTTCAGTCTGTTTAATGTGTTGTATGTTCATTATGTCATATGTTCAGTGTGTTTAATGTGTTGTATGTTCAGTCCGTCATATGTTCAGTGTGTTTAATGTGTTGTATGTTCAGAGTGTTTAATGTGTTGTATGTTCATTATGTCATATGTTCAGTGTGTTTAATGTGTTGTATGTTCAGTCCGTCATATGTTCAGTGTGTTTAATGTGTTGTATGTTCATTATGTCATATGTTCAGTGTGTTTAATGTGTTGTATGTTCAGTGTGTTTAATGTGTTGTATGTTCATTATGTCATATGTTCAGTGTGTTGTATGTTCATTATGTCATATGTTCAGTGTGTTTAATGTGTTGTATGTTCAGTCCGTCATATGTTCAGTGTGTTTAATGTGTTGTATGTTCATTATGTCATATGTTCAGTGTGTTGTATGTTCATTATGTCATATGTTCAGTGTGTTTAATGTGTTGTATGTTCAGTCCGTCATATGTTCAGTGTGTTTAATGTGTTGTATGTTCAGTGTGTTTAATGTGTTGTATGTTCAGTCCGTCATATGTTCAGTGTGTTTGATGTGTTGTATGTTCATTATGTCATATGTTCAGTGTGTTTAATGTGTTGTATGTTCAGTCCGTCATATGTTCAGTGTGTTTAATGTGTTGTATGTTCAGTGTGTTTAATGTGTTGTATGTTCAGTCCGTCATATGTTCAGTGTGTTTAATGTGTTGTATGTTCATTATGTCATATGTTGATAGTCTTTAAAGTGATTCCAGGCTCTGGTTTCGTCTCCACCTTCCTGATCTCAGTGTTTGAGTCTCAACAGCAGCTCATCGTGCTGCTGTTGATGATACTGATGGTGATGATGATGATGCAGATGACCACACAGTCATTATCATTCACTACACTCCCACAATCCTCTGCTCCAACTCCAATTACCGTGTGATTGTATGCTTGGCATGGAAAACATAATTAACAACCTGCGTCTCTGCCAAACTAAGCAGCCAACACGCTGTTTGTGTAGAACGTCGATCTGAACGCAGGAAAGCAAACACAACAACGGCAACAACAACAACGACACAAACAGCTCGCTGTCTTTTCGGGGTTCAGAGGCAGAGCGGCGGCTCCACGTTCCCGCGAGGCCGCCGCTATTCGCCGTAATGGCGGCGGCGGCTCGGCACTCTTCTCTCTGATGGACTGCAGGCTGCTAAGGGAGGACACTTTGTGGTGTGGACAAGAGGAATTATGGGAGAGCACGCCAAGAGAGGCCCACGGGGACGCATGGATGTGTGTGTTATCAGGTCTGTTTTAAAACACAGACTGAAAAATATCTGTGTATCAGAAACACAAATGTGCTTGTTAAAGGCTGTTAGAGTGTAGACACGTACATCACACACAAGCTCGTGTGTGTGTGTGTGTGTGTGTGTGAGAGTGGTCCAGCCTGATATCCTGAACTGAGTCTTATTAAAGTCCAAACTAATTAACTTGAATAGTTAAATAGAGTTTGTCGTTGTTATAACTACCGACCAACTTCTCATGTCTCTTTGGAGATACGTTGGCATGTCATAATGAGAAGAATTACTTTTACGAGAGTTTATATATAAGTTACGGGACAGATTTGGTATTTAGTCATACGATAAATGTGTCAATATAACGTGAAAATATAAACTATTTTGTGATCATTGTCGCAGCAATTAGTTACCAAAATGAGCCCATTTTACTCAACGTGTCCTCATACTGTTGGTTTGATATCTTAGGAAATGTTACTCCTCTTATTTCGTGCATTTTCCTTCAAAAGTCCAACAGCTCATGTCACTCTCTGCTCCTCACATGCAGATGGTCTTTTCAAAATAAATTTCCGTCTTCACAGGAAAAAAGCTTAGTTCGGTTTAGGAATAGATCGTGAAATACTGAGTTAGATTTCACATGAGGAACAAACAGCAGTCTGTTTGTTGGACCCACCCCCCCCCCCCTCCTGTCTGCAGACTTTAAATAACAAAGTAAGTCATTTCATGGAATATCTACGAATCATGCCACATTATTTTCAGCAGGTATGGCTACGAAAGCTGGATGAGACCAGCCTGTTTTATTTCATATTTGCAGTTTTTATGATTGCACCACCTGTGAACTGTTTGGACAAATATAGTCACATATTTCTTGTGGTTGAGTATCTCATGCTTGTACTTATATACTTAGTAGATTAAAATACACGACGGGATACCGTCCGTCATCTTCATGCACACAAACACAAACATGCAGACGCGTTAGTACAAACAGATGAAGCTCTCAAAAACACAAAAACACACTCAGTAAAACTGAGAAGCAACGGTGTTCAAACAGGAAGAAACTGCTGTTGTGCAGAAACACATGTACATACAACACTATTGTGTGTGTGTGTGTGTGTGCATGAATCCATCATATCTCAACAGCAGAACAACGAGGAAAACAATGTACAACTGTGTGTGTGTGTGTGTGTGTGTGTGTATCTTGTATATTCAGCAGAAAGAGGCTGCAGCTTCTTCTCTTTTTTATTTATCGGGTGGCAGCGAGTCGCTGCTGCTTATTTACAGCAGATTGTTTCTCCAGATGTTTTACAGGGAGAGAAATCCCTAAACACACACACACTCCTCTCTTTGTCCAGATGGAAGTCATTCTTTATAAGACTCCATAATCCCTCTCTCTCTCTCTCTCTCTCTCCCTCTCTCTCTCTCTCTCTCTCTCTCTGCGAGAGGAAACAGAGGGAAGGTGGAAGTGAAGCGTCTCCTCCTCTTCGTGTCACTGATGTTCTCCAGTTGTGTCGACATGTTTTCAGTAAAACTCTCTTGACGCTTGAAAATGTTTCAACTGAAGGTTTGAAAGAAGTAAAATTTATGGATTTGAAACATTTGAGTGGATTGAATTCGAGTCGGCCTCCTGACTTACTGGGTACAGGAACAGTCAAATCTGAGGTACTTGTACAAATCTGAGAGTATTTCCATTTTAAGGTACTTCATATGTCTCCTAAACTAATATCTCAGAAGTAAATATGACTAATACTGTACTAGCTACATTTGTCTGATCGCTGTGATGAATAAAAACCATCAAGGTTCTCCAGATGTGTTTGCTTTGAATCACAGACTGTATATCAGAAGTGGACGTAGTCGTGGTGATGTCACTCATTGGTTTGTGGAACGATGTTTTGAACCCTAGAACTCCGCGTTTTAGCCGTCGCCATCTTGGATTACGGCCGTCGCTTATCTTGGCTTTTTTTGTAACCAGTGAACAGGAAGTGACCATATTTGCACTGAGGAGGAGTGATGGAGGGACGTTGTATTCGTCTCTGGTAGAGACCTGTCAATCACTTATGATCAGGTTTGTTCAAACAAACAAAAGACTTTCACCCAGGAGACCAATGTTCATGTCCCGTTTCAAACCAAGAGTCAGGGAGCCCCCCAAAAAACAGACTGTTGAGAGAAGACTAGTTTAGAGTCGCCTGTACACTCTCAATTAGCCTGTTAGTGACTTATGCTAACATACTCTTACTTTAGTGAGGTTTTTATTAGACTTTAAGTACTTTCACTGTGTGTATTAGTACTTTTACTGCAGTAAATTATCTGAAAACTGGAAGGTACAAACTGTTTTTAATCAGTATTATTTTTGTCCATCGGGTTTAATTCAGATAAGCAGTTAACCTGAAACAAACTGTGTGAGAATCTCAGCTTTTATTTGAATGTGTTGTGAAAACCTTTTCTTCTTCACTGTTTTAGCTGCTAAACTGAACTATAAACCAACACGTGCTCACGGTTTGAGCTGCTGTGTTAGCTTTAACCTTCTCTGCATATTATACTGACAATACTATTGTGGACTTTTTCTGCATCTGTTGCCAAACGTCTTTGGACTTTCTCACTAAAGATATTCACAATGTTTCTGACAGCTTTGTTTTAAACAGGTCCTCTGTTCTAAAACAAGTCATAACTTTGATACCCAATTTGTGTAAAAGAGGAGAGAAATGAAAGAGGAGCAAAACTCCAACGTGCGAAACAAAGAGGTTTCATAATATTCCCACAGCTTTTATTGGAAAAACATCCACCTCTGTGAAGTCCAAGTTTCCTGTGAGATTTCCCCAAAAACAAGAGCTGATTTCTAAACTGAACTACAATAAAAAGGCTTTGTTCTGAGTCTTTGTATCGCTGCTCCTCTCAGTCAGTGTGGGCGAGAGGGAGAAAAATAACAACACCCTCCCAAAAAAAAAAAAAAGAAAAGGAAATGGCAGATTGATGAAAAGCCAAACTAGTCCCAGGATGACACGTTCTTCTTCTCTCCACAATATTAAAAACTCCCACACGTTTCAGGAGGAGGGCAGAATTAGCCTTGCCGGGACACACTGTAAGCTGCTGTAATGACTCATTTGTTTCATCCTGATAGATGGCTCTCCGGATGGAAGAGGAACCTCGTTTAAATAAAAAATAAGAAAGCGATGAAAAGGCGGCGGGCGAAGGACGACGCGCCGAATCACGGGCGAAGGTCTTCGGCTCGCCGCTTCAAAAGACCGACTCAGACCTGCCGGGGGTCGCTCTGAGGGGCGAAGAGGACAAGATAAAAATCCTCTAAACATCGAGCCAACACACACACACACACACACTCACTTTGAAGCTGCTGTTAAACAGCGTGCGGGAGGGCAGGTGGTGCTGATGAATATTCAGACGGAGGGTCGACGCTCTGCTGCCAAACAAACCGCCTGTTTGCTTTCTGTCACCTTCCAAATTCTGATAGATTAGTTTTTTCTTTCAGTGTGACTCAGATCAGATGTTTGATGTTTGTTTCCTTCGGTCTGGACCACACAGGGGCTCAGGTGATAATCAGGTGATCATCAAATCAATTACCAGGTGATGTTCAGGTGAGAGCTCAAGAGAAACCAGCCGGCAAACCTCCGGTTCTGAAGAGTGAAGCCGATGAGGAAGTGTCTTAAAACCTGCATTATCTCTAATGTCCACCAGGGGGCGACTCCTCTGGTTGTATAGAAGTCTATGAGAAAATGACTCTACTTCTCTCTTGATTTATTACCTCAGTAAACATTGTAAACATGAGTTTATGGTCTCAATCTCTAGTTTCAAGTCTTCTTCAATACAGCATGATGTTCATTTAGTAAATGATGGTCCATTTAGAGTCACACAGACCATAAAGCAGGAGATGCTTTAGGGCGGGGCTACTGTGATTGACAGTCGTATACGGCGCCTCTACATCTCTTCTCCGCTTTCCAAATTTGGGAACTTCTGTTCATTGGCTGCAAAAAAACCAACATGGCGACATCCGAAGTCCAAGACGGCGACCCAGAAACAGCACGTCGCCGATGTAGAGGCATGACGAAAGCAAAAAACAGGCAACCTTACCTACCAAAATGAGTGAGAGGATATTTGATTATATGCAATACAGTATCTATATATATCTATATATATAGATACTGTGGCCTCAATACTATCTTGTCTCATTTCCGCTTTGAGACTGTTAATCCAAGCCTTGTGGATAAAGACATTAAAATAAATGAAACAGTAAACAGGCTGATTCCTGCCTCCCAATAATGGACTCGTCCAGATGATTCTCCTCCTCAGGTTTCTATCTCTCCCAGGAGCTTCCTGATGGTCCTCAGAGATCCTCTCTCGGCTTCCCACGCTCCTCATATCCTCTCTGGGCTGCTGCAGCTCCGAGAGACCAGCTGACGCCGACACCACCTGTTGAGGTGAGCTGAAGAGAGGTGAGCCGGTCTGAAGATCGCTGCTGTTTTTTTTAAATAGCAAATTGAAATATCTTTCTGTTTTTTTATCTGCTTCAGCAATGAATCTGTATTTAGATCAAAAACCAAACGGGAGAAATAGCGTCTCCTAGTTTTGCATTGATTTGACAAATTATCGTCAGATGTCAGACTATGTGAAGGAAAACCTTATACAGAGTAGCGAATATTAATAAAGCGGTACATTATCATTGTACCAGAGGCAGAGTTGTACTGCTAAAAAGGTGTGATACCACAGTTTAGAAATACTGTAATGTTCACTTAAAGGTGCAGTGTGGAGGATCTGGTGCCATCTAGTGGCACGTTTTCAGATTGCAACCAACTGAAACTTCTCTAGTAAGAGAACTACGGTGGGCGCCGGCAGAAACATGGAGGCCAGCTCCGTGAAGAGGACCGGCTCCATGTGTAGAAATAAACGGCTCATTCTAAGCTAATGGAAACACAATGACTCTCATCTTCAGGTGCTTCAAGACTAAAGAAAACAAACTTAACAAAGGTTCTCTATACGACATTCAGAGCATTAATATCGCAGCAAACAACTATTGTCTATAAGAGGAATGTTTAAAGTATAACAAAAGTAAAAACAGTAATATGTACTATATATACTCTTATATTATACATATTGATGCATTAATGTGTTCATTAATGTATCAACTGTTAAAAGTCAAGCTCATTATAATTGATTTATATACTGCTGGGTAGTTTTGTTCATAATAATACATCAACATGTATTAGTTGATTATATTTGAAAGATAAATTTCGATAAATTTTGATAAATTTCGATAAATAATCGGACACTTTAAAGTAAACAGCACAATGTTTCCCTCTGAGTTGTGTTGGAACAGAAGCATAAAGTAGCATTAAATGGAAATAGTACAGTAAATGTACTGTAAATGTTACGTTCCACTGGTTACTCTCATGGAGGAGGAAACATTACAGACGAGTCTTCAAAAAGACGGATTTACACCTTTTCAACATCTGACTTGAATGAGTCTGAAAGCTCCTCCAGAGGAGATTTAAACGATCGGGTTTCAGTCCGTCTTGGATGCGTTTACTGTTTCTCTCCGTCTGAGCTGCTTCTCTTCTGCAACATGTTTTTTTTATTTTCATATGAAGAACAGCTTCTTCTCTGCAGCCTCTCAGCTGTTAAATCAGATTGAGCCACAGACAGAGCTGTTAACACACAGAAACACACACACAGCTGCTCAACGTTAGCGTCGGTGGTTTACGGCGGGACTGTTAACATGCAGCGTGTTGTGGAGGTGCAGGATAATTCAGACCGACTGGTTTACAGTGGAGGTGACAGCGTGTGGAGCATGTGGGCAGCAGATGACTCTGATGTGCAGCTTCATTACAGCAGAAACACAAAAGAACACAAACCTGCACATCGCGGTCTGAACCCCCGACGACTGGAATCACTAAATCAGCATCGACCGCCGTACACGTCTGCTTTTGTTCCGTGAGACAAAGTGACACATCTTGTTTCTTTAAAAGCTTCTCGGGGACAATAAAGTCCTGATGTCACTTCCTGCAGCTGAATGGAAACAGATCTGGTTTTATTAAGTGCAGAACTGTCAAACATCGAATTAAGAAAAGGTTTCAGCGTCTCCCCCGACGGTCGTATTTAGAAAAAGCTGCAGATGAAGTTTTACTGTTTTCACCTGTCAGACATTACACAAAGCTGACCTGCTGAATATCGGGTTGATTTAACTTATCAATGATTAATAGATACAAATAATAACAGTAGTAATGACAATAATAATAATAATAATAATAATAATAATAATACAATAACTCCTTTTTTGCTACATATGTATGTACAATAATTATTAGTATTAATATTAATAATAATAATAAAACTAATAATAATAATGAAAATAATTCTGATAAAATACTTTCCAGCTTATGTTGAATAAATAAAAATCCTTTATTGCTACGTATATATATATATACAATAATTATTAGTGTTAATATTATTAATAATAATAAAACTAATAATAATAACGAAAATAATTCTGATAAAATACTTTCCAGCTTACTGTTAATGGTAAATAAATAAAAATCCGTTATTGACACCTGGTTGACCAAAAGTGTTTCATTAATTAAAACTCGTCAAGTGGTCACATGACATGTGTCACATGACAAGTGTCACATGACATGGTAATGCTGCACACTTAGTTAAAGAGATCAGACGAGACATGACGGTGAACATGAGTATACTGGCAGATAAAGAAGAATATTAAATCACAAATGAATGAAGTGAGGTCGACAGAGTGCTGCTGCAGCAATGACGTGGTTTAGTAGTCCAACAGGAAGTTAGCTTCACGCTGGTTGCTGTCCACATAGAAGCCGATGGGATCCCGGTCCGAACCCGTTCAAACCCAAAACAACATTCACTGTCAACATTTCTCTTCAAGGACCGAGAGAGGGCTGATGGGAAATGTGGTTCTCGTTTGTAGAAACATGAGCGCCGATGTGTGTGTGTGTGTGTGTGTGTGTGTGTGTGTGTGTGTGTGTGTGTGTGTGTGTGTGTGTGTCGCTCTGGATTTCATGATGACAGAATAATAGTTACTGAGCAGCAGTCGGGCTGTTTTCTACATGCAGTCCACCTGGACTGTGGTGGTCTCTGATAAACGGATCCTCAGCTGTCAGGACCTCAAACCTCCTCCAGCTGTGACCACTTATGATGTCACGCAGGTCGCCGTCTATCTGCCTCGCCATCACGTGACATCACCGCCGCCGCCTCGACATGAAGTCAACCTCTGAGCTGAAGGAAGGTGGTGGATGATCATCATGATTGTAGAGATTGTTATAGACAAGAAGCCTGTGGACATAAAAACTGAAGGAGAGAAGTCAGTAACGACTCCCAGGGTGCATTTCACCGACAGGCATCCAAACACAGAGCTCCAGACTCTGCTATGTGCACTGCTAACGGCTAGCTGAGGCTAAAGATTACAGTGTTGAGAAAACAGATTAATGATCTGCAACAGCAACTACATGATGGCTGTCTTTTTGAGGGCAAACCTACTGGATCTAGTGCCATGAATAATTGTATTCTGTTGCAATAATTACAGTTATTCTGTTGCCATAAATACAATTATTCTAGTGCAATTATTGCATTTATTCTAGTGCAATAATTCAATTTAAGTATTGATTCATTCATTTTTGATTTATTGTTTTACGACATTTAATCAAAGTCTAAATTGATTATAAATATAAATTACATGGCTGCATAAGTATTCACATCTTTTGCAAAGACACACTAACAGTGTTAGTAGAAGTATAAAGTAACATAAAATGGAAATACTAAAGTAAAAGTACCTCAAACCTGCACAAAGTAATCGTACTTTACTTTCCCCCACTGGCAGGTCCAGTTAAACAGTCCTGAACACAACAATAATATTCAGATAAGAAGACAATGAAGAACAAAGAACACTTTGCTCAACATATTACTGGATCCGTCCCCGCTGATGGAGCCCGGTCAGTGTTGTGGTGAAGCAGACTCTCTAACGGAGACGAAATCCTGCGGGCGGATCCCCTCGATCAGACCCAGATCACAACAAGATCTCCGTGACCATGACGTCCAAACTCTCGCCGGCTTTCAGACGCTTGTTAATTAATTGTCTCTGCACCAACATCTGTCGTCTCTGGAGTCCCCACTGTGCGCCGCTGCGATTCAACATTTATACATGAATCCTTACAGCAGCCGCAGTTTTTAATGATGAAGCATATGGAATACAGCCGAGCAGAAGAGGAAGTACATTCAGGCTGCGACGGCTCTCGGCTGTGACTGAGCTGCATCACAAAAAACAAACGATACGTTTTTAAAAACATCTCGTGGACAGAAAAATGTGCTGATTAGGTTTGAACAGTCAGGTGAAGCTGCAGCCGAGTCGAGAGGAAACAATGTTTGGCTTTCTGCAAACCAGGGATACGTTGACTGTTGTTGTTTTTTGTTATTTAGTCTGAGTGACGTAGTATATCCAGCAGCCGTGGTGTGGAGGGTGGATTGGTCAAACAAACACAGGACTTTCACTCAGGAGTTTGGTGTTCGTGTCCCGTGTGAAACCACAAGTCAACGTTGACTGAAGCCTCGAGTTCAGCATTTTGGCCGTCGCCATCTTTTCTTTTTACAGCCAGTGAACAGGAAGTGACTACTACTACTACTAAATGAACATCATGCTGTATTGAAGAAGACTTGAAACTAGAGATTGAGACCATAAACTCATGTTTACAATGTTTACTGAGGTAATAAATCAAGAGAGAAGTAGAGTCATTTTCTCATAGACTTCTATACAACCAGAGGAGTCGCCCCCTGGTGGACATTAGAGAGAATGCAGGTTGAAGCAATAACTTCACTTTTCATAGGTGATAGCTGATTTTTGCTATAGTTACGGTTGTTATGTGACGTAACATTTTTACTGTCTTTACGGTCTGTAACGTTGACCAACAGGAGCACAGAGTCTTCAACCGTAAACACGGAGAAGCGAATGAGGAACAACGTTGTTGGTGCTGTGAGGTGGAAGCGTTAAACAGGAAAAGTCACTTTTTTTCTTTTCTTTTATTAGACTTTTCCAAACACAACACAGCCGGCATCGAACACACGTCGTCATCTGTTTACATTCTGGTTCCTTCCCGATGACATCACGTATTCTGTAAACGGTACATTTCTGTCGGTTGGGGGCACACCTGTAGTCTATGTCTCTTAGCTTATACATTTATAACTCAATAATCTGACACAGCGACAGAAGTATCGTGTAGTCTGAACCCGGCATGATCCGGGGCGAGGTGGTCCAGACGCCCGTCTCACCAGCAGCGTCCTGCAGCTCCTTCTGGGAGGATCCCGAGGCCAGATGGGATTCATGAAACTCCTCCAGCATGTTCTGAGTCCGGGGTCTCCTCCCGGTTGGACGTACCTGGAAACACCTTCACGAGGACCCTGATCAGATGTTCAACCACCCCAAACCGGCTCCTTTAGACCTGGTGTTGTTTGAAGGTGTTATACATGTCTGGAGGGAATCTTTAATAGAAGTAAAGGGATGTTTGTGACTGTGAGGCGATCGAAGGCTCTGAATGAACTCGGGTCAGATTCCTTTAGCCGATGATCACGGCAGCGTGTTTGTCCTACATCTGTGTTCCTGCAGGAGACGCCTGCAGAGACTCAGCCACAGGAAGAGATTCTTCCACCCACCTTAACTGGCAGCGCGGCCTGGCCCACATCCCTCGGTGTGTGTGTGTGTGTGTGTGTGTGTGTTGGTGTGTGTGACTTCCTGTGGTCTCATTATGTTTGCCCCGTTTCCCTCCAGCGCACATCAGATGTAACAAAACCAGAGGACAAAATAAGAGCATTACTTTTTAAAGACGCTGTCCTGAAGAAGGGAGACGGTGATGCGCGCTGACAGCGGCTGCTAATTGGAGTAAATTAATTTACCTCGGGCGCCGATGTTCGCACAAAGCGCCGCTCGCCGCGTGAATAAGTGATGATCGGCAGCGCCCGTATAAGCCCCGACTTTTTGAATCATTTAACGCCGCAATCTGCTAATTAGCAGGGAGAAAAGCCAGCTTTCAGCCACAATTAAGATAGGCCTCTGTCAGTCAGGGGGGGGGGGGGAGGTTGAGGGAGGGGGTGGGGGGGCGGTGGAGAGGGAGCGCTTCATTTATTCATCCTCTGAGCAGATGCTGAGTGCAGTGGGGGTTTGGATGGAGAGATGCAGGGATGGAGAGGGAGAGCGGAGGGATCTGAAGGGCCTGGATAGGGATGAGGGAGGAGGAGGAGGAGGAGGAGGAGGAGGGGGGGTGTTGGCGTGTGGTTGTGGAAGAAGTTTTCCAAACCCCCCCCCTCACCCCCCCCTCACCACCTCTCCCCTCTTTTTCTTCTTCTTCTTCTTCTTCTTGTTCTGTGAGCCTCAGAGGAAGCCGAGCAGCGTGGAGGGGCCCGCCACCAACCAAAACAAAAGCAAAACAAAAGACCTGATATGTGAGGAGGAGGAGAAGGAAGGGGAGGGAGGAAGGGGAGTGTAAGAGTGTGTGTGTGTGTGTAGGGGGGGGGGGGGGTAGAGGAAGGTAGCTCTTTAGCATCTAGAGGCGAACACACTGCGGGAGGGTTCCTGCTTCACACGCAGAGTGTTAACCAGTTGTAGAGCCCAAGGTCAAACACGACCCGCAGGTTCCCCAGGTCATAACACCAACACCCCCCCCCCCCCCCTCCCTCACCCGCCCTCCTCCACCCAGCAGCAGCAGCAGCTCCTTCGCTTGGCACGGATTCAAGTGAGCGTGCTCGTGGGTGGATCTCACTTTAAAGTGTAGGAATCTCAGCAGCTGAGTGACTGCTGCTCGGGTCCACGTGAGATCTGAGATCGTCGACTCTTCGTGCTTTAATGTGGATGTTTCACTTGTGGATTTGTGTCTGAAAACACACTTTAAAACCACACGTGTCTCAGTTTGAACCCCGACCTTTCACTTTGAGATACAAACGGAGAGCGGACGTATACGCGTCTCTTCAAATCTCCATCACGTCAGCGCAGACGCTCACAGCTTAGAAGTTAATTGTCTCATTTAATATTCACCGTCGGTACGACTGATGAAATCAATGCTTTTAAGCTGCAGTATTTAGATTTCTGTACTCATATTAAAGGGTCTCACTTTGTGTCCATCACGCTAAATAGACAGCGAGTGGAGATTTTATTTGATTCAATAGAAGAGAAGAAATCTCTGTAAAGCTTGCAGCATTTGGAGGTAATAATAAACGATTTAATACAATAATAAGAACACATTGAAATAAAGTTCCTGTCATCAGCGTTGACACGTTGCAGGAACGAGCCGACGCCGGGCTGATTTAGTGTCGTGTGATTTGCATCATTTGAATATGAAGGGCCACATGCAGAAGAGGAGCAGAGCAGTAAAAAAGCTCAGAAACGAGCCGACTCTCACGCCGCCGCTGTAAATAAGAAGCTGTCCGTCTGAAACATAAATACAGTGGATCACAGCCAGGGTTCGGGGGGGATCTCCTCGCTCTCATTACGACACGGAGCGACCCGGTCAATTTATTCACGCTCAGGCCCGGGGAGTCCTGCCCCGGACATCCGGCGCCGAGCATTAGCGCTGCTTAGCACCTCCGACTTGGAAATCAGCGGCGAGCCGAAGGTAATGAATATGTTAAAACAGGAAGCCCCGAGGATTTATGTCCGACACAGAGCTGTGAATGTATGCATGTGAGGCTGATGTTTATGCAGAGAGGACCCGACTCACTGGCCTGTTGACTGCTGATTATTTATTAGCAGAGGAGGAAGTATTCACATCCTTTACTGCAGCACAAATACGGCATTGAAAATGTTCCTTCTGTAAAAGTATGTGAGTCTACTCGTGAAAATATAGTTTAAAGTATTTTAACTTGTACTTATATTAATGTTATACTACATCGCCTCACTTCAACCTCGTCACACGACAGACGTTGAGAGCAAAACATAACATATTCATTATATTAGTATTTATTTATATTCATTAAATAACACAGAAAGAAAAACATTTATATGTATCTTTCAGGACCTTTTCCTCATTCAGACGCCACCTTTAAAATAAAAACACTTTAGGAGCAAAGAAATTCAATTTTCTCGAAGATGTTCGACTTTAGTGTCGAATATTCGGCATCTTTTTCTGGGAATATATTTATTTACTCACAATAAACACTTTACATTATTAACATTATTAACTCATATGTTAAACAGCTGTAACAACTGGTCATAACAAAGTTTGTAACAATACCATTTTTAAAAATTCATGATTGTCAAACTGCAGCTTTTCTCTTTGTCACATTTTACGACACAAAAGTATTTCCTCTCGATCTTCTGACCGACTGTCAGCGTGATGAGGTGTTTGTTTCTGCACAGACTTTTATTTTGTAGCTTTGTGACGTTTCTGGGCGTCAAACTTTGATAAAAACGCAGCAGTCGGGCGTCTGATTGTCCAAGAAGTAGCTTCAAAGATGGCGGCAACATCGCCTAAAAAAACACAAATATAGCGCGAGAAGAAAGAGCCAAACCTCTAAAGTTGAGCTTTCACACCTATAGTGACAAAAAAAACTATTTTTCGATAAATACGTAAGAAAACAGATTCATATCAAGCGACTGCTGGAACCGAATCAAACGTGATACTTACAGCCTGTTTTTAAACATTTCACCACATTTAGTTGTTCTTGTTTCAGCTGCAAACATTGAGTTCAATAAGATCTCTGTATGTTTATTGTACAGAAATGTGTAGTAGTAAGTAGTAAAATAGTACTTTTTATTGCAGTATATTTATATCTGAGGAGTAGAAGTATGAAGATAAGAAAAGAACTCAAACAAAGCTGGATGTGTTTTGCAGCGCTGCATTAAATGTACACGCAGTTACATTCCAGCACTCCTCCCGACGTTCCTGGATGGTTCTCACTCAGCTTGGCAGCGCCGGTGCTGAACACCCCCCCCCCCCCCCGCCCCCGCCCATCCCTTCCTAAAATAAAATTTAAAAAAACTCCTCTTGCTTCCTTCGGAGGCTGAAGTCTTTCACTTTGATCTGAAAGTCTTTGCAGCCTCATTGACTGTAATGAGATCTGGAGAATCCGTGAGGACGGCGGGGATTTGACGCCGAGCCGAAAAACTCCGGCCGGGGAATCGGCAGCGGGCACAAACAAAATCGAAAACGGGAGAAAGAGGAGGAGGAAGATCTCAGATGGCTTGGCAAGCGGTTTGCCTTCACCCCCCCCCCCCCCCCCCCTCTTCCATCCCAATGTTAATTTCCCCAACGTCTGAGATTCCAGGGTAGGTGGGAGGGGGGGGGGGGGCGTTGGGATGGGGGAGGTGGTGGTGGTTTGTGTGTGTGGGGGGGGGGGGGGGTTGGGGGACTGGTTGGCACCAAGGCTGCTGGATGTTTCTCTTTGCAGCGGCGTCCCCAGACGAGGAGGCGGCGTTTCTGTAATCTCACCAGCTGACTGCCGTCCAGTCCATTAATCAGTCAGTCAAGGTCTGAAGGGCCCTGAAGACCCACACACACACACACCCCGAGGTGGGAGGACGGGTGAGGCGGGGGGGGGGGGGGTGGAGATGTCCGCCGGCTCTGGGTCAAGGAGACGACGTCGGTGTCACCGACACAGAAAACATTTTTCGTTGTTGTTGTTTGTTCCCACAATGCACTGCAGTGTCTCTCCGCTGTCCGCAGAGTCCGCGAAACCGCTCCTCTCCACCAATCACAAGTCTGAACCGCCACAGCCAATCAGGAGTCGACGTGGCGTCGTGCCAGCGAATTCAGAGTTGTGTGTCCCAGTTGTGGCTGAACACTGCGAGTCTGGAAATGTGATGGTACCGACGTCCCACAATGCAACACTCAGCAGGAGAGGCGTGACGGGGGTCAAATCTGAGAGGAAGTAGGTCTGTTAATTTGAGATGAATAGATATTTATTTATAGTTGTATATGGGAGGAAAATAAGATGTATTTAATGACACAGATGTAACATCTCAATATCACCTGCTGCTGAGAAGCAGAGCGGTTAGGATGCTTCATGTAGTGTAACGGTAAACATGCAAAACATAAAAAACAAGACCAAGATATTTAGTTTTCCCATCACACACCCAGGACTGTGAGCAGCGTTGGTGTGACACTAGATGACCGGCTACCCGGCAACCTCCGCTTCTGCCGATGCTTCATGTGTTAAAGCTGCATTCTCTCTAGTGTCCACCAGGGGGCGACTCCTCTGGTTGTATAGAAGTCTATGAGAAAATGACTCTACTTCTCTCTTGATTTATTACCTCAGTAAACATTGTAAACATGAGTTTATGGTCTCAATCTCTAGTTTCAAGTCTTCTTCAATACAGCATGATGTTCATTTAGTAAATGATGGTCCATTTAGAGTCAAACAGACCATAAAGCAGGGGATGCTTTAGGGGCGGGGCTACACAGTGATTGACAGGTCTCTACCAGAGACGTATACGGCGTCCCTGCGTCACTCTTCCACATTACAAATACGGTCACTTCCTGTTCATCGGTTGCCAGAAAGCGAAGATGTTGACGGCCAAATAGTCAAACTCTTCATAACAACTACGGGTGTTTATGAAGTCACAACATTTTCCAACAGATTGATAGATCTTCCATCCAGCGGATCGGGCGACATTAGTTTCACATATTGTTAAAGTTTCATCAACATCAGTTCTGGTCCAGGGTTGAGGTCCTGGTTCCCCTCATAATGCTTCTATCTGGTTTGCCTGCATGTGCCCTCTGACCTCTGCAGCTCATCCAGAACGAAGCAGCTACATATCTTCAGTCTGAACACTCACCTGTTCACACTATTCTTTGGTATTTCCTATTGTCTCTAAATGCAGCACTTGAAGTAAATCAACATATTTGATGAAGCTGATGATGATTCTTGTGTGGTTGTTCCTGCACTTTGTCCCCGCTGGAGCATTTGAACGCACCACACTTTGTCCCCGCTGGAGCATTTGAACGCACCACACTTTGTCCCCGCTGGAGCATTTGAACGCACCACACTTTGTCCCTGCTGGAGCATTTGAACGCACCACACTTTGTCCCTGCTGGAGCATTTGAACGCACCACACTTTGTCCCCGCTGGAGCATTTGAACGCACCACACTTTGTTCCTGCTGGAGCATTTGAACGCACCACACTTTGTCCCTGCTGGAGCATTTGAACGCACCACGCTGCTCCACATGTCACACTGTGATAATGGTGTTGTTGCAGATCTCACCTCCCTCCTGCCTTCACGCCGCCATCACTAAATAAACTCTTCCTGTGTGTTTTGGATTTCACGCTGCAGTTTTTCATTTCTTATTAACGAGCGTGTAAATAATAAGGAGGGTTAAATCCGACCCCGAGGTCTCTGGCTGAATTATTGTGATGCTGTTTTAGCTCTTTGGGGGTCTGAAGCTGCTCAGGACTGAATCCCATCAGCATACGTTCAAACCTCCGACATCACAGCGTCCTCCTGACCTGCTCTCTCTCTCTCTCTCTCTCTCTCTCTCTCTCTCTCTCTCTCTCTCTCGCTCCTCTGACTGTGAATCTTGTTTTACCTTGATATATTTTCAGTTGTAATTTTCAAGAAGTCACCTGAACATCATCTTTACAGAGGGAACAGAGGTGGTTGGAAAACTGAAATCCTTTAATAAAGTAAAAGTATCATAAAATACTCACATATTGATATCAGTTGTAAGTCATGAATTGAAGCATGTGGTAAAATGTAAACATGAGTTGTTCCATTTTCCTCGTTTACACTATTTAGTTTGACATAAAGTTTATGTAAAGATACAAACACTAACCTTATGAGTGAACACTTGACTTTACTGCTTCATCAGGTGAAACTTACGATGTTTCTGATAAATGAAGCAGAACCTGAAGATGACAACAGTCCAGCCTCACAGGAAAGAACCTGGTTCTGATTATGTGTCGAAAAAGTAAGTCCAGGTACGAAACAAGAATTTCAAGAATCCATCAGTCCGAAGAACATTTAGTAACTGATGGTCCGTTTGGTCCAAAAAACAAGATGGCGACGGACAAAATGCCAAAATCGTAGGTTAAAATACGGCAGTCGTTCAACTCGATGTGTTGTTTCCAATTCCAGTTCATGTGGCTGGTGTTCACACCCTAACATGCACAATGGCATAAAAATGTAAAAATGATTCCGATTGAATCGAACTGTTTATAAAACTGCTTTAAATATCGATATGAACGGGCGTCAGCAGCAGCACTGAATGCGTTGTCTGAATTGCCGGTTGCTGTAAAACACGTTTTAAAGCTTCACGTTTGCAAACGGATACGTTTAGTTCACCAAAAACACCGACTCCTTCCACCTCTGAGCTCTGAGGTTTAAACACACGGCACTTACTCTGCTGGATAAATACGTTTGAACATAATCTAGGGAAGATTCCCTCAAACAGTTCAATAAATTAGCAGCATATAATCTGACAAACAGGACATAAACTGTATTTGTATTTAATCCCGCAGGAAAGACGTTCCAGGATCTAATTTCCCACAAGCACATGTGCATAAATTCCTTATGCACATGTACAATAACGTGTGAATAAAGTTGCTTGTTAATAATCTCATGACCCTCTCAGATTTATCTTGTGACCCCTCAGAGGGGCCCCCGGCCCCCAGGTTGAGCATCCGGCACTCTAAACTGGAGAAGATGGATTCAGGTGTGCTAAACCTCTGGATGACAGTCTGTCTCCGTCTCTGTGTGCAGTTTAATTAAAGCAGTGTATGAGTAGGAGAGGTCATTAGCGCAGAACAGATGGGGCCCTGGTCGCCATGGAGACGCATCCTCATTGTTTACAGCTCCCTTCTCCTTTGTTTGGCAGCCCCCCCCCCCCTAAATGAGCCGCTGCTCCGGCGACGTGGGACGCTGCAGAGTTCGCCGCCGCTTTTGTTTTCTCTAAATGTTCATTCAGTGCAACATCTGCACCTTCTTTTTATATTCAGTGTGCAGGGGTTTATGTTAACTACCTGATGATGGTGCTGGCGGTGGAGCAGAGGGGTCATGCCCCCCCCCCCCCCCCCCCCCCCCCGCACCGGGGCCTGAACACTGTTGTGCCTCGCGGCCGCGAGGACGCCGCGGCGCCGCGGGACAAATAGGACGCGGCGCAAAAACACCTGAGGTGAAGATTTTAAGAGGTCAGAGACCGAGTCAACCGGCCTGGATCCTGTCTGCATGTGGATGCGAGCTCACCTCCTCCTCCTCCTCCTCCTCCTCTTCATCCTCCTCCACCTACACGCTCCCCTCCGACATCCATCTTTAATGTAAAAACCTTCCGACAGAACAATGGCTCTTCCCCCGACGGGGGGCCCCGCTCGCTAATAATTAGCCGGGGGTCATCACTTTTTGATAAAGCCGAGACGGAGACGGACAGAGGGACACATTTCATTTGCATCATCTCATGTTAATGCAGCGTCTCCTGCCGCCGCGGGTCAGGCCGGCGCGGGGATCGTTGGCGAGGTAATTAGCTCGAATCCCCGTCGCATCATCTGAAATATTGAACATCGGCGGGCCGAGCAGAGCTCTGGATGGAGATGGAGAGAGAGAGAGAGAGGTAGAGGGAGGGAGAGAGAGAGAGAGAGAGCGCATTGTTTCACTGCAGCCGGACGACGAGAGGAAAAGTGCTTCTGTTTGTGTTTGTTTGTTGAGCTGAGAGAGAGAGTCGAAGCCTCGGGGCTGTTCTGCAGCATTTCTGCTGAATGTGAATCAGAGTTTTCACTTTGGACTCAATAATGTTCAAACTTCTGTCTTTATAAAAGCAGAGAAGACAGAAGACGAGTGTTTCTGTGCAGCGCACGTGCTGCACTATACACCGAAACAACCAACAGAGGATCAGCCGGGGAAGAGATGTCTGTAAAGACCAGTAGGACGGTTTACTCTGTGGACGTTAACAATGAAAAAATCAAATGAATGAAGTACAAACATATGAAGTTAACCAGGGTTGTAAACACGTGGAGCTCAGTATGTCCTCAGAAAGAGACACGAGCTCCTCAGAAAGCCTCATTCAAGACATTTAGAGGCTAATAGGCTAATAGTGAGGACGCTGGAAACGTGTTTGTTCGTGTTTAACATTTTTTGGTAAATCTGTGTCTAATAAACACTGTTCCTGCTGTGGGGTCACACTCAACACATGATATGCATCGTAAACGTGTGTTGTGCAACTCTTGTGTCTTAAGAATTACATCCCCAAACATCTGAACTGGATTCAGGTTTCGAGGGTAACGAGTTTTCTCCTGGATTACGGTTGTAAACACGTGATTAACGTTGTTAATTAAAACAAGACCTGGGTTCAGGAAAAGATGATTTGTGTTAAAATAAGTATCTTTTACATTCCTAAAGTTACTACGAGGAACTTTCATTATGGAGTAGACGTTAGCGCCCCCTGTGGACTACAGTGGTAGTGTCTCTGAGCACCAGGGTCTCTTTAGAAAACCTCACATTTTACTGCAGTCTGCTCCTCTCAGTCCTGGTCCTGGTTCTCCCGTTGCCTCCCTTCCCTCCAGCGGGTCCAGCAACGCGTCCTGGGTCTCCAGCAGCGTGGTGTCGGTGTCGGCTCCCAGAGAGGAGAAGCTCTGCTCCTGGAGGAGGAAAACATTTTAACTTAAAAGACAAAGTGAATCACTAGTTCTGTTTCTGTCTGACTGAGATGATCAGATGGCCGTTCGGAGCTGGAGTCAGGATGGGGCTAGCTTAGCTTAGCATGAAGACTCATTGGTTTGAGGACACTTTGAAGCCTTGAGTTCGTCATTTTGGACGTCGCGATCTTGTTTCTTTGCATCCAGTGAACAGGAAGTGACCATATCTGGACTGAGGAGGAGTGACGTAGAGATGCCGTATACGTCTCTGGTAGAGACCTGTCAATCACGGTGTAGCCCCGCCCCTAAAGCATCCCCTGCTTTATGGTCTGTGTGACTCTAAATGGACCATCATTTACTAAATGAACATCATGCTGTATTGAAGAAGACTTGAAACTAGAGATTGAGACCATAAACTCATGTTTACAATGTTTACTGAGGTAATAAATCAAGAGAGAAGTAGAGTCATTTTCTCATAGACTTCTATACAACCAGAGGAGTCGCCCCCTGGTGGACACTAGAGAGAATGCAGCTTTAAAAGATAAATTAGACTTATATCATGTTAAAGTTGATCGTCGAGTGAAAATAAACGATCGTATAGTTTTGGCTCAGTCATACTTTGTGCAGGTTGATGCCATGAAATAAACTAAATGCATTAAATGGACCACTTGGTTAGAAAGTTTGACTTATGCACTAAGTTAGTAAACTAGGTTATACCATCTAAATCTGTGTTAAGTTAAAAGAAAATATAAATATTTAGAAATATTTGATATAAAGACAATATTTAAAGGTGCTCTCTCTGTTCTGCTCAGCCGGTAGAACCCGTTGTATAAAGACATCTCTGTGTCTCTGGAGGTGTGGCTGTTTACCAGACGGGGAGGCTCTAATGAAAGACACTGTATCCAGGTGCATTGTGGGAAATGTAGGATCCAGTGTTTTCCGACTAAAAGCCAGGATCTCTCCATCTCTCCTACTCAGACTCAGGAATTTCATGGAAGTGGAACAGTACATTACATAGGTACATTTGGCTGAAAATACTTTAACATTTTAATTTGATATTACTCTGTTTACTTTCATAAAGGATTTCAGTACTTCTTCTTTCACGGATGAGTACCTTTAAACCATTATTAGCAACACAAAGACATACTTTCACCAGTTCTGATGTGGAAGAACTTGAACTCAACCTCGTCCGACACCTCTGGGATGAACCTGATCACCGATGCTTTTAAAACACACGGAAGCTTCTCTCCTGCATCACTGATCATAAACAGCTTCTTTATATTAAAAATCAGATAATAACTCCCAGAAAGCTCTTTTATTAGATTAAAAAAAGAGGTCCATATAGGAACTTCTCTGCTGCGTTATGTTCTGAATATTAATTTACAGATGGACGGAAACAGGGGAGCCGTGGTGGAAAACAAATTATTTGGAGGCGGCGATTACGGCGCGTTGGGTCCCCGGAGTGAAGCAGATGATATTAAAGTAATGTACGTGCTGAGGTGAATGCGCTCCCGTCCGCCATGATGGACGTCTAAATTAGTCCAAGAAGAAGAAGAAGAAGAAGAAGAAGAGGAGCCTCTGCAACAGGAAGCTGTCAGCAGCTCCAAAAACACCGAGACTTCATTACGAGGAATTCACGTTCTGTCAGCGGTTTGAAGAGGAGCATTATGGGTAATCAGATCCTCAGAGGTTTTCTGTTTTTCTCTGGATCCAGAGGGAAAGATCTCACAGTACTCAAATCCTTTAAATAAGGTAGTAATTGTACAGGTACAAGTTAAAGACCTGAAATCAAAAATACTACTGAAGTCAAAGATATTTTCAAAGTAACAAATAATGTGTTTATCCCATTTCATAGTGTTGTATAGAAATACATCTTTACAGTATTATTGTTGAAGCATTAATGTTTAATTAATGTGTATTTTACCAGTGGTCGGAGAAGTACTCAGATCCTATACTGAAAAGTACAAGTAGTAGTACCACAGTGTATAAATACTCTGTTACAAATAAAGATCCTGCATTCAAGTAAAAAGTATAACGAAGTTAAACACACACACACACACACACACTGTTTCCCAGAGGGCCGTGCAGCTGAAAGGAACAGGAAGTGGAGGACGAGCTCCGACTCCATCTGGACCCAGAGTCACCTGACACCTGAGCCAGGGCGCCATGGCAACCAACGAGTTCAAACCCAGAGAGCCCGCCGCCATGGCAACCAAGGAATCTCACACGAAGCGCCTTTAAAACATTGTTTTATTTATTCATTATAATCTTTAGTCTCTTCAATGTAAAACACACTTTTCTGATGTCTCGGGGAGTAAAAGGTGTTCCAGTAGCAGACGGGTGGGGACCCCTAAAGCTTCTGGGTAATGTAGTTTGTTGTTAAGGAGTCAGGAACTCGTTGCTCGTGTTGTTTCCTTTTCAGTAATTTAACTTTTAAAAATGTTCAAACTTCATAATCTGATTCCTTCTGGGAAATAAAAAACGTTGCAGCTCCATAAACCTGCAGGAATTTCTCAGCCCGGCGTTTTGTGTGAGCGTCCGGAGAGCCGGCTCCTTTCCCACACCTTTCTGTGGTTCCACTGCAGGCCTCCTGCTGCTTCCTGTGATGAAGTCAGTAAATTATTGGCCTCCAGCTGCAGCGTTATGGATTAGCACGGCTCCATTCACTCTGTGATTTACAGCGCCAGCAGAAATATATGATCGCTTTAACACAAACCTCTAAAACCTGCCGTTTGGAGTTCAACTTGGCTCGTAACCAAACTCCATTTCCCCTAATTAGATGTGATTGCACAATCAAGCTGCACAAAAAAAATGGGTCCGGGTCGGCTCAAAGCCGTATTTTTAGCGCGGGAAAAAAGATGGCTGTCTGCCGGCCGGCGGAGTGACCAATCAGAGGACGTTCCCAGCAGACATCCATTATGGCGCCCGCTGTTTCTGGCTGCTCCAGGAAACGTTCACTTCTTGCTGAAAAATGGAGCGTTTGGCTTCCTGTCAGGAAAGACTTGTTCTCAGAGAGGCGTCACTCTGAGCCATTATCCTGCACCAGGACGGAGAGGCGTCACTCTGAGTCGTTGTCGTGCACCAGAACAGAGACTCCGTGATACTTCTTATACTTCTACATCAAAACATCTCACAGTTAAATAATTTACTTTTTAAAGTGTCCATGCTGACTCCAGCCGGCTGTGATGCATCGGCAAACCTCCACATTAAACACAGACGTCTTTAAATATCAGAAAGGTACAAAATCTCCTTTGTTTTTCACAGAGAGAGATTATCAACACAAGATACATTTCTCAGAGTTTTCTCCACCTGATCCAAGCCAATTGTTTTCTATTTTAAATGATATTTTGATTATTGATCAAGTTCATTTATTCCAAGAGATGCTGAGGGCAAACATTTCAAAATAAATATCATATTTTATCACATCCGCTTCCTGAACGATAAGAGAAATGGCTGCGAAGAAGTAAAACAGCCACCGTATTAACGGGTTTGAGCTTCTTCTTCCATCAGGTAAACACAGTGATGGACTCCATCACCCCCACGGCGACGGACTCCATCACTCCTCACGGTGACGGAGTCAGATCACCCCTCACGGTGACGGACTCCGTCACCCCTCACGGTGACGGAGTCCGTCACCCCTCACGGTGACGGACTCCGTCACCCCTCACGGTGATGGAGTCCGATCACCCCTCAAAGTGATGGAGTCCGTCACCCCTCACGGCGACGGACTCCATCACCCCTCACGGTGACGGAGTCAGATCACCCCTCACGGTGACGGACTCCATCACCCCTCACGGTGACGGACTCCATCACCCCTCACGGTGATGGAGTCCGATCACCCCTCAAAGTGATGGAGTCTGACGGCTGAGCCGGGTGGAAGCGTGAGGTAATTGCAGCCCATTTGTAGCTCGACAGCTGGGCAGAATTCAGGATTGCCATTTGGCCCGGAGTGGAGGGGAGGAGATGCCACATGTTCTATTAAAATGTGATGATCCTGGCTCCCGCCGCGTCGCTGCCTCCACCCGGTTTGATGTCCTGCTCTTTAGGGCCTTAATGGGAGACGACTCGGCTGCCCGTGTCACTCCGCGTTCTCTCACACGCTTCACGACGCTTATTTACGCCGGCGAGTTGGCTTCCTGTTTTATGTACAAGCGGCTGCGTGTTTTTTTGCGACGCTCTTGTTTGTGTCCAGATGTTCGTGGTCGGGGCGCCGCGGGACGAGAAACCGTCATCCATTTTGTTTTATTTAAGAGATGTGAGAGCGGGACGCGCCGCGGAAAACTAGTTAACAGGAAAAAGGTGACGGATGTAAAGCTGACATGTTTGTTTCTGTCACTTAAAGGCAGGATGTCACTCTGTGTCGGTCTCCATGTTGGAGCGGCTGAGAGAACAGGAGGAGGAGGAGGAGGAGGAGGAGGAGGAGGAGGAGGAGGAGGAGGAGGAGGAGGAGGTGCAGATGGTGTTTCAAATGGAAGATTTGTCTGAGACGTCGACTCACTTAGAGTCTAAATGTGTCGTCGTGTTGTCTCACATCACAGCAGCAGACAGTCAAAGAAGTGACACTTCTATTAGAAATTGATTGTGGGGACATTTTATATATGTGGATGCAGATTCATCTTTTTGATACATTCAGTTCATACGGCGGCGTCACGCTTTGTCTCGTGGTTTTCTTTATACAACCGTGGAATTGGAACATTGGTACATTTTTCTGCTTTTGAGGCCATATTACACAAACCTGGGGATCATATGAATATACATAAAAGTTAAACAAATCAAGTTAAAAAACAGCAGTGATAGGGACACATGCCTTGCTAAAGGGCACACACATCATCAGCAGCAGCAACACACTTAAATAATCAAACTCGTCTCTTGTTCAACTAAGCTTCCTTTTACTAAAACAGTCACAAATATTAGAATCATCAGTAAGTCGAGTTTAAAGTCAGAACAGCCACAGTCTCTAACCTCGTGTCATTGTTCAGGTTCTGCTCCTCTGTTGTGTTCATGTGCAACATGACGTCGTGTGTCGCTCTCTTCTCTGTCTGCTCTGTGGGATAATCACAGCTATTTAAACAGGAGGCATAAAGTTGTCGTGTAGCTTGAACTCGAGTGTCATAATTCCTATATTTGTTTAGATGAAGTATCTCCATTAACAGTGCGCTGAATGATTCAATATCAGCTCAATGTGAACAGTGCACTCACGGATTAACGGACAACGGTCGCTGGATTACTTTGATACTGAAGAAAACTTAAACACATGATGTTTCTCAGGCAGCTTCTGCAGCATCTGTTCTGTGGATTTCGGGGCATTTATTCTGGATGGACATCAGAGAAATGATGAGGGACATTTAAAGGTTTCTTAATCAGCTCCACGAGTGTCTGAACTTTCACTTTGCGTTAACAAACTAAACCTCTGAAACATGTTTGTGTTGAGCTCTGAGGCCGCAGCAACATTAACGGCTAGTAGCAGGAAGCCGTTAAACCCGTAAACACCAGTTAAATTAATACAGTCTAATGATGCGGAGGGAGCGAGGTGAGCTTTTATTACACCTGCAGCTCCTCCGCCTCGCTGCACCCACAAACAACCCTCCGCCTCAAAAATCAAAGGCAAGGACTGTGAACGCCCCCTGAGGCCACTTCACTTGCAGTCCAGCACGCTGCAGTTAGCGTTGTAGCATGTTAGCGGCGTGGCGTCACATGTTGTCGACGAGGAACAAAAAAAAAAAAGAAGCCATGCAGGAAAAAACGCCGCTTCGCTGAGTTCAGGTAAACACCCTAAATACCTCGGAGCCGAGCGCCACGCCCTGCAGCTCAGCCCCCCCCCATCGTCGTCTTCATCACCCCCAGCCGAGCATGCTAACGGTGCAGCCCTCCCCTCCCCCCCGCCTCCTCCCCTCCACTTCTCCCAGACCTCCACACTTTCATTTCATCTCTCCTTCCTCTCCTCTCTCTCTGTTTTTTTTTTCTTTATTTCCCTCTGGCTGCGTCTGCTCTCTTTACAAAGCCCCGGAGCATTATCAGAACATTACAGCGCGCAGCATGTGTTTGATTAAAAAAGTGTAAAGTTACAAATTAGTTAATAAAATCATTTAGGCCGATCGCTGCAAATGGTGATAAATGTCTTCCATATGTTCCCAATAAAACAGCAAAGTGCCATGTGCCCGTCCCCTCTGTCTTCGCCATAAACAAATAAATTAAAACAATTACCGCGCCGAGCGCCTTCCGTCTTTAATGAGAGCGCGGCCGTGTGAAATATGTGACAGCTCTCGTTTGCCCAGAACGGCGGCTGTCTCTATCGAGAGGCCGGCGGCCATCTTTGTGATAAATCGCTCCTCCCGCTCGCGGTTTGGTCGGTTTTCTCTCCTGAACCACCTGAGAACACCTGCTGGAGTCCCCGCTGGATCTCAACATGTGGTCATGGGCCACCAAGAGGGTCCAGAGGATCTACCATTGGGTCCAGAAGGGTCACCAAGGGGTCCAGAGGATCTACCAGAGAGTCCAGAAGGGTCACCAAGGGGTCCAGAGGATCTACCAGAGAGTCCAGAAGGGTCACCAAGGGGTCCAGAGGATCTACCAGAGAGTCCAGAAGGGTCACCAAGGGGTCCAAAGGATCTACCAGAGAGTCCAGAAGGGTCACCAAGGGGTCCAGAGGATCTACCAGAGAGTCCAGAAGGGTCACCAAGGGGTCCAGAGGATCTACCAGAGAGTCCAGAAGGGTCACCAAGGGGTCCAGAGGATCTACCAGAGAGTCCAGAAGGGTCACCAAGGGGTCCAGAGGATCTACCAGAGAGTCCAGAAGGGTCACCAAGGGGTCCAGAGGATCTACCAGAGGGTCCAGAAGGGTCACCAAGGGGTCCAGAGGATCTACCAGAGGGTCCAGAAGGGTCACCAAGGGGTCCAGAGGATCTACCAGAGAGTCCAGAAGGGTCACCAAGGGGTCCAGAGGTTCTACCAGAGAGTCCAGAAGGGTCACCAAGGGGTCCAGAGGGTCCGGATGATCTACCAAGGTGTCCAGAGGATCCACAGTTGAATGAAATACTGTAAATGTCACCAAAACCTAAAACGTAAACTTGACATTCAGCCTTTAAGAACTACTGTATTATCAGCAGATCGGCAGAGGAAGACCATGTGAAACGGTTGAAAGCCCGGTGAAAAGCTGGTAAGTGGACCTTTAGTCAGGAATGATTTGTGAAAACTGTTTCCAAGAACGAGAACTAACTTTTAATGTTAAACGTCATCGAGACACCAGACTTGGCCGTTGACCAGGCGGAGAGTCTCCTCATGAAAAACACTATATGCAGGTGCATTATGGGAAATGTAGGATCCAGTGTTTTTCAGACTATACATCAGGAAATCGCAACCAACACAATTAACGCCTGTTTAGTTACAAACTCTGTGTTAAAACAGTTTTGTTGTTGAGTCGACTTGTAGTCTTTTTTAACTCCCTGTTGTAGTTTTATAATCTCACCTGCAGAAATTATTGATTTCATTTCGTCTGTCTGTGTTTTTAATCTCTGTATTTAATCAGTGTGTTTGTGTGTTTTTGCTAATTAACTCCATAAAACACGTGCAGCAGCTGAGTGGGATCTTTCTGGCTTCATGTTCTCGTATCCGTCCCGACTCAGTGACTGAAACTCAGGGTTTGTAACGGACGTGTTTATATTTTAAACATGTTTAAACATCGTCTTCATTAAAGGTTTCCTCAGAAACAGCCACACCGATTCTCTGTTTATAATTCATTTATATTTGTTCATATACGTGTCTGAGTTATTGGTAAAGGGTGAACTGTTTCAAAGCCCGACAGCAGATCTTTCATGTGTCGGACGGATCTTTCACATCTGGAATCTCACGTTTTCATATCCGACACATCTGGAGTCTTTATCGCCGCGATCAGAAACATTCCTGTCAGCTTGTTCTGATCTGCAGAAACTGAATCTGATCGGCTGTTTTTAGTCAGAGGAGAAACAAGCATTACATTACATTACATTACATTACAGTCATTTAGCAGACGCTGTTATCCAAAGCGACTTACAATAAGTGTGTTCAACATCGGTGTTCAGGAGAACTGCTGGTCACCAGAAGTCATCAGTGCATCTCCTTTGTTAAACAAACGTACAGAAAGAACTAATACTGTAGCAGGACGTGAATCTGAAGGTTTCATACTTTCACCTTGATGTTTCTGTCGTTGATATTATGATGAATACAGGAGTAACCGAGTGTTACGTTAAGTCATCATAAAATAAGATAATCAACCTTTATTGATGTTTAGGTGTTGCAGCAGAACAAGAGAAACAAAACATAAATAATTAAAGTAAATACATTGAAAATAAGAATAAAGAAACTAAACACGAGCAATCACAGCTAACTCAACATTTCAAGACATTTCAAGGCAATTGTCCGTTTCACGATAACGACGTGGCGTTAAATGACGCGTGAGAACCCTTAAATGTGTAATAATGACACTCAGGAAATATCGAGCTGTTTAAACTCCTTTATGGGTCGTCTTCAGATCTTTAAATCTTACAGATCGGCGAGTGAACGGGAGTTTCTGTGCAGATCCGTCACGTGTTGATCTTTACCTCGGACCTGTTAGCGTTAGCGTCCGTCCGCGTTAACGTCGTCTGCGTGTCCACCGTGTGCGTATTTAAAAAAGCTTTGTGCAGGATTCACACGTTCATACGGGGGAGCCGGTGTGTTCAGGCCTAAATGAATCTCTTTGTGTTTCCTTTTCTACGTCACAGAAGTCCAAATACAGACAAACTTTAGTCTTTAATACAATTATTGAAATACATAAATGTGAGTGTGTGATTTCACCTCTGAAGGTCTGTTGGGGGGGGGGGGGGGGGGGGGGGGGGGGTCTTTATGAGGATTTGGGACAAAGCCACAGCTTTAATGGGACTCAGGTAATGGTCCTTACACTGGCCGAGGGGGGGGGGGGGGGGGGGGAGAGAGGGGGAGACAGTCCAGGTTTCTGTCCACTGACCTTCACAGCGCTCCAGCACTGAGAGGATCCGGTCATCTGGACTCAAAATATATAAAACACAGAAGAAGCAGATGAGAGGAAATGAGCCTTTTAATTGAGGCGTTTATTAAAGGTGCAGAAGAAGAGAGGGGGGGGGGGGGGGGGGGGGTCAGACGAGGTCAAGTTCACGAGGACGATCAGAGCGACGTGGTTTAAAGTCTGAATGTGGTGAAATCCTGTTTTGTTCTGTTTATATTTCTTATTCATTCACGTCTTCCTGTCATATTTAATATTTCAAACTGTTCAGAAAATATACATAAATAAAATATATGAACTTTTCATTGTACTCAAGGTTCAACGACTTTCATAATCTGTACATTTCTCCTGTAAACAGGTTTGAACACTAAGAGGTAGAACATAAATATAATCACATCAACATGAAGATCAAACTGTGACCAGAAAAGACGAAAGAGCTTTAACTTCCTCAAAGACCTTTAAACTGTGTTAACACAGCCCGAGCTGAATGTCAACAGAAAAAGATGCAAATTTATGAAAATGTGCATCTTTATGGCGACGAAACACAAACATCCAGCAGTCAGATTGGTGAGAATGAGGGAGAACATCTTCTGTTTCTATCTCTGTGGACCTTGAGAACCTCCTCACTGACCTCTCAGACCTCCTGACCTGCAGAACGTTTCCGTGGAGGATTTTCAAGGACTTTTCAAGGACCCGCATCCGTCTGTACGGTTTCACTTGTAACGTCTGACACATGTTGAGCATCCTCGGTAACAACAGCGTCCCGTCACGAGTTTCATCTTAAAAATGGGAAGAATATTTCAGGTTCAGCGGCGTCGTCCTCCTCCACTCTGTCACTTGTGTTTTATTCCCGACATCCTCAGTAATAGTAGTATTTTTTTAAAGCACGGTCGTGTATTTCCATATATTCGTGTAACTAAACAAGAACACAGAGGAGCCGTTTAAAAGGAACCGTTTAATAGAAACGTTCCCCTCGACTCCTCCAAGACTTCCAGGGTTTTATAAGACCGGAGCGATGCACAATCTCGTCTTTTTCGTGCATCGCTTGTCAACAGGAAGTGTTGCCGAACACACACACACACACACACACACACACACAAACAGCCTCAGTGTGTTCAGTTGATCAGCTTCTGATGAAGGATCACACACCTCCACAAGGTTTGTCCCTGAGAGCTGCTTCAAGGAGCTGAGAGTGTGTGTTTCTGTGTTTCTGTGTGTGTGTGTGTGTGTGTGTGTGTGTGTAGTGGGAGCAGTGGGAGACAGGGGGGGGGAGGTGGGGGGGGGGGGGGGGGGGGGGGGGGGGGTGAGTGAAAGAGAGAAAACTGCCTCTTGTCTTTTCCAGTTTGGGGCGTCCAGATGGGAAGTCATTTTTTATTCGTCTTGAGGCGGCTCTTCACATCTGT
This sequence comes from Pholis gunnellus, assembly GCF_910591455.1. NCBI lineage: Eukaryota > Metazoa > Chordata > Actinopteri > Perciformes > Pholidae > Pholis > Pholis gunnellus. Next base: position 25,011,630 of record NC_136537.1, read on the forward strand.
CGGCCCAGATGCCTAATGAATACGGAAGCAGGCCGTGCTGTCGCCTCATTAATACTGCACTCGCGCGGGGAGCCCGGCCCGGCCCGGCTGCGTCGTACCGCCGCCGCCCACCGCGTCCCGGCGCGGCGCCGGAGCAGAACGTGGCGCCGCAGCGGCGTTCCTCTGGGCCCGGCGCCGGCAGCTGGCGCCCCGCAGGAACAAAGCTGCCGCACTTTGTCGGCCTAATGCCTCCCTGTGTTGTCACTTAAGGTCTTTATTGGTATTAATTGATACGATCGGAGCAACTTCGCCTCCCTGTCTCCCCAAACATCATCACCCCCCCACACCCCCGACTCCCCTCCCTCACCCCTCTCACCCCTCACCGAGGCTTCAAACAGGTGGACCGGAGGCAGCCTGCGAGGCCTCCTGCTGAAGGTGACGTTTTTTTGGGGCGTAAACACTAAAATCTGTGTTTCACAGACGACACACACGTTTATGACCGAAAACTTTCACAGGAAAACAAATATAATTAAACTGACGTAATAAATATAACCTTTCATGTAAAAAAACACAAGTGGTTCATCGTGTTTCTAACATCTTTAAAATCAGGTCCTTTCCCTCTGAAGGTCCTTCACTTCTACAGACAGTTAATATGTTAATATGTTAATATGTTAAGTCATAAAGAGACACAGCTGATGTGATTCTGACCTTCAGAGCTCGCTGATCCTTTAACATCACTTCCTGTCTGACATTTAACATGAAGCTCCGTCGGTCACATGATCAGAGACTTCATGTTCATACAGCGGTCAGTACATTTAGTCAAGTACTTCATCTCAGAGGTACATATTGTACTTTTTACTCCACTACATCTCAGAAGTACATGAAGTATTTCACAGCGTGGTATTAGTACTTTTACTTCAGCAGGATGTCAGGTTTTAACCTGGACAGATGTCAGCATTAGGACTCTGCTGCTGATCTGTAGACGATGAGATTTTTATTCCAAAATATGTCGAGAAAAGAAGAAGATTTTAGTAAATTGGCCATAAATTAGTTAATCTGAGAGCCAGATTAGAAACAGAATGCTGTAAAACAGAGCAGCAGAGCTGGAGACGTCCAAACACACTGGATCCTACGTTTCCCATAATGCACCTGGGTAATATTTTTTATTAGAGCCTTCCTGCCAGCCGCGTCCGTCTGACGCCACACCTCCGGTTTACCAGCTGGTGCTGAAGTATGAAAGTTATGAAAATTAAAAAAAGGCGACATGTTGTCTTTAAAGTGCACTTCCTGTTTCCTGCTCTGTGTGTGTACTTCACTGACCGTCGGTCACCGGGGGACTCTTCACTAATTTCAGACCATTTCACAGGTCGTTTCTTCCTCATAACATATTGATGCAGTCACTTAAAGGACACATCCGCGCCGCTTTGTGCACACGCTCGTCCGCTCTACGTCTGATTTCCCAAACTGTCTGAAGGGGGGGGGGGGTCATGGTGTGGAGATTTGGGGGGGGGGGATTTGGCGTCCCTGCAGATTAACGTCCTGGAATAAACTGTGGGACTGTGGCTGTAAACCTGATCTTCGTATCAGGACTCCTGCTCTCAGTGATAACCGTTACACTTCCCTCTCATACTGTCTCATTTTCACATCACATCAGCGGTTCAATAAAGGGTTTATTTATTTCATCTGTAAAAGGAAGGTTTTATGTTGTTATTTATTTTAAATGTACAGCACTTTGAGCTACATAGGCTGTATGAAATATGCTATATATCTAGATTATTATTATTATTATGATTATCAATAAGTTGCAAAAAGACAAATGTCAGGAGAGTCAGCTGTTTCATTTGTCAGATCAACAACAGACGAAGCAGGAACTCTTTCTGATGACTGCTTGTTGTTGTTGTAAAGTTCAGACAGGAGCTCGTTCGTTAGTCACGGGACGAGCTCATGAGAGGAAAACAAACTTCTCTGTTTGGCAGCACGAGGCTGGAGAACGAAGCTTCTTCCTGGTTTTTAAACTGGGAGCTCACTGATTGGTCGCCTCTCACAGGTGCGGTCCATCAGCTGATCGACAGCCAGCAGGTGAAGCTCACAGACGTCTAACATGTATATCACATTAAACCTTAAATATTACATTCCTGACTTTAATTAATGCCACAGATGAACATATCTTCATCAGATTTTCCATAATAAAATGTGTGTGAAGTGAAAAAAAAGATCCCATTTGTGCAATTTACAGTGAATGATTTAATGTAAACTCATCATTATAAACGTTAATAGATGTAAATTTCATGGATTAAAGTGTGATCGAGAAATAAAAATGAGTGTTGAAGAAGAACAAACTGATGAAGACTGAGACGCTGTTGAAACACGTGAAACTCTTATTTAAAGCGTTTTGATCCGTTCCAGGTTTGCAGATCTCCGTTTGAAAGATGAAACCACGTAACAACAGCATGATCTTCTTTAATTTACATGTTTATTTGACAAGAACAACGTGCAACATATATATCAGACACAACAAGCTTTTCCTCATTATGTCTCTTTAAAACATTTCTGCTGTTGCAAATTAGTTTTAACAGGATTTCTTGTTTTCATTTGATGTTTTCGGCTAATATTCCAGGTTTTATTGGAGACCACAGACTGAATATAAGAAGCGTCACCGTGACATCATCCATTGGTTTGTGAACTGCCGACTTGAGGCCTCTATTTTGGCATTTTGGCCGTCGCCATCTTGGTTTGGAAGGAGAAGTGACAAGAGAGGGTGGAGCCAAGAACAACCGCCCTAAAGCATCCCCTGCTTTATGGTCTGTTTGACTCTAAATGGACCATCATTCACTAAATGAACATCATGCTGTATTGAAGAAGACTTGAAACTAGAGATTGAGACCATAAACTCATGTTTACAATGTTTACTGAGGTAATAAATCAAGAGAGAAGTAGAGTCATTTTCTCATAGACTTCTATACAACCAGAGGAGTCGCCCCCTGGTGGTCACTAGAGAGAATGCAGCTTTAACACATGAAGCTTTGGCTTTAATTTTCAGAACCGGAGGTTTCTGCCTGGTAGAGACCAGGATGCACTAATCAATATTTCATCCATTCAGCGTTTTTCCCTCAATCAACTGTTTTGGTTCACGTTTCAATTAAATAACAGCTAAAAAGTATAATAAACGAGCTGCTACCACATCATCTTCTCTGGTGGTCCAGAGGTCTGACGTCGTCCTCAGGTCACTTCCCCCGTTTCTTTATTTCAACACACTCGACACTTTTAACATTACACTTCATCATACTTGTTTATAGTCCTGTTATCTGTTTCTTGTGCACTTTATTTTGTATTCTTTTATATTCTATTGTAAATGTGTAGTTTCTGTTTCTTGCACTGTGTTGATTGTTGTTGACTGTTTAATGTTATGCACCGCCCGCCATGACAACTTCCTTGTAGGTGCAACAAACATTGGCAACAAACGGTTCTGATTCTGATTCAGACATCGTTCGGTTCTGGTGAAGTGCGTCTGGCAGCAAACAAATCTAATAAAAATACAACAGTGCAACATTCCGGAACACAAAAACTTGAGCTTTGCATTATTAAAAGGACATTATGTCAACCTTAACTGTCTGTTCATTTCTTAATATCTACATATTTATTTATGATAAGAAGTTAATTAATCAAATCAATGATTCCTCATCATTCAGACCGGGCACATCATCGGCCTCATAAAGGTAGACAATAGCTCCTTGTTCGGGTTTCATCGGTCTGTTAGAGTAGAGACAGTAGAGTCTGACTTTAATGCTCTCTGACTGACGTGCACACACTGACGTGCACGTGACACGGGGGACTAATACCTCAAGCAGGAAGCAGTGAAAGTGATCCGTTCTCAGCCTCCGCCGGTCACATGACGCGCGGGATGACTGACACGCGTTGGTGGTCGAGGCGACGTCACGTGAAAACAAACCTAAAAACAGATTATATGAATTATACAAACCTGCAGAAACGGGCTTTAAGAGATCCGCTGTTCGTCCCTCAGGAGGTCGATATCAATTTTTATCATGACGTGATCTGCAGGAAAACATCAGAGAGACACATTCAAGCTAATGTGTCTTTAAATATACAGTTAGATCAATAATAAATACTGACTTCTTATTCTTCTCAGCCAATGCTGGTGGATGCTGATGTCAGTCAGTGCTGGAGAAACAATGAGAATGTAATGTGTACTTTTTGCCTGTTAAAAACAAGAATAGAAACATCTTAATAATAAAGTAATATTAATAAAAATATTACTTATTGCTTCTCTACAGTGAAAAACATCTCGTTTTGAGCGACTTTGAAATTTTGTAGTAAAAATTCTGCAAATTTTTAATCGTTTGTAAACATTTAAAATGAAAACATGTTGTCACGATGCTGAAACCAGTTTTTCTTCGCTCATGAAATATATTATTCATAATAATAATATAATATAAATATTATTAAAGCTTGTATCCTGTTCGAACCAGCTCCTTTATAATCAGCTTTAATGACCATGTTATTACAGTGTTATTATTGTTATTATTAGTTTGACTCTCTGTCAGACACGTTTAGTGGAAATGGGGACATTTGTGCAAAGCAAGGACAGCGAGGACATTTAGGGAACGTTTTTTACTCGCAGTCTAATTTTTGCAGTCTAAGAAGTTTTACTTTCGTTTCGCCTCTTTCATTTTTCTGTACATAAAATATCTTGCCCGACATGTTAAGAGGTCTTAAATTAAGGTGGGTTATTAGTGGTACAGATTTCCCAGAATGCCGATCCCTGCGACCATTCACACACGAGCACCAATGCAGGAAACGTTCCTGGACATCTCAGGGACGATACATTTAAAAACTAAACAAACTGTAAGGTCTTCAGTCCGTCCTGTGTTATTATTCAGGGTGAGGGGGGGGGGGGGGGGGGGGGGGGGGGGGTGATGGGTGAGGATGACGGTCGGGGGGGGGGGGGGGGGGTTGATGTGGGAGCTGAAGGGCAGCTCGGTGGCAGCTGCTCGGCGGTGCCGTTCTGCGGGTGTCGGTGCGTTGGAGGGAAAGGTCACCTTACCTAAAGGCGGACCTGCAGCTCTCAGACAGGTGGCTCCGGCTGCCGGTCCAGATGTTGGTTTGTCCTCTTTAGCTTCCCGTAGATGTAGTCCGTGTCGACACGCGGTGACCCCGGCAGGAGGCGGAGGTTCTGATCTTCAGCTCCGAAACACATGTTCCCCTCCGTCACTCTGAAAAAACGCCCTCATTCAACTTTCTCCTGCTAAATGTTTCTGTACTTTGTTCCATCAAAGAGGACGAAGAGTTTTACTGACGATGTGAAGAAGATACGTGAAGAAACATCCGAACATTACGTTCACATCTACGGTCACAGCTGTGACGTTTTGTTTCAATATGAATTAGTTTGTTTGTTTATCATACTGTATTGTAATTGTTCATGTATTTTTATTTAAATGCGGTCTTATACTATTGCGTGTTTATCGTCACGCACCAGTTACCAAACTCCGTATGTGTGCAAACGTACTGCTGCTGTTATTTATCTATTAATAGCAACATTGTAAACGTTCTCAAGACTCAGTGTTAGAAAACGTAGAAAAGAGCTTAACATTTATATTTAGTGATGAATCTACAAGAAAAGCACATATAAAAGTATCCCACATCACAAAAGATGCAAGTATGTCAATATATAAGTATATATATAAGTGTATATATGCTACATGTGACGAGTTCATATGAATGTGGTTTTCATTTATCATCTATAATGTAATATTTCATATATGGAAAGATGAATTTACTGTTACAAACACCAACTAAACTATCACTCTAAAAATAACTATTATTATTATTCATCAAACATTTCACACGTTTGTTACATCCGGACACTTTAACTTTATCTGCAGATGTTTTCAGTGTGAAATGTGATATTAAATGAATTCATACGTGATTATCATAAGTAGATGTGGTTCATTAAATGTGTCTTTTTAGGTTTGTATTACACAAAAAAAGTACAAAGATGAGATATTTTGAATTTCACAAATAGCATCACATGTGAAACATGTTATGATGATAGACGTGCCCCCCCCCCCCCCCCCCCCCCCCAGCTTGTGTTTCATCAATAAATGATGGGAATAAAATAAATAAGTCATCCTGACATGTATGACAGATGAATAATGGAAACACTGTTTTTCTTTACGTTCCTTTGTCTCTGAACTCGACCTGAAGGCTTCTTTAAATTAGAACTACACATCACACACTCGCTGCTCGCTCGCGTTCTCTGTTGTGAACATGAACTCTGCCTCGCTCGCTCGTCTTATTCGCCTGCGTGGCTTCAGGGGGAAATCAGAGTTTCACAGAAACAAACACACAAATATGTAAACCTGCGAATCACAGCCTGGGAAAAGAACTCCACACAGACGCCTGTGGAAAGTGAGGACATTTGTGTTCAGTGAAGACATTTTTGGAAGGTGGGGACATTTGTGTTCAGTGAAGACATTTATGTAAAGTGAGGACATTTGTGTTCAGTGAGGACATTTGTGCAAATGTGAAAAAATTGAAGATGTTTGTCTTCAGTGAGTCATTTGTGTTTGGTGAGGAAATATTTGAAAATACATTTGCATAAAGTGAGGACATCTGTGTAAAACGAGGACATTATTTATAATGCGGGACAATAACTTTAGAAAGGATATTTGTGTGAATCTAGGACATTTGTACAAAATGAGGACATTTATTTAAAATGTGGACATTTCTGGAAAAGGAAATTTGCTTAAAGGAGGACATTTGTGTAAAGTGAGTACATATATGTAAAGTGAGGACATTTGTGTAAAGTGAGGACATATATGTAAAGTGAGGACATTCATATAAAGTGAGGACATTGTTGTAAAGTGAGGACATTAATGTAAAGTGAGGACATTAATGTAAAGTGAGGACATTGTTGTAAAGTGAGGACATTAATGTAAAGAGAGGACATTGTTGTAAAGTGAGGACATTGTTGTAAAGTGAGGACATTAATGTAAAGAGAGGACATTGTTGTAAAGTGAGGACATTAATGTAAAGTGAGGACATTAATGTAAAGTGAGGACATTGTTGTAAAGTGAGGACATTAATGTAAAGTGAGGACATTGTTGTAAAGTGAGGACATTAATGTAAAGTGAGGACATTAATGTAAAGTGAGGACATTAATGTAAAGAGAGGACATTGTTGTAAAGTGAGGACATTAATGTAAAGAGAGGACATTGTTGTAAAGTGAGGACATGTATGTTAAGTGTACAGGTTGCTGTGTTTGAACCACAGGGGAATAAGACCAGACAGAAGAGTACAGACTGAGAGGTGCATTTTTCGATTCCACATGTGGAGCTGCTGATGCTGCTGTGATGGAAACATCTGACCACCAGGGGGCAGTCAACATGAACACACAAACACAAACGCACACACACACACATCACTCACACACTGCTGAGGGGCAGCAACACAAAGAAAAACGGAGAAAATGTTACACACTGAGAACAGCCCTGATGCTGCAGGAAGACACATGAAGAAATGTTGATGTTTAGAGACCTTTTGTCTGTTTGGGGCTGTCGACTTGGTTTTGTTTTCAGGTTAGGGAGAATGTGTTTAGTCAGTGACGATGCTCACAAGTGTAGAACAACAAACAACTGTCCACACAGTCACATTGTGGGACTGTCCTTTTGTCCCCACGAGGTTCCAGTTTGAGGTTAAGAGTCTGTATTTTTACCGTTTTGGTTGGTCTCAAGAGAATGAAGTCAGTCGATACAATGTCCTCACAAGTCACATATAATCTGTGTGTGTGAGACAGAGGATGAAGGAAACAGAATACAGTCTCTACTGTGATTCTGTACTGTATTCTATCGTGTTCTTTACTGTATTCTACTGGTTTTCTTTACTGTTTCTAAATTGTATTCTACTATGCTTCTTTACTGTATTCTACTGTTTCTTCACTGTATTCTACTGTGCTTCTTCACTGTATTCTACTATGTTTCTTTACTGTATTCTACTGTTTCTTCACTGTATTCTACTGTGTTTCTTTACTGCATTCTACTGTTTCTTCACTGTATTCTACTGTGTTTCTAAACTGTATTCTACTATGTTTCTAAACTGTATTCTACTGTTTCTTCACTGTATTCTACTGTTTCTTCACTGTATTTCTTCACTGTACTCTACTGTGTCTTTACTGTATTCTACTGTTTCTTCACTGTATTCTACTGTGTTTCTAAACTGTATTCTACTGTGTTTCTTCACTGTATTCTACTATGTTTCTTCACTGTATTCTACTGTGTGTCTTTACTGTATTCTACTATGTTTCTTCACTGTATTTCTTCACTGTATTCTACTGTGTTTCTTCACTGTATTCTACTATGTTTCTTCACTGTATTTCTTCACTGTATTCTACTGTGTTTCTAAACTGTATTCTACTGTGTTTCTTCACTGTATTCTACTATGTTTCTTCACTGTATTCTACTGTGTGTCTTTATTGTATTCTACTGGGTCTGTTCTTGTTTGTTTTGGATTCTTTAAGCCATAAATTGACCTCATACAACCAATAGTGATCAACTGAAGGTAAAAAACAATATCTTTATGAGTGTCAGATCCGAAATATCTCCACTTTTAAACTTTCCTGTCTGTAACTTGTGTACAATCCAGTACTTTATATTCTCACCAGTAGAAGTTAAAACCAGATCCTTAAACTTTCTCTCAGATGTTCAACCATCCTCCTGACGTTAATCTTCTCTGTCTCTCAGTGAATATTTCGCCTGCGACCGACGTGTTAAAGAGGTGTCACCCCTCCACGCCGGCGGCGTTGCTTTGATAACACTCCGGGTCGCTGGCAGACACAGCGGAGGGGCTAATTAACCCCTCTGATTACTTCAATTAACCCCGACACATTAGAGCTCATCAGAGCAGTGTGACGAGTTTCCCTTCTGAGCCCGAACTCAACGCCGACGTGTCGGAGAGTCTCTGCAGGCCACGGAGGCTGCGACTCATCAGTGGAGGCAGGAAGTGATGTCAGAGCTGCATCAGACAGAAGCTGATGGAGTAAAACTGAACACGCCCACAAGTGTCTCTGTAGAGATTTACAAAAAAGTTAACAAAAAGTCATATTTTGTAGAAATTGACAAACAAAGACTTCATAACTTGCTCCAGAAGCATTATGTCTACTACATAAAATAACAAATACAATAATATTCATATTAACAATATTAATATTCACATCAATAATATAATTAATAACAAAAGCAATAATAATACAATTGATATTATTTATAAATAATATTAATAATCAAAATATCTAATGATAATAATAATACAAATGATTTAACCATCCATTCAAATATTAAAATTGTTTTGAAAAAATGAACAATAAATGAACAAATGACAGGAACATCCCTTAATGTTTCTGGTTATTTGTCCCTTTACTCACAGAAGAAGATCAGAGAAATCATTAGAGAGCTCAGGAGACCCCCCCCCCCCCCATCTGCTCAGGTGGGAAATAACAAGAACAGAAATAATAAGAAAGTCGTTCCGATTAATAGATAGAGATAATTCCTATAACGAGATTATAATAACTCTGATATGAGAGAAGCGTTGAAGACCCCGGGGACGATCACGCGTCCTGTTGTTGACATGAAGCCGCTCATGTTTTCATAATCCTGTTAAGATTTTATTAGTGAGAAGGTGAACTTTAAATCTGCTTCAGCAGCAAGAACAAACGGTCACTAATGTAATCCTCTCACTGCTTTGTTTCACACGTAAACTCTGAAATATAATAAACTTGCGTTGTGACGGACCAAAGTCTCCCGTTTCTCAAAGGTTATAGACGGAGTTCCACAGGGATCAATGCTGGGAGCACATCTGTTCTTTCTTTATGGTTGGACATGCTGCTACTACATTACAACATAAATAATAATATATAATATGATTGCTATGCTAAAAGACATAATCTATCTTTCTTTGACAGCTTGTTGGCAGTCCATTGTTGGATGTTTTAAATCTGTCTTATTCCTCTGAGATGGTCCTTCGAGTCCGGCGAGCAACATTATTGACTTTGATTAACTTTAATATTGCCTTTGGTGATGCGTTCACATTTTTAACTTGTCTATTATTATCACTATGAGTAAATAATGCACATTTTAAGTTGACTTCGTAAGAAAATGTCCATGAATACAACATTTATTTTTGACTTTTTAGGGAAATTATAAATGTGCTGTATGTATCTGAGGGGTTGCACGTACCTGATTTCATTCTGTTATTTGTGGGGTTCCCCCGGGCTCAGTGTTGGGCCCATCATTGTTTAGGGTTTATGCTTTATGAATCTCTAAAACATATAAATTCACTGTATTTGTAGATGACAGATTCGTTTAGCTGTGATACAAACATGGTAAAGAACATCTGGATACCGTTGAGTAGAAAGTAAAGACTTGGTTTGACGTCAACAAACTGACTTCAGTAAAACATCAACTCGTAATCTCTGTTTACTTCAAAACTAAATAAAGCTTCTTTTTGGAGAGAATTTGAGTGATAATAGAAAACTAATTGATGTCAAAAACAACCACAGCGCTTATAAAATGACGGATCGGTCTTCATTATACCAGTTATAAGACGTGTTACATGCTGTGTAGAAGTTTATATACATAAAATCAAACTAACGTTCACCTCCAGTTTACCATCCGACTCCGTCAATGACTCTGTTTTTAAAACATGTAGATCCAGAATGTTTCAGGTTGAGGTTTGGTGTTTTCTCTTCAGGCTGCAGTTTGACTGATCAGCATGTTGGAGCTCATCTCGCTGTTAATGAAGCACACACGTTCAAAAACACCATCAGCACCGAGAGAAAACCTGCCGCAGTCACAGTGTGACTTTCTCACCTGAATTTAAACGTTAACGTCAGAGACATGTTGGACCTTCAGCTGATGTTTTCAACAGGAAGAAATCTGTTCATGTCTGTCTATGTGATGAGAGTGTAAAAGTATCCGACAGCACCACTAGAAACTACAATTTAATGAAGAGAGCTACTGTATGTACGTGTAGTTTACAGCCAGTTAACATCACTGACTAACAAGCAAACCTGTCTCCTACAAATTACATTTTAACGAAGTAGAAAGCACTTTAATTAAGTACACATTTGAGGTGCTAGCACTTGAGTATTTCCTTCTTCTACTACTTTATACTTCTACTCCACTACAGCTTAGGTACATGTTATTTAGTTATTGCTCTTATGTGTTTATGTGTTTTATGATTATTTTAGTTCTTTCATTGATACAATTAGCTGTCAGTGTTCTTTTTCACACAGAAAGACACTCATGGCATTGTGGGAAATGTAGGCTTCAGTGTTTTTCAGGACTAAAACTCTTAAATGTGTTCCGTCTTTATGGAAGAGACAAACTGAATCTCTGGCAGAGTGAATGAAGGTTGACTCGTCTGATCACCATCAAACACCGAGTGTAAATCCTAATTTGACCCTCATTTATCAGCTGACTGAATGTGAGGAGTGGCGAGGTCTCACTCCGAGGAGGATTTAACGGCTCTGTGATCTGAATATCAAACCCAAGTTCAGGTCGTCTGGATGGGAACTGTTTCCGACTGACGGCAGAAACACGGGAGCTGAGATTCCAGAGATAGAGGAAGCTCACGGGTTCATTAACGGCGACTCTGTTCTTGTCATTAAAAAAGTCAAACATTAAACAGGGATTACCTCCGGCTTCGTTCCCACATCCAGCCGCTGAACTCTGCTTCGTTAATTACAGAGACGTCCTTCAACCGGCAGACGGGAGTTTCATTAAACAGAGATCAACGTGAATCCAAACCCTCTGATTGGGTCTGAGACGAGGTCACAATGCTTTTATGTTTTATATGTCAGGAGCTCTAAGTGATTCAGAATAACTGGCTGTTTGTCAGAGACCTTTAAAGGAAACACATCTATTCTCTTTGTCTCTGAGAGTGAGACGCTCAGAGGGAAATGATCTCATGGACGTGTGCACCGCCGAGGTCTGTGGACTTGACTCTTGGTGTGGCTGAGATATTGTACTGATCTGATCGACAAATAATGCAAAACTCAAACGCGAAGGTGTAGATCATTTGGCTGAATTATTTCTAGAAAATACTTTTGGCAGGAGAGACAAGAACGAGAGAGAACAAAGAGTCGAGCAATGAACAGAAATAAAGTAACGGTGGAAGCAAACATTTACACACAGATACTTTGTGTACATTTACCACGTTATATATTTGATTTTGTATATAGTTGCTACATCAGGTATTTCAGCCTGGATATATTTACCACATCAGATTTCTTTTGATTTTGTAAATATTTCCCCGTTTTTAATTGGAAAAATAAAAATCTTCAGATTTAATATTGTGACTCACCAGATCCTGAACACTGCGGATAAATAACTGTCTCTGTGTCTTCTACATGTGAGTTAATATGAGCAGTTTGTTGGTTGGAGGAGCAGCAGGAGGAACAATGAGAGAGATTTGATTTGGTCGGCTGCAGAAGGCAGATGCCTCTGACATCTGGGTGATGTCAGCGTGTTGTCAACACATTGTTAGCGCCGCAAATGTGCAAACAGATTAACAGGATGCAGGAGAGCCTCCGTACTGCTGCTGCTGCAGAGAGAGAGGAGCGCAGGGTGAGAAACAAACCCGAGACAGATTCAAACTGTCAGAAAGAGACAATAAAGGTAAATAACAGCAGCACGTCATCGCAGCAAAAAACAACAGTCAATAACAGAGAGAAGAAGAAACTTTTCTCCCATAACCTTTTTGAAAACACATGATTCAAAACACCTTCCTAATAAGAAAATCCAATCAGATTTAATGATAGAGAAGAATGACGCGACTTAAAGCCTTTACACACATGTGGTTTGTCGAATAAATACACAAACGATTTAAAACACCCTGTAAATATGTGAATTTGAGACAGTTGCAACACTTTTTCAACAAAAGGTTTGACCAGATTCCTGCAGTTAAACGACCAACTACAGTCAGTCAGTCTGAGGTAAACTAGCCTAAAGCTAATTCCTTTTAGTGAAATGCTCTGAGTTAATTGGAGTTCCCAGTATACATGTCTAGGGCTTTTATTGTAAAAGGTAAGAACAGCCGGAGTGGATCTGGTCCTTGTGCCTTCGTCAAGGTTGAAAGGAGTGATGAAGTTTGCCTTCTTCGTCTGGGACTACGGCGCTTCCCTGTCTTTGTACACCATGGCGTACATCTTAAACATGTCTGTTCTGCACAACGTGATTGAGGCCTTTATGTTTACGTTCTGTGTGAAAGTACTCGATATAAACAATGGTTCGGAAAAATATATTGCACGAAATCGCAGGAAAAATTGGCCTTAACGCTATTAAAGAAATTCATACACGAACTTAAGAAATGTTAGCTCTCAAGCTAAATAATGTTAGTTTTCTAGTTATTAAGTAGACTAACGTTACATGATTAGCCACTGAAGTCTCTGGTGTAACATTTGGAGTATGAAATTAACAAAGCTTCAGTAAAAACTGCAGTAAAGTCTCACAATTTGTAGCCTACATGCTGAGTGCTAATTTACTGAGCTAATGCTAGCTAATGCTAATTCTACTGTTGTTGATTCGACCATGGCTATCTCACTATCTATTGAGAGAGCTAACATGACAGTAGCTTAGCACAAAGACTGGACTAATACAGGAAACCTGCTACAAATAGGTAGCATGGTTAAGGCAGAGCTAGCTGACCGACAGCTACATACCTCAATGTTACGGTAGCGGTTCGTAGCTGTCGAACTTTAATGAGAAGAAACAAAAGTATGAATCGTAGAATGTAAAAATAAAACACTGAGCAGCTACAGTGAATGTTTTTTCCAGGCCGTGACTTTAGTGTGACTCTGAGATGAAGACGAAGAAGTAAAAGCTCTGGATGTCAAAGAGTCTGTTGGTGAAGTTGACTCAGACCTTGAAGACTTTGACGCTCAGCTCAGTGAGAAAGTGAAAAGTCCCTTCAGACCTCTTGTCGGTGGGATCCGAGCGTTTCCTCGACACCCACGTCGCAGCGCCGCGCCCCGGACCGCCGGACAATACACCGCAGTGTGTTTCAAAACCAGCCGGGAGGACGTGGACGTCAGCCAGACCTTCCCCGAATATTCCCATCAGCTGATGAGCAGGAAGGGAACTGGGAGAGTCCCGGCCGCTCCCTGAGTCTGGCAGATATCGCCACCACTCATTCCCCACGACGGGTTTCATTCTAATGCAAAGCAAACAGACAACACAAAAGAGCCGCTGTGACTCCCTCCGACTCACGTGCACGTTCGTATTAAAAGTCAAGTGAACTTTTCTTCTGGACTTGGAAGTCTCAGAGTTCTCCGAACTCTCTGTCCGTCTAATCAGTGCCAGCATGGAGTCCCTGCAGACCCGGGGCCGCGTTAATCACCTCCAAACAGATCCAGAGAAAGTCCACGTGTTTGTTCTGAACCTCTGGAGGAGGGAGCGGCAGCGTCCTTCAAGGCAGTCTGAAAACAAAGTTTGCATGTTAAAGATGCTTTAATTGGACTACATTAACCACCGGTATGTAAGTACTATCAGCTAAATGTAGTTAAAGTACTTTTGTGCAGTACAATGTCATTGTTTTACTATTATATATATATATTTCTGGATTCATATCACAGCTGCATTAATGTATTAATGTATATATGAGATACAGTACAGAAAATGGGAATAACCTTAGATTTGTACTTCAGTGAAGTAAATGTACTTAGTTACTTTCCACCACTGCTCTCTTCTTCTCTTGCTTCTGTCCTGTTTTGTCCGAACGTCTTTGCTTCTCATATCTCGTCTCATTATGTGACAGCATGAACATTTTGAAAATTGATTCCCATTTCTTGGGCATGATTATTTATCTCCATCTGTCTTTTTCCTCCAACGCTGCTTCCTTCTCTCCTCTTTCTCATTCCTGCTTCTTCCTTTCCTTTCGTACTTGTTTCTGTCCTTCTTTCCTTTCAGTCAGAAGATCTTGAAAAATTAGCCCAATTTTAAAGTTTTTTTATTAAGTCTACTACTACTACTGGGACTCCTTCCTTATTTGTCCCGTATAGTTTTTGTCGTTTCACTTTCCTACTGTTTTTCCTCTGTTAGGAAGGAGTTAAAAATGTAATAAAGGTTGAAAAATATGAGTGCGTATTTTTGTTTCTACATTCTCTTCTCTTTCTTTATATCCTCTTGGTCGACCTTATTTTCTAACATCCATTCATCATTTTTACCTTATTTTATTCCTTTTTTCATCTTATTTTTACTTGTTTGCATCTTTCTTTCATCATAGTCCTCTCCTTTCTCCTTTCTCATCTAATCTTTTTTTATATTTGCATAATTTTTCTAAAGAAAGTACCTTTCCTGCGGTACTTGATTACTGCAGTAACGTGCTGAATGCAGGACTTTAACTTGTACTTCGTGTTGCGGCGTCGCAGCAGAGACATTCGGACACAATGTCGAGTCTCTTGCACAACTTTTCTAACTTCTCAGTGAATTTCAAACAAAGTGCTTTCACTTCATGTCACCATGAATATGTATGTCGATGATTTCAGTTGAATTGTTTGGTCTCTCTTTGTCTCGTGCTCTTTCACACACATCTCCGCTCCTCCTGCAGGATAATTACGTCTTATTTTGAAATGTATATCTGAGCTGCTGCTGCTGCTGCTGCAGGATCCCGGTGTTGGTTTTAATTGTGTGGAAACTCACATGAAGATTTTAAGAAAGAATCTGGAGCCAGATGTGATGGCGAGCCAGTGAGGGGGGGGTGGGGGGTAATTTGCATTTAATTTTAATGCCGTCGGCAGATTCCTCACAGCGGAGTCATATTGAGATGCAGCGAGGAAAAAGCTGTTAGCGCCGAGTGTTTGTGGGGTTGTAGGTATTGTAGGTGAGCGAGTGTTCCCGTGAACAGGAAGGGGGGGTGTACGGAATGGCTCCTCCTATAGTAATTAGCGGTGGAGGTTGTAATTGGGCAGAATCAGTCTTACTAAGTGATTTCCTGACTGTCAAACGAGCCAAATTAATTTGAGTGATACTTTTCATTTAGTTAGCATCAAACAGCCCCTCCACTCGGCCTCCATATGGGCGTCTGATGCAACGCTCGCCATTAAACCGCCGCAGCCAGATGTTCCCCCGCAGCCCCGCCATTATCAATGCAAATTTATTCATTAAACAATTTAATTGTGTCAATGATTGACAGGCGGCGGCGTGATGACGGAGGAATGTTATGAAGCTAATAATCTGTTAGTCTTATTAACTCCCTGTGTCAGCAATATGGCTGTCAACATTTATGTGGATTAACCCTTCTAATGTCGATGCCACACACACACACACACACATCAGCTGTGCGCTGTGACAACAGACGGGCTCACCGGTTGGTCGGCACATTCACAAAACACACCGCCAACGCCATGGTCACCAGGCTCAGGTGATGTAAGAGTGTGATTTCCACTCAGATAAGCTTCAATAACACATTCATTGATTGGTGTTTTTCTGTACAAACACACATGAACACACACACATACATGTTGTTCGTACTCAGTGACATTAACTCCAAGAACAAACCGGCAAGCAGCCACTTCAAGAAGATACGATCAAACCAGACGTCTCCCTTTTTCCATCATGTTCACGTTTTCTGAAAATGTTTAAAATGTCTTCACTTCTCCAAAATATTTTTTAAAAATGGCTCCACGCTCAAAAGAGTTCCCTCAAATGTCCTCACTAAGAAAATAATAAAATATAAAATGTCCTGAAAAAGTCCACAATTTCCCCAAAAATCTGCAATTTCCAAACATGCCGTCGTTCTCTCAGCACTATGCTGAATACAGCAGGTTGGGGTTTTGGTGCCTAAACTTAATAATTCACTAAATGGAGATTTACACAAAAATAAAACAAGACAAACTAGTTCTTATGAGGAGATTATAGTTACTTAACGCCTACTAACTGTTGTGTAAGACAGCGCTAACGTTAGCATGCTAATACCTGACTTGTTGAGAGTAGAAATGTTGTTGAGACATTTTCAGTGAGAAGTCATCGCCGCTATCATGTCGTCCTCTCGTTCTAAACTGTATAAATACTCTGCTGTCGTACATGTACATGAATAAAACACAAACAGTATTAAACAACAACACTCTGGTCTCACAGCTCATGATGCTAAAGTGCCTTTCTGCGTTCGATGTGTTTCTACAGTTCTTATTTGTTAAATTATTTCTATGTTCCGGTTTTAATGGAGCAACGTGATCACGTTCACTTTCACTTCCTACGTTTCCAACATGACAAGAAAACAAATATGACGAGCGGCTGCAGGTCCGGTGGGGAATCCGGTCTCCATTTAACTTTAAGTACTGAACTCAGTTCTGACATACATTCCCTCGAGTGTTTCCATTTCATGCTAATTTAACAATAATACATTTTTACATTCATAGTTGTGCTCCACTACATTTCAGAGGGACATGTTCTTCTTTTGACTTCATTAGATGTATTTGACTCTTATAGTTCGCATTGTTTATACATATAACATATGATATACTCCGGGTACATCGTTTGATGCAGTACTATGTATACTACTTGGTAGATAAACTCTCTAAAGTTGGCTCCAAAATGACAAACTATGGTGTTAAAATGCAACTAGCAGACAAAACAATAGTTTATAATATTCTTTGATAATACAACACTGTGAAAGGAGCCATTCTGGATAATGAGTACTATTACTTTTGATACATTAAGTACATTTTGCTTTTGAACTTAGAACTTGTATTTGTAATGCAGTGAGTATTTGTACACTGTGGTGTTTCGGTAGGAGATCCGTGTACTCCTCCATCACTGTACAGGTCGAAACCACTCGTGTGTGAGGAAACAATAATCCGATTTGTTTCCAGTCTTCAGTGAGAATTGAGATTATTATCTTAAAAGCTATCAGTTTGTCAGATGTTCTGGCTGTTTTTTTGGTTCCTCCTGCAGCTCGTCCTCCTCTGATGGACTGCTCTCCTCTCAGACTCACGTCGACCATAAAACTCTGATTTCATCTCCATCTGTCCGCAGAGTATCATCCACCTGAAGAACATTCCCCCCAAAACCAGAGGCTGTTCATCAGGCTGCGTCCTCGTAATGGTACACTAGATGTTATCCATTTTGTACTAATATGATTTCCTATTAAATAATGGCACCCTGCTCGCAGTTTTCTCTTTTTATTCCCGACCTGGATCTCGGTTAAATGTTTCCAGCGGAGTCACGGCGGAACGCAGAAACTCAGTTCGGCTGCGTTTTTATTGGCAATAAACGCTTTATGCTGATGAACAGTAAATTCTCATGATAGTGCAACAACATTAACACGATCACGCTGATGTCAGATTCTTGTTGTGAAGGTTCAAGTTCTCTGATAATGTTGATTTTTTTGTTTTCATATTCTGTCAAAAAAAAGCCTAATTTTAGCATAAAAAAGGGAGAAACGTGGCTCGACAGTAACGCTCGTCATTTGCAACCATTTTGAGGAATTGAAAACCAATTCTTGGCCTTTGGTTGCCATCAGTGACAAATACAATATCATATATTTTGGAGCCACATGTTGGTGTTGGATCCAAGACTTCAATGGTGAAGGGTCAAAGGATTTGTGGTGTGAATCAGCACAAAAGGTCCAGAAAACCAACATCTGAAAAAAACAGTTCCCGCCACAACTTTACCGACTTTAGTAGGTCGTCACTTTAACCAATAAACACTCAAAAACATACTTATTTTGTATGACTTTTAAAGTCACATTTTCATTATCAAGCTGACATAACTGCATCATATCTTAATGAATCAAAATATAAGGGGACGAAAAAACATTTTCAGTTTGGGCAACTTTTAGCGCTGAGCCCTGATCGGTGTAGCTGTACTATTGTTCCCATTATTGATATTAGACATCTTTACATTTGAGCTGTTGATTTAACCCATCCTCAACATGAGGAGCAGTGGGCTGCTGTAAAGCATCCGGACATTCAACATGTCGACAGGTGGAGCCGGGAGTCAACGCCCATCTTAGTTTCTTTCGGTGGTTACTTTGACGGATTCTCACATCTTTTGAGTGATTTTGTTTCCTCCTGCTCACGGTCTTTGTGCTAAGCTAGGCTAAAAACATGTCCTGGAAAACCACAATGTCCTTTTTTGTTGTTGCTATTTCTATATTAGCAATCATCTCCTCTTCTTGCTGGACGCTCGGTAACTTTAGTTCTCAGCCTCTCCACCCACCCGAGGCCGGCTCGCTCTGAGACAAACATGGAGTCAGGACGGATGGGGGGGGGGGGGGGGTCCCCGCCGGTGTGTTTGTGTTTGTTGAAATCATCACAGGCTTCGATGTTCAGAGCCGAGCGAGGAGAGGCGAGGCCGTCAGGTGGAGGGGAAACGCTCTGCTTTACGGTGGATCACATTTGGTTTTGCTGACATGTTTCTCTGTGTTTCATTATTGACGAGGAGACGACGCTCAAACATCCAAACTCCCCGAGCGTCTCCTCCGGCCTGCAGCCTCCTGAGCTCTGTGGACAGCTCACCTCCTCCTCACTAATGTTTATTTCATCACACACGAGTTTAGATTCTGCACTCTGCATTGTGAGGTGTTATTTGACTTTTAAAATCATGGTGTTTGTTGAGTTTTACCTGCAACCAAAAACACCAACAACCATCACATTCTGAAGAATCAGAATCTAATATTCTCTAAACAATGAGAGCAAATGAATGAATCACTGACAAGGAACCTCTGAGAACTGTTTCTTCATTGCATCATGAAGAGATCTTTCTTTTTATTGTGTGTTTTTACATTCATCGTTGAACTCATTCAGAACTCTCATCCTCACGTCTGCATGTTTTAGAGAAACTCTGACTCCGTGTTTCAGTCACACAACAGTGTTTTAAATATGAACTGTGGTTCTCTGATGATGAAGGACGAACGGGTGATTTAGTTTGAGTTTGTAAGGAATTGAAATGGGAGGAAATTGAGGAAAATGAAAGGTGGTGTTGGACTTTAAATGAGCTGCATAACGTCACTTGCTCTCCTCGGGTTCTTTAAATGTTCTATTAAACTCGGATAAATCAGTGTAAATTATCCAGAATTTGCCCTGAAGACGAACGCTCATGTGTCGTCTCCGGCCAGATGTTAGAAAGGCCTAAAGTAAAATACAACAGATTCACAAATCCAATAAAAGGTAACGTCGCACTATAACTAGCAGTAATCAATGCAAAGTAAAGACACATTAAAGGTAAATATGAGAAAATAATGTGATGATCAAGACGGACAACGACTGGTGTCCCAACGCGTTTGAGCCGATTTTTCAGCTCCTGGAATGAATAAAGCACCAAAGACTGTTTGCAGCGAGATGTTACTTTACTCAACAGGTGTGTTAACGTCCGACAGTTTAATGTACAACATACTGATCATTACAGTGAACTGTTTACAAGACGATAAACAGGAAGTGACTAAATTATTATTTATTATTTTGGGGTTTATTTGACCACCAAAGAACGTAATACTAATGTTTTCCAGCTTTATTTCCTTTGTGTTGTTACATTGTGGAATATTTCATTATTTAAAGAATCTCAAATAAAATCCAGATGAGATTCAAGAGTCTTTGTTATTCAGTCAAATATCTGTTGATCATAAATCAGATTCTTGTTTTGTTTTGTCGTGTGTGACTAACATTTAGTACAATTTTCACAATTTATTTCTGTTTCCGATTAGTGTACGTTGTAACATCAATAATAATATTAATAATAATAATAATAAATGTTTTGAGCAATCCTCACAACCGCGGTTACAAAGTGCTTCAAAAAATAAATACATTTTTAAGACAAATGTAAAATCAAAAAGGTATTAAAATAAATGAAATACGTGGATAATTTAGATGAACTCAAACAAAATGTAAACGTGATGCTGAATGAACTAAAACCAAACGTCAGATAAGAAGTGAAGCAGTTTGTTTTGCAGGAGGAGAAAAACCTCCGACTCTGCACCTGAATCCTAAACCTCTCTTGACGGCTCGACATTTCAGAAAAAAAAACCGTTCCTCTCGTGAAAGACAAAAATAAATAAAAAAACTCACAGCAGACGTTAGAATAAATGTTGTTGGAGCAGAAACAGCATGTCGGCTTTCAGGCCCCATTAGAGCCGAGAGCAAACAGCAGAAACAAGCGTCCAATCAAACATCCAGCGCTGCAGGACGAGTGGGAACCGACAGCATCTCCCCGAGACCCAGCTCTTATCATCCACCGGTAAACCTCCTCCTCCTCCTCCTCCTCCTCCTCCTCCTCCTCCTCCTCCTCTTCTTCTTCTGTGATACGCGTTATTACTCTGACACCTGTGCCTAACATGTGGAACTTAATGTCTTTTCATTTGCCATTTGTTTCCTCCTAAACAAGGTGCAGGGTCCGGGGTGGGTTCGTCTGCTGGGAGCTCAACACCAGCTGGAGGTTTACAGACGGGACGAAATGTGCCATTACACCCCCCCCCCCCCCCCCCCCCCCCCCCCCCCCCTCCCCCCCCCCCCCCCCCCCCCCCCCCCCCCAAACCAACACACACACACACACACACACAGGCGTCACTGTCAATGCTCATCTGTAAATGCTGTCGACTGAATGAAAAGATTTGTGTCTCCTCCACTTTCGTAAAGTGGCTCAGTTTAAATCACAGTTTATAAGAAGTGGACGCTGTCATTGGTTTGTGGACTGATGTTTTGAAGCCTTGAGGTCGTCGACATTTTTGCTTTTTTGCATCCAGTGAACAGGAAGTGACCATATCTGGACTGAGGAGGAGCGACGTAGAGACGCCGTATACGTCTCTGGTAGAGACCTGTCAATCACTGTGTAGCCCCGCCCCTAAAGCATCCCCTGCTTTATGGTCTGTGTGACTCTAAATGGACCATCATTTACTAAATGAACATCATGCTGTATTGAAGAAGACTTGAAACTAGAGATTGAGACCATAAACTCATGTTTACAATGTTTACTGAGGTAATAAATCAAGAGAGAAGTAGAGTCATTTTCTCATAGACTTCTATACAACCAGAGGAGTCGCCCCCTGGTGGACACTAGAGAGAATGCAGGTTTAATAAAGACACTTGTATGTCGGCTTCACTCGGCGGAACCGGAGGTTGCCGCCTGGTTGAAATTCAATAATATCCGTCAGAAGTGGAAGAAATATTCAGGCCCTTTACTGCAGAAAAAGTACGAATACCAACACGTTCTAAATGTACTCAAAGTACTTAAAGTATTGACTGTGACCACGTACGTTTTCAGCTTTATTTTCCAGCTGATCCAAGAGGCTTTTTAAAGAGTTTATTTAGCTGACGAAGTAGGAGGATTCCCTCAACACCTCATCCTTCAGTTCATCACAAACATTCAACATCAAAACATTGAGTATATTCAGCTGATCATCAGATTTAGATCAACAGTCGGGTCGAAGGAACAATCACTTTAAAACATGGACCTCTTGTTTAAACTTAATGAAGTCTTTGTGAGTGCAGATCATGAACCTCTCGTCACACATTATTAAACACTCTAAAAAAACGATCGCCGCATTTAATTTCCATGAGCAGACGAGTTAATTCACTTTCCCCCTTTTTTTGCCTTTTTTCTGCTTTTTGATTTCAGCCGAAGCCGTGAGGTCAGAGGTTAATGAGGACGCTCGCGTCCTCTCTTCACCTGTTCCATATTACATGAAGTGATCAGTAATGACTCGCGGTCGGGTTTAATCTCTGCATGCTGCAGGCCGACACACTAAAGACAGAACAGGAGGAAGAAAGAGAGAACGAATGGAAAAGTTCTCTGATGTTACGGGATCTTAAATTAAAAGTCCATCAAACTGATGATAACACGACCGCAGAAGACAAACAATGAACAAACACATGATTATATAAAACATATCAACACAACATATCTCACGGCAGTTTGGGAAAAAGTCATGAAATGCAATTTTGTACCTTATCCGGGATATTGCGTTACAAAGGTTTGGTTTACAAAAGATATCATGGATGGGCTGAAAAGAAACTACGTATAGTAACGTTTAGGCAACACAATGAACAGCAACACAGTTTTTGTCAATATCCAATACGACACCATTTAATCTGACCGCTGCTTAGTCACGTGGATGCGTTTAATTTGTGTGTCCGCCATAAAAAAAGGCTCCTAATTAACTCTTTATCGCCATTGTTTTTGTGCTAAGCGACACAAAACCCCCCCCAGACAATTCATGTTGCTGAAAATACAAATAGAAATACAGATTACATGTTGGTGACTATTTCACAACCTGTCATGACACTGGGCTGAAACAATCAATCAATTGGTTTGTGGACTGATGTTTTGAAACCTTCAATTTGTTGATTTTGCGATCGCCATCTTGGATTAAGGCCGTGGCTATGTTGTTTTTTTTGCACCAGTGAACAGGAAGTGACCATATCTGGACTGAGGAGGAGTGACGTAGAGACGCCGTATACGTCTCCGGTAGAGACCTGTCAATCACCGTGTAGCCCCGCCCCTAAAGCATCCCCTGCTTTATGGTCTGTTTGACTCTAAATGGACCATCATTTACTAAATGAACATCATGCTGTATTGAAGAAGACTTGAAACTAGAGATTGAGACCATAAACTCATGTTTACAATGTTTACTGAGGTAATAAATCAAGAGAGAAGTAGAGTCATTTTCTCATAGACTTCTATACAACCAGAGGAGTCGCCCCCTGGTGGACACTAGAGAGAATGCAGGTTTAAGCTTCACTCAACATACAACATCAGTTGGAATGATTTCATTGGTCAAACATATATTTCCGTAGGTGGAAATCTGCTGAAATCGAGGTCAGTCAAAACATTTTTTTCCCCTAAATCTTCTGCATCTCGAATTTTTTTTTTCAGATATAATTTTATTGCAATGTTTTGGGGATGAAAATCCGTCCTCAGTGTGAAACTGCTTTCAGTCTCTTACTGGTCTGCTGCATCATTTTGGACACGTCTCTCCTGAAACCTCAGACTCTTTTTTTTGTGAACGCCTCTGGAATGTTAAATAAAGTTGCGTGAGTTTGAATGAAACAACAGGACTGATGATGATGGTGACAGTGAGAGCAGAGGAGATAACTGTCTGAATAAAAATGATAAACTCTGCAGCTCCTCAGCTCCACCGGCTCGAGTCCCCAGCCGGTGATTTCGGCCGCAGGTTCAAATCCCACAACACACACACATAGTAATGACCCCTGGCTCCTCCCAGCATGCACTGCTGCTGTGTTTTATGTTTATTTATGGGGGGAGGGGGTGGACTGACATGTTTATTGTGGCCCTCGGATCAGGAGCCGCCGGGGGCCACAGGTGCAGAGTTTTACATGAGGAGAGATTTACTGTATGGTCGCCATGGAGAGGGGGGAGACGGGGGAGACACGGGGGGGGGGGGGGGGGGGGGGGGGGGCTCCAGTATCACTACACTAACAGATACTGGACTGTAACAGACAGTTTTAACTTAATATTTCTTTATTATTTTCTGTTCCAGCATTTTCTAGTCAAAGTTGTGAAGATGTTTGTGTGTTATTGTTTTTATTGTTTTAAGTCGCTTTGTTTGTTTTGACCAAATCTCCTTTTTCTCATGAATAGAAACACACTTTGTTTCGTCGCCTACATACAGTACTGTACTGTGTTTTTACTCCACTACTGTTATCTGACAGGTTTACTTTGGTTACATATTCAGATTATTAGAACAAAATAAATCAACTAATAAATGATGATGTATTATTATAGATTTAACTACTCAGCAGTATATAACGTGATTAAAATGAGCTCCACCTTTACCGGCTGCAACATTGAAGTGATTTATACATTAATGCATCAATAATTATAATCCGGTGATATAATAAATATTATTCTGCACGATGAGTACTTTCACTTTTAGTACTTTACATTTTGATGCGTCTTCATGTGCTTAGACATGAGTACAGTTTTTAACCCCTGGCTGCTGCACCAAACCCCCTCACTATTATCACTTACTTATTTACTTTGCTATTATATTTATTATTAAGCTATTATTTTATATTGATGTGGTTATTGCGTCACACTGACAAGATAATGAAAAACTATTTCTACAAACGATCAAAACAACCCCGAACACTCTCCACATGGTCCATGTAGTGGCTGTTCTGGAGCTAAATAAACTTTATTTTTATATTTTTTATAATTGAACTTTTATTAATATGCTGGTTATTACTTTTTGTATTCAGATGCACATTAAAAGTCACTTAATATTTGCTGTTAATTAAATGTGGAATAGATGCAGCTGTACGTGTCGCTGCGGATCTTCAGCCTGAAACTCGATGCAGAATCCTGCAACTTCTTTAAATATTTCATTTATATATATTTGTGCGGTTGAGATATTTTGGTTGATTATTTTTTCCCTCCATGTTCATTCAGATGAGAGATGTCACAATCCGTCTGAGGAGCTGAGTTTATCTTCCAGCTGCAGTTTCCATCGAGAGGGAGATATCAGTAACATCAGCATGAGACACACAGTAAAACAACATCACCTGCTGATGTATTTAAGCAGCTGATGTTACAGTCTCACAGTGACACGGTCTACGGCAGCAGGAAGGGAAGAAGAAGAAATATATTTACTGCTGTGTTGTTGCTGCTGAAGTCGTCCCGAGGAGAAAGACAGTAGATTCACTCTCAGGTTAGAGAGTGAACGTTCGCCTTCGCAACGCAAGGACGGTACGGAAGTAAACTACACGATCGCCTTGGCAAAGCAAGAACGGTACGGAAGTGAACTACGGGATCGCCTTCGCAACGAGAGGACGGTACGGAAGTGAACTACGCGACCGGCGTCACAACGCAAGGACGGTACGGAACTAAACTACGCGATCGCCTTCGCAACGCAAGGACGGTACGGAAGTAAACTACGCGATCGCCGTCGCAACGCGAGGACGGTACGGAAGTAAACTACGCGATCGCCGTCGCAACGCGAGGACGGTACGGAAGTAAACTACGCGATCGCCGTCGCAACGCGAGGACGGTACGGAAGTACACTACGCGATCGCCGTCGCAACGCGAGGACGGTACGGAAGTAAACTACGTGATCGCCGTCGCAACGCGAGGACGGTACGGAAGTAAACTACGCGATCGCCGTCGCAACGCGAGGACGGTACGGAAGTGAACTACGCGACCGGCGTCACAACGCAAGGACGGTACGGAACTAAACTACGCGATCGCCTTCGCAACGCAAGGACGGTACGGAAGTAAACTACGCGATCGCCTTCGCAACGCAAGGACGGTACGGAAGTAAACTACGCGATCGCCGTCGCAACGCGAGGACGGTACGGAAGTAAACTACGCGATCGCCGTCGCAACGCGAGGACGGTACGGAAGTAAACTACGCGATCGCCGTCGCAACGCGAGGACGGTACGGAAGTAAACTACGCGATCGCCGTCGCAACGCGAGGACGGTACGGAAGTAAACTACGTGATCGCCGTCGCAACGCGAGGACGGTACGGAAGTAAACTACGCGATCGCCGTCGCAACGCGAGGACGGTACGGAAGTGAACTACGCGACCGGCGTCACAACGCAAGGACGGTACGGAACTAAACTACGCGATCGCCTTCGCAACGCGAGGACGGTACGGAAGTAAACTACGCGATCGCCTTCGCAACGAGAGGACGGTACGGAAGTGAACTACGCGACCGGCGTCACAACGCAAGGACGGTACGGAACTAAACTACGCGATCGCCTTCGCAACGCAAGGACGGTACGGAAGTAAACTACGCGATCGCCGTCGCAACGCGAGGACGGTACGGAAGTAAACTACGCGATCGCCGTCGCAACGCGAGGACGGTACGGAAGTAAACTACGCGATCGCCGTCGCAACGCGAGGACGGTACGGAAGTAAACTACGCGATCGCCGTCGCAACGCAAGGACGGTACGGAAGTGAACTACGCGACCGGCGTCACAACGCAAGGACGGTACGGAACTAAACTACGCGATCGCCTTCGCAACGCAAGGACGGTACGGAAGTAAACTACGCGATCGCCGTCGCAACGCGAGGACGGTACGGAAGTAAACTACGCGATCGCCGTCGCAACGCGAGGACGGTACGGAAGTAAACTACGCGATCGCCGTCGCAACGCGAGGACGGTACGGAAGTAAACTACGCGATCGCCGTCGCAACGCGAGGACGGTACGGAAGTAAACTACGTGATCGCCGTCGCAACGCGAGGACGGTACGGAAGTAAACTACGCGATCGCCGTCGCAACGCGAGGACGGTACGGAAGTGAACTACGCGACCGGCGTCACAACGCAAGGACGGTACGGAACTAAACTACGCGATCGCCTTCGCAACGCGAGGACGGTACGGAAGTAAACTACGCGATCGCCTTCGCAACGAGAGGACGGTACGGAAGTGAACTACGCGACCGGCGTCACAACGCAAGGACGGTACGGAACTAAACTACGCGATCGCCTTCGCAACGCAAGGACGGTACGGAAGTAAACTACGCGATCGCCGTCGCAACGCGAGGACGGTACGGAAGTAAACTACGCGATCGCCGTCGCAACGCGAGGACGGTACGGAAGTAAACTACGCGATCGCCGTCGCAACGCGAGGACGGTACGGAAGTAAACTACGCGATCGCCGTCGCAACGCGAGGACGGTACGGAAGTAAACTACGTGATCGCCGTCGCAACGCGAGGACGGTACGGAAGTAAACTACGCGATCGCCGTCGCAACGCGAGGACGGTACGGAAGTGAACTACGCGACCGTAGTTGAGACATTCTTGAGAACCATATGACCTTTATGTGTTGAGGTCAGCTGACTCTCTATTGAGTTGAGTTATTCACATCAATTTAAATATACTGAGTTTCTGAGTTTCCTGTAAGAAATAAACCAGAACTCCAGCTGATCTGAGATCCGTTGCATTGACAGCCCATCACACCAGTGAACTGGTTTACTTAGTTAAATACAGAGAGAACAAAAATAACTTAACACCACTTCATCCTCTTCCTCTCTCATTTCTTCACGTTTCTCTCTCTTCTTCCCTTTACGTTTGTTCACATTTCTTCCTCTTGTTAGCTCTTCTTCTCTCATTTAAACCTCATCTTCCTCCTCCTCCCCTCCTCATTTCCTGACATCCTTTCCTCTTTTATCCCTCCTCCTTCCTTTTTTCCCTCGGCATCCTCCCATCTCTTCCTCTCCTGTATGTTCCACCCCTCCTCTCTCACATGTTCACACCTCTCCAGATTTTCTTTTTCGCTAATCCCTTCCTCCTCCCCTCTCTGTGTCTTCCTCCCTCCCTCCTCCCTTCTCTCTATCTTTACATTCTTTACACCTCCACCTCTTAAGATTTCTCTTTCCTAATCCTTTCTCTCCCTCCTCCTCTCTCCACCTTTTCCCCTCCTTCATTTCATTTTCTGACACCTCTTTTTATTTGCCTCCTTAGATTTGCCCTAGATAATCCCTCCCTTTCCTTTCTCCCCCTTCTCCTCCCAATCACTTCTCCCCTTCCTCTTACCTACCTCCCCTCCACCCTTCCCTCTCCGTCCTCTTATATTCATATTTTTCCTCACATTTCTCTGTATTTCCTCCCTCCTCTCCATCCTCACATTTTCCACTCTCCCTCTCTCCTCCCTCCCTCCCTCCCTCCCTCGCTCTTCACAAACACGCCTGTAACCATGCCCTTTCCCTCTTCAAACTAATTACCTCGGCTACCTTGTACCCGCCGCCCCGCGGGACTCCAACAACTGTCAGACCAGTATTATTTTTGAAATTTAAACAATCATCTTACGTGCGCTGCTGCTAAGATCCTGGCCTTTTCGGCAGCTTCGACCTTCAGTAATTAATACCCCAGGGCCCATTATTGGCAAAGCCTTTATCCTCTGGGCCAAGAAGCCTCTAACCCGCTAATTACGGCCAAGCAGCTAATCTTCCAGCCGGCTGATTGACAGCTACACCTATTCTACTAATTGCCTGTTGCAGACAACACCTGGTGAACCGCAGCGCCGGGGGAGAGCGCCGGGCTCCGACAACGCCTATGGGTCCTGGGGGAGGCCAAACAAGTGAGGGGAGGCTCTGTGTGTGTGTGTGTGTGAGAGAGAGAGGGGTTTGTATTGTCTTTATGTGCAGGAGGAGGAAGAGTGTGTGACGGAGAGGAAGACAGTTTAGTTTGTGGTTGTGCGTTTTCGTTGTATGTACAGTGTGCGAGGGCAACATGTTGCTTATTGGACACGAAGAAAAAAAATAAAACACCACGGGCTCATGTGAAAACATTTAGTGAGGAGTTTCATTGGTGTCTCTGAGGACACCTTAGAGTCCATCCTGTGTCTGAGGACACCTGAGAGTCCATCCAGTCTCTGTGAGGACACCTGAGCGTCTATTCTGTCTCTACGAGGACACGTGAGCGTCCATACTTAAACTAGAGGACACCTGAGAGTCCATCCAGTCTCTGTGAGGACACCTGAGCGTCTATTCTGTCTCTACGAGGACACGTGAGCGTCCATACTTAAACTAGAGGACACCTGAGAGTCTATCCTGTCTCTACGAGGACACCTGAGATACCATTCTGTCTTTAAGAGGACACCTGAGATACCATTCTGTCTCAGTCTATTCCGTCTCAAGGACACCTGACACTCAACAAGTGTCTCGCTCTCTCTATGAGGACGAATCAGTTTTTGTCTCAACATGGATATCTGATAGTTGCGGGCATCTGGGAATCTGTTGCTGTCTCTACGGAGACACCTGTGTCCACTGAACACCTGGAAGTACACTACTGTCTCTACGTGGACACCCGGTTGTCCATTCCGTCTCTTATACCACGTCCACTTCCCAAAGAAACAAATAGAACATTTTTAACTTTCACCTTTCCATCCCGCCGTCTGACAGATGTGATGTCGTTGGACGCTTTGAGATCACGAGTTGGAGTCCTGTGAGTCCGAACAAAAGGTCCTCGAGTTTAAACATCTTTTCACACTTGTGTTGAATGTTGCTCTGTTATCTCGTGACCGAACATTTGAAGTTTGTTTACCATTCTTTGTGCTGATTCTACAGTAAAGGTCACCCCCCCCATACTCCTGACTCTCAGTTTTACTGCACCGGGGTTTTTAATCGGCGTGTTGGCGAGTTGGGGTTTGGAGAATAAGTCGGAGTGATATCTGAGCGTCTGACAGCAGCAGACGAGGAGGGGAGTGATGTCTGAGCGGCAGCCGTTGGGGGTTTGGGACTCGCTGTCAGTCTGCCTCCGTTTGACAGGCTGGCGAGGGGAAAAGGCCAGAGCTCTAAAGGCTCAGCGTGGGGGCCGCAGGCGTGAGGAGGGCGCCGCCCGCCCGCCACGACGAGAGGTCGCCTCGCCGGTCCGACGGGACGCCTGGCGCCACCGTGTTGTGCAAATGTAACCCATCACCCCCACGGCTCCTGACCTCAAAACTGGCAGCGCCCGGCGTGCGTGGGCCGATCGATTGATCTAAATAACATTATGATGTGATTAACATAAACGGCCCGTGGAGGGGCCCGGGCGGGGCCCCGACAGGCCGGACCACACAGCAGGCAGCGTCACGGCGGAGCGACGCCACGGATCAGAGAGTCAGAAAAATCCATCTGGAGAGTCTCTGCTGCGGCCAAATGTGCTTATGCAGATTATTATACATTCAGTCAGAGGAAACAACAGAAAATATATTCAGCTTCCAACAACTTATTACAGTGCAGATTTATTTCCTGTGTTTTCTGAGTAATATCCCAACATTTTAAAAAGACTTTCCTTTGAAATATCTTTTAATTTGTTGACAACCA
Organism: Pholis gunnellus; assembly: GCF_910591455.1. Taxonomy (NCBI): domain Eukaryota; kingdom Metazoa; phylum Chordata; class Actinopteri; order Perciformes; family Pholidae; genus Pholis; species Pholis gunnellus. The sequence goes on from NC_136537.1 coordinate 25,042,382, forward strand.
AGCACACAATTCATCATGAGGAGTTTCTAATAATTAATGATTTACTTGGAATCTTAAAGGTTTTTTCAGGAGACTATTAGTTAGTAACTGTAACTGGTGAGTAAACAGCCATAGGGGAACATGCTAACACTTTAGCTGTAAATCACATGCTAACATTTTACCCATAGGTGAACAAGCTAACACTTGTTAACACTTTAACCGTAAGAGAACATGCTAACACTTCAACTATAAGGCAACATGCTAACACTTCAACTATAAGGCAACATGCTAACACTTCAACTATAAGGCAACATGCTAACACTTCAACTATAAGGCAACATGCTAACACTTCAACTATAAGGCAACATGCTAACACTTCAACTATAAGGCAACATGCTAACACTTCAACTATAAGGCAACATGCTGACACTTCAACTATAAGGCAACATGCTAACACTTCAACTATAAGGGAACATGCTAACACTTCAACTATAAGGGAACATGCTAACACTTCAACTATAAGGCAACATGCTAACACTTCAACTATAAGGGAACATGCTAACACTTCAACTATAAGGGAACATGCTAACACTTCAACTATAAGGCAACATGCTAACACTTCAACTATAAGGCAACATGCTAACACTTCAACTATAAGGCAACATGCTAACACTTCAACTATAAGGCAACATGCTAACACTTCAACTATAAGGCAACATGCTAACACTTCAACTATAAGGCAACATGCTAACACTTCAACTATAAGGCAACATGCTAACACTTCAACTATAAGGGAACATGCTAACACTTCAACTATAAGGCAACATGCTAACACTTACGCCATAAAGGAACATGCTAATATTTCAATAATAAGGGAGCATGGTTCAAGGATCATTTATTGTCATTCTGCAACAAAGGGTTGCACAACGAAATATAGTTGTGCGTGTGTGTGTTGAGTGTGTACATATACTGTATATATGTAAATATGTGTGTGAGTGTCTGTGTGTGTTCAGGTTCCTGACCGTTGGTCTGCAGAGTGCGGCGGCGGCGGCTCATTCATCATTGTGGTTGAACAGAGATGATTAATCTGCTGTTGGAGCCTCACAGCTGTGAGCAGAGACCCAGGGGGCGCTGTGGAGCTGCTGCTGCTGAGGGAGCTGTGTGTGTGTCTGTCTGTGTGTGTGTTTTTGCATACTTAATATATGTGTATGTGTAGGATGAATATGTCATGACTGTGTGTGTCTCAGTGTGTGTAAATCTGTCCACATGTGTATACAGTTTATGCCTGAGTGCTTGTGTGTGTGTGTGTGTGTGTGTGTGTGTGTGTGTGTGTGTACATGCTTGTGTGAGCTTTTAGCCTGTTAGCAGCCGGGCTCTATGTTTGCTAATGTCTGTTGAAGGGATTATCATTATTTCAGTCTTAACCAAAGTGGTGCAACAAAATAATCATCACAATATTAAAAAAAAACAAATCTTGTGTTTGTGTGTCATTTCTTGTGCAGTTTGTTTGTCCTGCTCACGTTCTGCATGTGACCGCTTACACACATATCGGTTTGTGTTTATGAATAAAGGGATGTGTGCTTGTGTATGTTTGGGTTGATTCTCCATCGCCTACTAACTTCTCACATTCAGGCCTCTTGATTAGTCCGCCGCACCAATGTGCTCATTTTACATTCATTTCATGGCAAACTCTGCCCGGCTGATGCAACGGCAGCAACCTATTGACATTGTGCGACTTCTTTAAAACCAGTTGAACTTGCAAAAAAAGAGTGAGGCTGCGTTTGAAGCTTTTCCTCCTTTCTTTTCGTTTCTCATCTTCATCACCATGGAGCACCAGCAGCGAGTATTTCTAATAGTTTTCATTGCTTTTATGTTGACTCATGCACCAGCGTTCATCAACATTCAGGAAAAATTACTTCTGCTCAACTGCATTGTTGAGTACTTTTCTTTGGAAACGTATTCTGTCCCGGTTTGTTTTTGACGTATCACAAATAAATTCTGTTGGGAGGAGGTCAACACTGACGTATTTGCATCTGAAACTTAGAACATAAGTTTTATTAAACGTAACCAAGTAGTTTTGTTATGTTTTTGTTTGGTTTTCTCATAATTAACCATGTGTTTAAAACAGCGACAGTAATCTGAGAGAAAATACGTTTCCCTTGAAATGTAATGTAGTTGTATGGGAACATTATTTTAAAGGAGACAAGGTTGTTTGACAACTTTTCTGGCAGAATGATTAAACCCATGATGATGATTAATCCTAGGATATCGTTTTTAAATAGCTGAGAATCTGATAATAGCATGAGGAAATGCAGAGAATGCTATTTGAATGCATGAGTCGCTCCACTTTTCAAAACAACGTTGGGCCCTTTACTGTGTGTGTGTGTTTGTGTTCTCAGAGTGTGTGTGTGTGTTCTCAGAGTGTGTGTGTGTTTGTGTTCTCAGAGAGTGTGTGTTTGTGTTCTCAGAGTGTGTGTGTGTGTGTTCTCAGAGTGTGTGTTGTGTCCTCGGAGTGTGTGTGCATGCTCATGTGTTTCTCCCAAGTCTTGGAGTTTTCCAGGAGTTTCCATCCTTACGATCGTCCTCGCCCCTCGTCGCCAGGCAGCACACACACACACGCCCCGTGGGCTTCTGGGTAGCGATCGGTGGGGGCAGACCTGCAGCTCCACAGCCGTTAACGACGCAAATGGAGCAGAAAAGTAGTTGGAGGGGAACGACAGCTCGGTCCTCAGCGTGGCATCACTTCCTTCCTTCCTCCCGCGTCAGCTCCCGGTCCACTTTAACGCTTTGCTTAAATGACACTCGAAGCGTTCCTCGGTGGGTTCGTTTTGTTTCCATCGCTGACCTTTTTGTGTGGAGAAGTCTTCATGGTGGTGGAGGAGCCGGCACCGAGGGTCTGGTTCAGTCCGCTCTGGGGAAGAAGAACTTCTTCTGAGTCAAACACGAGTCAAAGAGGGAGAAGCTGCTTTTACATGTTGAATTAAGCCACATGAGTCATTTTCTATCCTGTTAGCAGCTCTGCGGATGGACTGAAACATCTCAATAATACCGGATGTTCTGTGATGAAATGTTCATTGTTCATGTTCAGGAGGAATTGAATAACTTTGGTGATCCTCTGACGTTACATCCAGCGCCATCATAAATGTGTCCAATACCTGCAGAACTAATGTCATTTATCAGCCTCAGCTGTGTTGACTGCTACTAAGCTAATGTTAGCATGCTAAGCTAAGATGGGCTATAGGACCGTAGAGTCTGCGCTCATATAACGTGTGATGGATGGTAAGAAAGATTCTCCTGAGGTCGGTGACAGAGTACAGATTAAAGTGCACTGACAATAAAACACTTGTTTGGGTTCAAGCGAAGGGTCAACGACGACGTAGAAGTTTGATTCGTGCGAACAGAACAACACAGACGATTCATTTACACACATTAAAATCTAAAAACACAAATATGACAACATCCAACACCACAAATCTTTATTTTAAAAAGTTATGAAAAGATCAAAAGTGCAGGTGACTTCTTTCTGTTTGTTTTAATACAAGCGATCTAAAACACATCAGTGACAGCAGCAGCTTAAAGCAGAACCACAGACATCGTGTCGTTTCTTCGAGGACTCGCTCAGTATCAAGTCAGAGACGTTTGAGGTTTGCTCATCGTTTTAAAGCTGACGTGACCTCGTATTTACAATAACTCAGATATGACATGAACGCAGCGTCAGTGACGACTAGAGAATCGTGTTAGAGTTGTGAAGCATGAAGATATATTTCTGTAATCCAGATAGTTCAAAGGGCGTGAGGATTCAGTAAATATCTCTTCACACCTTCTGGCTTTATAGTAATATTTTTAGAGAAACGGAGGCTGAGCTTTGAGGCAGGAGGTTGAGAAGACGCCAACTAAGAGGAGCTTTTATAGACCGACGGGTGAACCAGATCAGCTGATCCTCCTCTCAGCCAATCGTCTTCTGAGCTCCAACAGTAGATTCAAAGAAGCAGCTAAAGACGTTCATGCAAAAGAGCTTTTATTTAATTGATTTATGTCACATATTGAGATGGTTGTTGTTTTGTTTCATGTGTGTTTTTGATTCTTTACTGTTGGATTCAATGAAACTACTTTGTTTACTCTATGAAGTGTAAATGCAAACATTGTTGATTAAATGTATTGTTGTATGTTAGTACAGTAAGTAATATAAGTAATAAAACACATTTTTAAGAAATGTTACGATTTTCACTGAAGAAATGGAGCCAGAACTGTTCCTCCGATGTGTTCGTAAATACATCATGTCGACCGCAGGACGAGCAGCTATTGTTGTTTTTTACAGCAGCTAATGTGGATAAATAAATAAACAAACGTGTGTTTTAATTGAAATATGGAGCCCAGGAAGATTTGTTGTTACCAAGGCAACGCCTTAATAAACAATAAACAATGAGCGGGATTAAAACAGAGGGAGGAAACTCACTCAGGTATGTTACAGGTCGTAACAGAGTCCGTTTCTAAACACCGCATGAAACATGTGATTGTCTCTTCTTCTTCTGTGGTATTCATGTGTTCACTGTCGGCTGAAGAGAAGAAGAGGAGCTGCTTTATTATTCAGAAGCTAAATTAATGCATTCAAAGAGAGGAGCTGCAGCGCTGCGAGCTCTGAGGGTCAAACACATGCAAATATTAGCATGTTGGGATGCTCTTTAAACACTCCATCATGTGTGTGTGTGTGTGTGTGTGTTATATAACCGGGTGTGTTTGAATTTAATTAGCTCCCTACTTACAGTCTGATATCAGCTAATGAAGCAGCAGAGTGTCTGTCGGTGATGAATGGGAGGCGTCACCTTAAAACATGATAAATCGGACTCGGCCCCTCTGGACATCAAAAACACAACGCCGTCCGAGCGTGGGATCATGGGTAAATTAGACCTGCATGTCTCCCTCGGTGGGAGGGCGGGGTGAGGGAGGAGGGAGCCGTCGTGGGTGGAAGTTGTGTGTGGAAATCACAGGGGCCGAAAGGCACACTGAGCTGGAAATGTCAGGCCCCTGAAGAGGAGCCCCGTCTGACAGAGAGCTGAATAACACACAGAGAAGAAGAAGAGGAAGAAGAGGAGCTCAGCCTCACTTTCATGTGGAGACACAAAGAGGAAAAACACACACACACATGAAAAACACACACTCATATACTATAACACATATGAGGAAGAGGAAATATACAACACATATGAGGAAGAGGAAATGTACAACACATATGAGGAAGAGGAAATATAAAACACATATGAGGAAGAGGAAATATAAAACACGTATGAGGAAGAGGAAATATAAAACACGTATGAGGAAGAGGAAATATAAAACACATATGAGGAAGAGGAAATATAAAACACATATGAGGAAGAGGAAATGTACAACACATATGAGGAAGAGGAAATATAAAACACATATGAGGAAGAGGAAATATAAAACACATATGAGGAAGAGGAAATATAAAACACATATGAGGAAGAGGAAATATAAAACACATATGAGGAAGAGGAAATATAAAACACATATGAGGAAGAGGAAATGTACAACACATATGAGGAAGAGGAAATATACAACACATATGAGGAAGAGGAAATATAAAACACATATGAGGAAGAGGAAATATACAACACGTATGAGAAAGAGGAACTATAAAACACGTATGAGGAAGAGGAAATATACAACACGTATGAGAAAGAGGAAATATAAAACACATATGAGAAAGAGGAACTATAAAACACGTATGAGAAAGAGGAAATATAAAACACATATGAGGAAGAGGAAATATAAAACACGTATGAGAAAGAGGAAATATACAACACGTATGAGAAAGAGGAAATATAAAACACATATGAGGAAGAGGAAATATAAAACATACATGAGGAAGAGGAACTATAAAACACATATGAGGAAGAGGAAATATAAAACACGTATGAGAAAGAGGAAATATACAACACGTATGAGAAAGAGGAAATATAAAACACATATGAGGAAGAGGAAATATAAAACATTCATGAGGAAGAGGAAATATACAACACATATGAGGAAGAGGAAATATAAAACGTCCTGGTGTAGCGTGGGATCATGGGATTTGTTGTCTTCATTGGTGAACAACCACCATTGCTGATGAAAATCTGTGACATGACTCAGGTAGAAATAATGTATTAGACGTATTGTAATAATGTATTAGACGTATTGTAATACTGTATTAGACTTATTGTAATTCTGTAATAGACGTATTATAATACTGTATTAGACGTATTGTAATTCTGTAATAGACGTATTATAATACTGTATTAGACGTATTGTAATAATGTATTAGACGTATTGTAATAATGTATTAGACGTATAGACGTATTGTAATAATGTATTAGACGTATTGTAATTCTGTAATAGACGTATTATAATACTGTATTAGACATATTGTAATACTGTATTAGACGTATTGTAATAATGTATTAGATGTATTGTAATACTGTATTAGACGTATTGTAATAATGTATTAGACGTATTGTAATTCTGTAATAGACGTATTATAATACTGTATTAGACATATTGTAATACTGTATTAGACGTATTGTAATAATGTATTAGATGTATTGTAATACTGTATTAGACGTATTGTAATACTGTATTAGACTTATTGTAATTCTGTAATAGACGTATTATAATACTGTATTAGACGTATTGTAATTCTGTAATAGACGTATTATAATACTGTATTAGACATATTGTAATACTGTATTAGACGTATTGTAATAATGTATTAGATGTATTGTAATACTGTATTAGACGTATTGTAATATTCTATTAGACTTATTGTAATTCTGTAATAGACATATTGTAATAATGTATTAGACGTATTATAATACTGTATTAGACGTATTGTAATAATGTATTAGACGTATTGTAATAATGTATTAGACGTATTGTAATACTGTATTAGACGTATTGTAATAATGTATTAGACGTATTGTAATACTGTATTAGACTTATTGTAATTCTGTAATAGACGTATTATAATACTGTATTAGACATATTGTAATACTGTATTAGACGAATTGTAATAATGTATTAGATGTATTGTAATACTGTATTAGACGTATTGTAATATTCTATTAGACTTATTGTAATTCTGTAATAGACGTATTGTAATAATGTATTAGACGTATTATAATACTGTATTAGACGTATTGTAATAATGTATTAGACGTATTGTAATAATGTATTAGACGTATTGTAATACTGTATTAGACGTATTGTAATAATGTAATAGACGTATTGTAATAATGTATTAGACGTATTGTAATACTGTATTAGACGTATTGTAATACTGTATTAAACGTATTGTAATAATGTATTAGACGAGGTCATGTATGAAAGTGTTATTCACGTCATTTCATTCTAAATAATCAGCAGCAAGTCAGGCAACCAAACGCACCTTTATCTTGAATACAATTATAGATTTCTCAGGTTTGAAAATTGTTGGAAACATTTGGGATAATGTAAGAAAACAACTCAACAAGTTTTAACATTTTAATACATTTAACAATTGTTTTATTTGATCCCAAAACAGCCGTTGAAAAAGCTTGTTTTAACGTTCATCGTTCTGGCGTATTATTATTAATGATGATTGAGACTTTAGTGATTTTTTGCAGAAACGTAGTGAATTAGTAGCACGGACCCTAAAAAGAGGAACCTCTGCGCCGATTCATGGATGTCTCTACAGCCACTGACGATTGAGATTTATTGAACAGAATCCGGTGAACTTTTTTGAATCTGATGAAATGAATTTCTCTGTATGTTTCTTTGTGTTCTGTTCAGCACAAAATGGACGTAAAGTTTTCGATTGAACGTTCGGGTCGTGCAGCAGCAGCAGCAGTTGTTCTTCTGTCAGACTCGCAGCCTAATGACACAGAGCCAGACATTTAATGCACCTACCAAGACAGTGATTATCACCTCTGTAATCCTACAGTTCATTAGTCCCCCTCCCCCCCCCCCCTCTCGTCATAATTAAGTTGGAGAAGTGCTGGGCCCCGGGGACCCTCCTCCTCCTCCTCACTAATGCACACATTAACACTCAGCCTCTGTTGGACTTTAAGAAGGTGTGTGGAGGATCTGGTCTGTCTCCGGTCTTGTTCTGGGGGTGTGTGGGGGAGGGGGGGGGTCTTGTTAGCGTTGGTTTTACGGGCGTATCGATCAGCGGTCGAGGTTAACGAGCATACGGGATGTTTTTCCTAATTGTACTTTATGTTCCAGTTGTGGAAATGTTTTTTGGGGTTTTCTTTTATTTACAGAGACCCTTAATCACAGAAACATGTTGCAGGTTAACACACTGTGTTTATTGTGGACTACAGTATACTAATAATAACTGCTGCTGGTGTGGATACCGACTCCAGATGTAAACTACACAGTTCAAACGCATGTGAACCGCAGATTAATGACACCGTTTAACGTTAACCATCACAGTGTAAATAAAGTTTTACTGACTCAGTAGAACTTGTGTTTCTAGTCTCTGATCTCTGATAATGTTTCATTGTAAACAACCAATCAGTGTTTAAACCAACAGGAGGAGAGCTAGTAACGTTAGCAGCACCGCTAACGGCTAACCAACGGAGGTTGACTTCAGTTACATCATGATGCCTTCAGGCTCTGCTCAGTGAACATGAGTACTGGCTGAAGCTACATTATAACGTTATCATGATGTGTTCACGTGTAATCTGTAAAATGTAGTTTTGGTGATAAACTTGAATAAATCCAGTAGTTTGAAGATGTTTTCACATGAATATAAAACAGATATTAGAGATGAATTATGAGCTCTAAACACATTATTATACATCAGTAAAGATAATAATGAAGAGATTTATTTTAAATCAATAAAAATACAATCTTTTATTTCATTATCATTTGAATTTTGTGTTTTTATGAATAAATAAAAACCTTAAATTACTTCAACAAAGTAAAAGGAGAACATTTATCATTTTTGATGTTTTACAGACTTCTGAAAATAAATATTCTGGATGTTTGTAGACCAGCTGCTCTAATTAAACAACAAAGTGATCTGTATCTGACAATGTGGATCATCAATGATAAGCAATTAATATCAGCGGCAAAGAAACGTGATCAGGGATCTCTAAAAGAATTTTATTTTGAAAATACTATGACACGTGTTACACTTTCTTAGTAAAAAGAGTATTTTAAATCATAAGAACAGTTGTATGAGGACACATTACAATGTTTCCTATCAAGACTCAACATGCCAGAAGAAGCCTGTCTCACCAACACCAGAGACAACAATAAGATCCTGTTTTCTTTTTGTCTGGGTTCTTCTGAGATCTCACTCTTGGCTGCAGACGAGCGCTGAGGTCCAGACTGCAGCCAGTTAGACTGAAGCTCAAACATGAAAATGAATTATTGTTATTATTTCTATATGTTTTGTGAATGCAGCTCACCGCGACCATGAAGACACACAGGGGGGGGGGGCTGCATAGAGAGAAGGGAAGAGGACGGTTTCCCTCATGTCTGGACCCCCGAGCAGCACACACACACACACACACACACACACAGTGAAATCTGTAAACATTATGAGAGAAGTCGACTCTCCTGCTGCCTCTGAGGACTCGCTGCTTCATGCATAATGCAGACTCAGAGTTTGACCGCTGGCCTGCAGCTGATTGGCCGTCTCGGGGTCGGGGGTGGGGGGGCGTGGTGGGGGTGAACGGTCCATCTCCAGCAGCCTGGAGACCCAACACACACACACACACACACACAGACACACACACACACAGAGAGACAGATCGATGCAGGTGGACTGAGGTGCTGCAGGATTATCTGACCACATCGACTTGGTTTTACTTTCTTTGTTCACACGAGAACGAAGATGAACAGATAAGAAACCTCAAATCTCTGTTTGTTGGTTTCTCTCATACAGGAACAACAGACCCTTTTTACAGCCGACATCGTCATATAAATGTGTGCGCATGTTGTAAACAAGAAAGTGTCGTTTGGCCCCCGACATCCAGACGAGTCGACAAGCTTTAAATATTGAATTAAAGCTGTTAACAGCATCAGAATGTCTGGTTGTTGCGTGTTTGGTTTGTCAGAATCGGTTGTCAGCTCCACAGAATTCAGGATGACGAGCGTTTCAAAGCAACAGGTGTTTCAGTTTAACAAGTGATTGTGTTAACTGGTGACCTTCAGCCCAATGTTTGGTAGACAATAAATATTTAAATATTTAAAACTGATTCACGTATTTTAAGAGGACGATGACATGTTCTGTTGGTGCTTTCAAAAGCTGCCGTACGAGCGACTACGACGCATTGAGCCACCAAATAACACGGTCACTCGTCACAACGAAACATCGGCGGCATCTACGTCTGCAAGCTGTTAAACTTGTTGACTACCATTGTCTACTTTAAAAGTGAATGAAGTGAAAAGTCTCTTCATGATGTCTGACGTTCTGTTCATGAACACAGAGAACAGAGTTGATCATCTGGTGACTTGTGGCTCCTAATGTCTCTCTGGTGGAACGTTACACGCTGGGTTCCTCCACCAGATACATGTTTATATCTGGACTCTAAATACTGGACCACTAGCTGATGTATTCTACACACTCACTAACAGCACACAGACCTGGAAAGTCACTTTAGTTTAGGTTGCATCCTCCATCTTTGGTGGTTAATGTCCTTACATAGCTTGACAAGCTGTTGCACTTCTGTTCCCAAACGTAGGTAGGTCATCATTGTTTACACTGTAAACGTGTGTATTCACTCGACATGAAGACCTCACAGAGACCGCAGACTTCCCTACGAACCAACAACATCATGCTGATTTATTTTATTCGTCTATCCTTTGAAGAGCAGAGACAATCCCTCACATTCTGACATTCACAGTTTCATATTTCTGTGTACGGATCTAAAAGTGTTCCTGTTGGTGGCAGTAGAGGAAGTCTTGAGGAGTCATCCTCTGGGGAGCGAGAGTTTCCCACTTTAGTTTGTTTTTCATCATTTATTATGAAAAGATGCAAGGCCTGGTTTTTGTTGTAGCTCCCCCTAAAATAATTATGTTTCATGAATTTAACTTTATTGCTGCTACAAGGAATGCACTTTGGTGAGCTCACAGTGCACACAAGTCTTAGAACACAGCGTTAACAAATATCCAAAATATTACAACACATGCACAGAAGACAGTTAGGAGTTGTGCGAAATCAGGGAGGGTTTTGTAAATTTAAGAGACGTTTTGTGTTCTTTCTGTTTTATTAATGAGACATTTTCTCATTGTTTTATTTTTTATTTACTGGGATTCTCTGGACCTGGTGAAATGAACTTCATGTTCATGAATTTTAAATCGTTTTTGCAAAGTACTAATATAATTTTTGACCTTGGAAATAGTAATTTGGCAAAAAAATCTTAACTAAAAGCAGAAATGAGTAAATGGTTCATGATTTATGATGTAGAAAATGAGCAATACACTAAACCTCAAGAGAGTAAGTGTGTCGGAAGTTAAAATATTCAGGATGTTTATTTTATGTACTTTCTACATTTGTGGGTTTTCACCAGAGTTTCACTGTTAAGATGCGATTTGATAAGAAAAGATGAAATAAGATGAACTGCAGCACAAAGTAGGAAAAGAGTGCGAATAAACAAAATACAAACAACAACGATTGTCAATAAGGTGCAAAAACCAAATGCACACAATCCCAGAAATATAAACAGGTTAATGTCGTCAGTATTACTGCTTTACAGTAAAAGTCAGCGGAGGAAGTCATTCGCTCTGTTTTAAGCGGTTTTAAAACATGAAATAAACCTCATGTGTGTGTTCGGAGGCGTCTGTACGAGCCGTTTAACTCGCTCTCATCTTCTCGTCCTCCAGTTTGCTTTGAAAACCAGCGCCGAGGTTTCTCTTTTTCCATCTTTAATGGAGACGTGCTCCATGATTTATTCAAATGACAAACCTCTCCTTTCTCTCCTTTTCCCTTTCCTGAGGTATTAGTCACTGGGTGCTAATGTCAGATTACTTTACTAGCCATTCTGCTCTTGATAAATGACTGAGACAGGCCGTAAAAAATAGATCAAAACCACTGGGATGAGAAAAGGGAGGAGGAGGAGGAGGAAGGAGCAGAGAGGCCGTTAAATCATTTCCCTCCGCCGCCCGACAGGCCTCGGAAAATGCCACCCATTATTCCTGTGCTACGGCTAATCAAAGCTTCCAGCGTGATTAGAGAGGAGACGCAGCAGCAGCAGCTCCTCCTTCCTCCACCTTAACAAGCCATTATCGCTGCGCTTCACCCGCTGAAATATGGAGCGCTTCAGCGCCCTCGCTACATCACAGGGCGGAGCGTGGGGCGGCTAACTGTGTTATTACACCTTTATATATGTAATCAAGGAATTATTCTCAAGGAGCGGAGCAACAAAGAGCTGCTTCAGACATGTGACACGGGGAACAGGAAGTCAATTTAGGGTCAGAAGACATGATGAAAAATATCACTTTTGTTTGTGATGTGGAATCACATCACATAACACAGAAATAAGTAAAAAGTTTTGGTTTCAAATTTAACAAAATGTTGCTCTCCAAGTCAGGATTATGAGACGCTTTATTAGAATTTGCACTTTAAAAGTCAAAAGTGTGAGATATTAAGTCATGCTTTTTCCCCTTTTTCACTTTAAGTCAACTTGATGTGATTCTAAGCACTGTTTTAACGATGAGAAACGTAGTAAAATAAATTACTTTTATGTCAAAACAACGGGTATTTGACATACCCTCTATTTCATTATTAGTTTGCACTCAAAATTACGAGATACTCTGTCAAATATTAAACTTTGTAAGTCAAAATTGTGAGACATATTTTAAGCCAAGTAAGGAAAGAAATGTTATAAGAACTTTAAAAAAGTCACTTTTAAATCACATTTCCTAATATATAAACCTTTTTATCCTCTTGTTATCAGTTTGTCCTGAAGGTGGCGTTAGAGAAAATATCAGGGTCATTATAATATAAAGGGTTCATCCTCTGGAGAGCAGGAGGGAGATCAGAGATATTTCAGGACATTTTGAGATTTCTCAAAACAAACAAGCATCATAAAATGTTTATTCTCTAAAACAGATTCACAAAATAGAATTATATTGCTTTTGTTTTCAAGCATATGATGATAAAATAAGACCAGTTTCATTCTTTGTCTTTTATTTTAGAACAAAAACAGTTGAATTATTTACAGCGTGGGTCGAGCAGAGCGACCTCTGCGCCGCAGTGACACTAAACCTGAAATAACTAAGTGAAGAACAGTGTTAGTGCATCAGAGTGTGAAGGAAACAATCAGCAGGCTGTTCAAAAAAGGCATTTTCAGAAGCTTCAGCTCATTTAATGCAAAGTGTTTTGTTATTTAAGTTTTGGAAGTAGTCACTTATTTATTTGTAAGTGCTTTGTGATTGCTGCACCTCACTACATTTGCAATTATTGTTATGGAGTCATTTTACTTTTATTTTCTTCATGTTAAAGAACATTTTGTTAACTCAGATTTAAGTTTCTGCAAAAGTACCTTTAACCTTCTAACTTGGTAGTAAAAAGTTCAAGTGCAGCATAAAACAAAAAAAAAAGCTTCATACAAGCATTATATATATATATATATATATATATATATATATATATATATATATATATAAGTTTAATTAATGAAGTAAGTTGAGTTTGTTAAATTGTGTTGATCATTTTCAAAATATGTGAACAGTCACAATAACAACAGACGTGTAAATCACAGATGTCAAACTTTCCCAGAAGCATGGAACGCATCGTGTCATCAGGAACAGCTGGGTGGGCGGAGCCTGTTTACACCTGTTCAGCAGGTGAGACACACTTGACACCTGTTGTTGTGACTCCCAGCACCATGGTAACATCTGACAAATGCAATACAAAATGATGACAGTTTGGAGAACATTAGAGTCCAAACAGTTCACTTGTTTGCATGTGAGGTATGTGTGTGTGAGTGTTTGTGCATCAGATGAACTTTACCTTTATCAACACACACACGGCAAACAAAAGGTGAGGACCCTTCCTTGTGAGGACCCTGAAAATACTGGCGAACCTGTATTGTGGGGACCCTAAAAGTAGTAACACTCCTTCATCGTGGCGCCCCTAAAGTACTGCTGAATCTCCATTGTGGAACTCTAAAAGTACTAAGGAACCTCAAGAACGTGATAAATCTCCCTTGTGGGGACCCTAAAAGTAGTGCTGAAGCTCCTTTGTGGGGACCTAGAGGAAAGTGACAAACCTCCTTTGTGAGGACCCTAAAGAAAGTGATCAGCCGTCATTGTGAGGACCCTGAATTAAAAGACAAACCTCCATTGTGGGGACCCTAAAAGTATCGATGGTCCTCCATTGTGCATCCAAAAGTAACGAATAAGCTCGTTGGTGGGAACCTAAAAGAAAGTAATCAACTGTCATTGTGAGGACCCTAAAAGTAATGATAAACCTCCTTTTGTGAGGACATTAAAGGAAGTTACAAATCTTCCTTGTGAGGACCCTAAAGAAAGTGTCAAACCTCCATAGTGGGGACCCTAAAAGTGATAAATCTCCTTTGTGGGGACCTTAAAGAAAGTGATCAATTCAAATAATTTCAGCCCAAAATCACAAATTTGCCTCAAAATCTCCCCCAAAAAAACCTTCAACTGGGATCAACCATCATTGTGAGGACTCTAAAACTTGTCGAACCTCCCTTGTGGGGACCCTAAAATCTTCCCATTGAGATGCAGACCTATGTTCCCTAAATGGAAGAGAGGGATGGATGGAAATAAAACCATCTTAAAACATACAGTAGGAAACATTTGACATTGACAGCACGGCAGCTTAAAGTGAAAAAGTGCTTGTGTATTCATTACACATTGCTCTATTGCACTAAGATTTATAGGAGTTCAGCAGCTTGATGGAGGCTGCTACAAACTTCAAGCGGTTGGTTTTGCACTCTGGCACACGAACGCTGAGTGACTGCAATGATTTTTGTTGCATGTTTCATTGCTGCTCTCTCTTACAGGCTCTGTCTGGGCTCATAGTCTTTCTTCCCCGATACCTTTTAAAGCTTTTTTTCTGCATTAATTGCACTGTTAAGTTGCTAAACAATGCTGTAATTCTATATCTTATGATGCTCTGTGGAATTATCCTCAATCGCCTCAGGAAGTAAAGAAAAAAAAAGAAATTCACACAGCTTATCAATGTGTGTTTTCCTGCAAAGAAGGGCGTCTATGTGGACACCTCTGGGGACCATGAATGTATTCAGTTCATGTATAAGTGTTTGTTGAGATATTTCAGTCTGAACCAAACTATCGAACAGACAAACCTCAGAGCTGCGAATGTGACTGAAAATCTAAATGTGAAAGAAGATGGGATATTTCAAGCTTTTAAAAAAATATATACTGGAGTGTAAAAGTGTAAAATGTGTTAATTCGTGGTCATTTTTTGGTAAAATAAACCTTCACATTATGGCGTTAACGTGGCCTTGAACAGTCTTGTTATCGAGGTTCAGAGAGGAGAGATGTGCTGGGTCATTATCATGGGCAGCGATCTCTCAGAGATGAGAGAGTCGGCTCTCAGTTTCCCCTCGATGGCAATTAGACGAGTGTGATGGGATGAACTTCACTGTTTTAGCCACGAGCGAAAAACTCTGCTGTCAGGCTGCTGCTGACAACCAGAGGAGAGAGGAATCAAATAAATCTGCAGCTCGGCTCCACGTAATCCACTCTGAGAGGCTGCGGTACTGAAGGAAGTATCCTCTTCTGCAGTACAAGTATCACAGACCACGACAGAATAAAATACTCTGTCACAGGTTACAAGATGAGCCTGATAATATTCTATAATTATGATATTAAAAACACTGTTGCACTGACTGACGTGTCAATTTAATACCCTGAACACATAAATTAATACAATTTGGTGTTCAACTTTCAACAATGATTAAAAAGAAACATGGTACTAAGTAAGAGCACTAATAATACACTATATACGTATTCTGTTACAGGTAAGAGCCCTGCATTCAAAATTACATTTAAGTAAAAGTACTTAATTACTTGTAAAATGCACCATTTTATGCAGTCAAGTGTCTTTTCTGACATTATTAGATTTGAATAACGATGCATCAAGAGATACAGTAAGAAAAAGAATAGAAGGTCTACTAGGTTACATTATAGTTGACATGTTGGTGATACGGAAACAAAGTGATCTCACAGAAATGCGTGTAACGACCTCTGAACAGCGCACGATCGTAATGTGCTAGAATTAAACGTGACGCCAAGTGGGGAACTATTTAGGTTTAGGCAACGAAACTTCTTTGGGTTGGGAAAGAAAATATCAGGGTTTTGGTAAGTATTTTAACAATGTGGTATTAGTACTTTTACTGTAATAGTATTTTTACAGCGTGGTATTAGTAGTTTTACGGTAACAGTGCATTTACAGTGTGGTACTAGTAGTTTTACCGTAATAGAGTATTTATACAGTGTGGTACTAGTAGTTTTACCATAACAGAGTATTTGTACAGCGTGGTTATAGTACTGTTACAAGAAAAGATTGTATTTACAGGGTGGTATTAGTAGTTTTACAGTAACAGAGTGTATTTACAGTGTGGTACTTGCTCTTTTACTGTAGCAGACTATTTTTTACAGTGTGATACTAGTACTTTTACTGTAGTAAAGGATCTGGATACTTACCCTGTAAACTGAAGGTCACGATGGGAAGAGATGGACTTTAAGTTTCCTCACAGCTCAGAGGAAACTCTCTCAGGCTGCAAACAGCCAATAAGTCGTTCATTATTTACGTCAGCTGAGGGAGCTGCTGCCAAAACACAAGCTGAGCCAGAAAGTTTCCAGTTCAGCTCTGTCGGGGATAATAGTGCTAATAATGAAAGACTGTCACGACGCTGTGGATACATGAAATCTGTTTGATAAGATGAACACGTGGCTGCTTCACATTCACAGTTAATTAAATACAGGTGATTAAAAAAAATAAGATATTTCTTTATAAAGTCATATTTATAATCAGTGATACGACTTAAGGTTCTTGATTTTCATATAAACCTGATCCTGATAGTTTGTGAAGCAGTGTGAAGATGAACTGAGGTCTTCCTCACTGATGGTGAGGTGAACAGGTGAGTGGGGTCAGGTGCTCATCATTAGGACTAATCAAACACACCTGAAGGCAGCTCACAGAGCGGGATTCAGAACAGTTGAACTCAGACATTGAACAAAAAAAAGAAACATATATATATATATATAAATATATATATATTTTTTAAGAAAATTATTTATTAAGGAAAAATAAGACAATATAAAGATTACAATTGTAATGGCAAACTTATGTTCTTTATCTTAATAAAGAAAATATTAAATTATCATTCCAATTTCAACAACGGAGTGAAGAGCATCACTGTTAAATTAAATGAATCAGTGAATCAGTGAATCAGCTGTCGACAACATTATGACAACAACACTTTTCATTTGTTTGTAGCCGTTGAGGGACTTTTGTTTCCGACAATGACTTGCCACATTTTAACGTGACTGAAAAACTCTGACATGGAAAACTCCAGGAAGTGTTTGAGTAATAAATAATCTGTCAAACGATCACGACTTCAGTGAATTCAGTGAAAGCTGAAACACTTTCCCGGCCTCTCCCCTGGAACACACTGGACCCACGATGTGGTGATCAGACAAATGCGTTCGTGATGAAAAGGTTCTGACATGCGGCTCACCATAACACCACAATAACTAACCTGTGATGGAAAGCAACCGAGTGCATTTACTCAAGTACTATTTAAGTACCATTTTGAGGTACTTGTACTTTCCTTGAGTACTTCTATTTCATGCTAAATTATACTTCTTCTGCACACTAACGCTCGAGCCAACAGGTGACCTGATTCGCCTGTTGATACGCACTAAGGAACCGACAGGCAGAGAAGAAGAAGAAGAATGCTGGAAAGTAAACACTGCTAGATTAAAACATGTCTTTCAGAAGATAGTCTTTGCTGATGTGAGGATGGAAATACAACGACACGTTTTCTGCACATTCTTTCAGACATGATCCCTGAAGTTCCTGTTGTGCTTTTATTTTGAAGTATCTGTTACCTGTACGGTGGCCTAACAACGCCTAGTTTTATATTAACTTATTCATTTGTTTCATCTATATGTTTATTTATATACAGTTTTTCATTGCATGACATACAATATATTGTGTATTTTGATGAAGTTTGTTTCACCTCTGTAGATGTTTCTTTTGTTCCAACTTGTTGAATAAAAAACACAATAAGAATGTGGCTGAATATTTGACTGGAACTAAAATGTGTTTTTTTTTGGCAAGAAGTTCAAAAACATCCTCACAAAACATACAGAACACGTCTAGAAAAGAGATAAATGTTTTATTTCACATATTGTTGTTTCAGCTAAAAGCAGAAAAGTAATAATTGATTTGAGCCTGAAAGCAGCGGCGTCCTTGAGATGATCAGAAGACTTCTGACATTAGTTCTGTTGTTCTTCTTCTTTGTTTGTTTCTCCTCATCGTTTATCGATCAGCTGCAGAAAACTTGACAACCAGACGGATCCCGACAGACTGAGGCCAGATTTCAGGAAACAACCTGGAGACGATGGAGTGAAGCACCGACGTTTATTTATTCATCACTTCCAGCTCACACGTGATCATATTCTTCTTCTTCTTCTTTTTATTTAAAAGTGTCTCTGATTGGACGACAGAGCGACAAAAGCAGATCTCAACACATTCACTGTCTATTTCCTGTAATCTGATTTTCTTTTTAGTTTGAGATCTGGTTTCGTGAGCTGAACACTCCAGCTGTTTCCTGTTTCATATGTCATGCCCTTTGACCTTTAATTAATAAAAGAGTTAATAATAAAGGTGTTTCAACATCTAGACATGACAATAACAATATCATACAGAAGAATGTGTGAGAGCAAGAAAAATCATTTTCCTGCACACTTGTTTTTCTACTTTACAAGTGTTCAACCTGTAGCTGCTTAAAACTACGTTATCTTCTGTGATAAAGCATTTCTTAAATGTTTTAAAACAGATTTTACATGATAAATAAGAGGTTAACTAAAGGTAATCAATACATTCGCATTGGCAGTAAAAGTACATTTTTCCATCAAAGTAAAATGTGTTTGTGAAATGATTTCTTTTCCAGCATTTGCATTTTATTTCATTTTAAATTGTCTTTTTGACCATATATATGAATATATCTGTCCAAAATAACATTTAGATCTTTGAAAACATTACCACAAAACTTTGTATTTTATTAACATCTTAAGCTTTGAATGTTTGAATGATATACTTCTACCACATGCTACCAACGGACAGGTCAGATGTTCACATTGGTCGGCTTCTGCTCTGAAGGAATATGAAGCTACAGCCTGCAGCTGGTTAGCTTAGCTTAGCATTAGGTCTAGCCTGTACTTCTAAGAGGTATTCCATTACATCACCAACATGTTTCAACACTTTTTAATCCAGATATAACATGTTAATAGGGGAGCTTTAGAACAGCCGGAAGGTGGATTGTGTTATCTTTGGAAAGAGCCAGGCTAGCAGTTTCCCTCTGTTTCCAGTCTCTATGCTAAGCTAAGCTAACCAGCTGCTGGCTGTAGCTTCATATACAAACATGAAACAAACATCTGACTCTCGGAGAGAAAGACAACAAGTGTAAAACGTGAATATACTCCACTAATGTAAGTTTTATTTGCAGTATTTCCTGTAAAGTGAAGATGTTTAAAGGGCCAGTCCGTCTATAATGCAGCAGTTTATTTAAAACAGCCGGATTAACTCTGAGCTGATATTAACTTTCTATTCCCCTGCAGATTCTCTGTTTTTCCACACAAAGAAAAGTTGTTTATTGCGAAGATAATTAATTATTTGTTTTGTTTTGTCTTTAGGTATTTTGTCCTGGACTTGTCAAACTATTTTATAATGTAAATAGGAAATTGTCTAATTGGATCTGGCAAATTCTCTCCATGATGGATTTCATCACGAACCAAAAAAAAAGAAGAAGATTCATTCCTGACAAGGAAACCGTCTGTCGGTGCTTTTTATTAATCGTCTCCTCCTAATTTAAGTGAGCAGGCTGTCATTAAAACGCTGAGACTCTCGTCCTGTACGAGCTTCTTTCACGACACAATTTATCTTTTTGGCTGCTTTAAGCCTCCAATTTGTAATGAGTTATTGGGCTGTTCCCCAATATTCCCCTGTGATTGAGCAGGAAGTATTCGGGACATGATTTATAGATGTTAATTGTGGTGTTCAAAAAAATGTTTTGCAACGGAGTACAGGAGGAGGAGGAGGAGGAGGAGAAAAAGAGAAGAAGAAGAAGGAGGAGGAGTGAGGTGCACATCTGGAGAAGTCATCATGACTGAAGCCAAGTTTCTGGTCCTGGGAGGGAAGTAAAAGCAGAGCTGAATGTGAACTAAGCTGCACCCTGGAGAGTACAAAATATTTTCCCCTGTCAGCTCGGCCCCGGGCCCCTCAGCTCGGCCCCGGGCCCCCCCCCAAATCCCACATGTGGCGACCTCTGCCGAACCCTGGTCCACATCGGATCCCGCTCTGCAGGAGCTCCGTGTGCTCGCTGCCCCAACAAGACATATTTGTATTTGATATTAAAGCAGCATCAGGCGGGACATCCATCACGGAGAGTCGAAACATTTCAGAGGGGGGGTGTGTGTGGGGGGGGGGGGGGGGGGGGGGGGGGGTGAAAACAATGTGTGTCTTCTCCCAAAAGCTGAACCCACCTGCAGCTCCTCCGTCGCTCCCATCGAAGCAAAACTGAAGTGAAGTTCATGAAAATGAGTTAAAGTGCGTCCAGAGTAGCTAATGATCCCTCTCTCCTCACTCCCTCTCTCCTCACCCCCTCCCTCCTCCTCCCCCCCCCCCCCCCCCCCCCCCCCCTCTGACTCCATCAGGGAGTCCATCCATAACCTCACACGTTTCCACACAGCGCTGACACACGGAGAGAGTTCGACGTTTGATGACGACAGCGTTTAAAAAATAACCCGGAGCAGTTTGGGAAACGTTCACTTTGGATTCTCTCAAAGAAAAAAAAACACTGACTGCAGTGAAATATATGAAATATATGTTTTTCTGCTTTTGCATAAAAATGACATCATGATTTTCCTTAAAATACGCTTCATTAACCCTTAATTTACCTCCAATAACGCACCTAACCATGGACCCAACCACATGTGAGCATGAAGGAGGTTCATGAAGAGCTGCCGGGTTTGTGTGTTTCCTGCAGAAACTTTTTGGGGGATAACTGAAGATCTGGCAACCGTCTGTGTGATGAATGAAGAGCTGTTTATATTCTTGGTTTAAACGACTCAAACATCACAGAATCAAAGAAGATTTCTTCTCTGAGTAAAACAGTTGATTTGTGATTTAGATCATATATTTATCCAGTAATTTGAAAATGCATAAAATCATAACTTTTACACATTAATTTAGCTTAACTATATTATCTTGTTGTTAAAGTTAAGATATTTCATGTCATGTTTGCATTAATACCCAGTAGATATAGATGTAATAGGTTTACTGAGAGTAAAGGATCTGATTTTAAAGAAAAGGTTTTAATGAGTTTGTTTCAGGAGTTTAATAAAAAGCTTCATTTAGTCATTTTGTTTTCAAAATAATTTGATAAAATGGACATTGGCTGATGAATGGTTTGTTATACACAAAGTTAGTTTTATTCTATGGATTCTTTTTGTGATTTAATGGAAATAAAAAGCGTACAAACATCATTAATCTCCACATTGCCGTCACAGACACTACTTTAAATTAAAGGGTTAAATTAAAGGGTGTTTTTTAACCGAGTTGGTTCATTGTAAGAGTTTTACTTTGATGCTTTGAAATCCCTCAAACCAAGCAGATAATCAATTAATAATATTTAATACAATATCCAGATTAAAAGAAGTGAAAACTCTGTAAATAAGATATTTCTACCCAAATACACACGACTGACATATTTAAGAAATCTCAAACACTGTAAACATCTTGTCTTGTTTAAGTTACTACTGCGTCCAAAAAGTCTTATTTTCATAAAACAGGAACAAATAATCTGTCAGTTCCAGACATTTATATACATGTATATATTTATATTTATATGTATATATTTATATATTTAAGTTGGTTCCGATACAAAGATTCAAGATGAGTTTCATTATGTTAATCAGGCTTCACTCCGGGTCCTCTTAAACATGTTAGTTGTTACACATTAGTTTTATTTAAATGTGATGAGGAGAATCCAGCCATCAGTGTAATCGGTATGAATCAACGTTATTTTACAGGATTTTACTGTTTTCTACCTGTTTGTTTTCAGTTCTGTAGATGAAATATACATTATTAAGATATATTACTTAAGATCACTTAAGATTACAAAATGTAGATTTATTTCAGTGTCCAACAAATGTAGACAGGAAACAGGAAGTCCACGTTCTGCTCGTCACAATAAAGTTCGGATTAAATTATTGCGATCGTGCGTTTCGCTTCGTTTTTTCTTTCTCTCGTCGTTCTCGATGTACTTAAACTCTGAACACCATCAGATTCAGGTTTCTATGTGAATTTGCATAAACTCACACGTGTTAGAGAGCCGCTGCCAGGGGACGCTCCCCCACCGCCGCCATTCATGTCGCACTCCAAAGGATTGTGGGAAGCTTGAGGATGATAAATGTATACCCCCCCCCCCCCACACACACACACACACACACACACACACACACACACACACACACACACACACACACACACACACACACACACACACACGTCCTCTTTCAGTTGGCACGACGCTCCTTGAAGGTTTTCTATAGAAATTACATTTCTCCTTCTTTTGTATTATATTTTCGAACACCATCACCCCCCCCCCTCCTCCTCCTCCTCCTCCCCTCCTCCCCTCCTGTGGTCCCATCTCCCGCTCAGGTTAACCCCCCCCCCCCCCCCCCCACTGTCCTCCCCTCTCTCTCTTATTCCTCTCAACATCTTTTAAGTTGTGGAGCAGAACAGATGGCAGAACATGTAGCTGACCTAAAATACATCCCTCCTGTGGGAGATGTTTCCAGCTCTCAATATGGCCGATCTTCCTCCTATAAGCGCGGATCAGATCGGAGATGGCCGACTGGGTGGGGAGGAGGAGGAGGAGGAGGAGGACGAGGAGGTGTATCGTCGAGTGGACGAGAGACACAAACCCTAAAAACTGACGCAGAACTCCATCGGTGACATTTAAGCAGCAAACTCTTCTCAGAAGTATAAATATCATAGCAGGTGATCCGATGCTTTTGGCAGCGATTTATTTCTTGGCTCCTCTCCTCGTCCTCGGTCCCAGCGGTGGGGGGGTGTGTGGGGGGGGGGGGCTACGACACAAAGACGGCACTGCTGTTTATTTCCTATATCTATAGCGTTCATTGCATATGGAGCCAGGCCGTTAGAGTAAAGTGTGATATGTGGGAGGGGGATCAGGGCCGGAAACCGGGGCCTCTCTCGGGCCCCGAAGCAGGAGGCTCCTCAAGAAAGGACACTTTAAAATACTGCAGTGCTCTTTCTGATAACTCGTACTGTTACAAGTGTACTCTGTTTGTTGTTCTTTTGTATATTGAATGCTGTTTTCATAGTACTTCTTCCATAACTCGTCTCCTTTCAGACGAGCAGAGAGAAAACATTTATTTTACTACTTTTGTCTATTTGTGTTTGTAGATTTCTCCCTAAATTCACCAAAAGTTACCTTTAAATAATGCCTCATTTACTCAAAGATAATTGTCTTAATGTAACTCATCACCTGGGGAAGTTTCATGGTGATGTCTGTCTGTGATTCACCCGTTTCTAAAGCATTTACAGAAAAACATTTTTAAAATCCTCAGACGCGTTAATGGAGCTTTTGTCAGTCAGTTATTTGTCGTTATCACGTTCCAAAGGGACGCGCCGAGGTACAGAAATCCAGAGGTTTATCGGTGCACGAAGGCTCCGCGCGTTGTCGCGGCGTGTTCCGTGTCCCGCAGCACGCCGTGATTAGCGTCACTTTCCGGTTAAACTAAGCTTCACGTGACAAATAAATCAAGCTGGACTCGTCTCACATGGGGCCACAAACAGTGGTCTCCTGGGACGAGGACCAGTTTTAGTTTCACTCATCCAGCTCCCGTCCCTTTGCCGTCTTCATCCTTCCTCGTTGATGATTGCGTGGTTAACATTCAATCTGATTTTGTGGGACGTCTGCGAAATTAAAGCGCAATCATTATCCGTAGAGCTACGAAAACTTCACGAGAACAGCGTTTCATTATGTGTTTACGTCAACATGACATCACACAAAATGTTTTTAGAAATGATCGTTTGTTCACACATTAGATCACATTTACATCTGAGATGTGTGACATTAAAATACTCAACTAGAGTACCTTGAGATTGTACTACAGTACTACTCCGACCTCGTGTACTACTACTGCAGTACACGAGGTCGATAGCGTCACCGTGGAGTCCAGAAGCACCTCATCTTACGAGAGTTCAGCGTCTCTGCAGAAACCACATCAGTGTGTTTGTTGTGTGCGTCGACCTCTTCACCCCCGAACGCCTCACGTCACCGAGATGTGACACAAACAAGGAGGAGGAGGAGGAGGAGGAGAAGGAGGAGGAGGAGGAGGAGGAGGAGGAGGAGGAGAGACAATCGAGCTCTGTGTGAATCCGTGTGACGAGGAGGTGAACGGGCGGGATTTACGACGTGGACGACGTCGTTTGGCAGCCGTGCCGGTGATTATTGGTCTGAGAGCGGAGTGATGTGGCGATGACGCAAAGCTCGCTGTCAGTTTAGGGTCAAGCTGAAGGAATGTGTGGAGAAAATAATTTGATTTGGCAGAAAACGAAAGGTCTGAAAACGGTGAACAATAAAAGTTCACCGCGTCGAATCCGACTTCTTTAAGCTATTTTATTATTATTATTATTGTCTAAAGCACTTAGCTTTGCACCAGACCTGTTAAAAAGAAAAATAGAGCTTTTCTGGAATGCACCTTAAAGCATGTGTGACGCGTGTCACAGTAGTTAGCGACGCATTCCTTCTTGAATCCGATGCTTTTTGGCCTCTTGCTTTTTAGACGTTCTGCAGAAAAAACGAAGCTTCGACATAAAAAAACTACAGTAACAATGAAAAGACCGCTGTAAGCATGAGAGAGGAGGTTCTGTAGTAAGAAACAAAGTCTGAAACCACAAACGGCTGCAGACTAACCGCCCACGGAAGAATGGAGAGTGAATCGATGCTCGATCCATCCTTCTAATCCCACACCATCATGCTACCAAAAGACCTGCAGAACCAATAACATCTGGACCGGATGCTCAACAGACGTTTCTAAATATATTAACTTCTTCATCAAACCTTTTCTATCCGTCACAAGATGTTTCCCGTGTTCTCAATAAACTTCTAATTCAACTTTAGTCACAGACCGACGCCTCGTCAGACCCGTCGGTGTCACGTTCTAACACGCTGGGAAGCCCAGAGCGACGGAAACACGTGATGATGTGAATTCAAACAGAAACGCTTTAATTAAGTTTGGGCAACAAAACCAATTAGTCAGGTTTGAGAAAAACATGGCGGTCTTGAGTTTTAGAACAAGTACGTAAACGGAGTAAAACCTACTAAGAGACATATTAACAGAGAACACAAATATAACGTATAAGTACTGCAATAGTTCAGAAAAAAACAAGAAAAATACATGAAATATATGTTTTTGCACTGACGAGCTGAACCGTTTTGTTCAGGAAAGTGAAAAGTTCACAGAAAATACCACGAATGTGTGAAATGTGCAGAGAGGGGAAACGGTATTCTGACCGTATTTTAACGGCTGGTTGAAAAGCATCAAAGACGACGGCATATTTCCTCGTGTTTACATGTTAAATTCCTCCGACAGTTCATAGTTAACGTGTGAGCAGCGGATGTGAAATACTTCCAACAGGTTGGCGTAACGTCAGACCGCCGCCACAGGAAACCCTCACACTTAACAAATATGGAGATCCCTGTTTATTGTTCCAGTTGTAACCAAAGTGCTGCACATTTTACAGCTGGAAGTCAAGAGTTTCCTGCTTTCTTACATTTGTGGACTTAAGATATTTAATGTGAGCGACTTAGTTGGCAGCAGATGTAATGGAGGAGTGTTGAGAACAGTGGTGGCATGTCTCTCTCTCTCTCTCTCTCTCTCTCTCTCTCTCTCTCTCTCTCTCTCTCTCTCTCTCTCTCTCTCTCTCTCTCTCTCTCTGGATTTCCCATTAAGATCGCCCACCGAGAGCCAGAAACATAAAAAAAAAAAAAGCTCTGAACAACCTTCAGCTGCTGACAGACGCTTAGCTCCGCCTCCTCGTTTCACTCGCAGGTTATTATCTCATCAAAGTAGCCGTCATTACCGATCTGTGCTGCTGGAGGGAAACGAGGACTCAAGTCAGAGGAAAGAAAAACATTCAGCAGATTCATCGCCGTACGGAGGACCATCAGTGTCACACAGATGAAACGTTATGCAGGTTTCAATACATCTTTATGGGACAGAATATTTAAAAAACCAGCGGATTTGTATTCAAACAAGGTGAAATGATCTCTCGGGTGATTTCTGTTGTTTTAAGGAAATAACATTCTGATGACTCAGTTGTAAACACTGATTACTTGAGACTCAGTTTACACTGAAGATGTGGTGCAGTACAAGTGTGAGGTAACAGAACATGGACCTGAAATGTGATTTTAAGTCCATGTCTCTGATGTTTCTGCACGTATTAAAGATCCTGATCACCTTATTTTCTGTGCATCACAATCATTTATACAATAAGCAACTCCAGTTAAAAGAGGATTCAGACTCAATAGACATAGATAGTAGTTTTACACTTAAATATAATTACTATTCTGGCCAGAAAACATCAAATTCTACTCCATTATATTTATAGGATAACTTTAGATTAGATTATAAAATTGAATTAACTAATAAATGGTGTATTGTTGTAGATTAAACTACCCAGCACGACACATTAGTGCATCAGTAGTTATAATATGAAATAGTATCTATAATTCTACTTGTACATACATTTTTACAGGGTTTTAATGCGTTTCAACCCTTCTTTTGTTCTTGGCTGAAATGATCTTCCATATTTTCCTCTGCGCACAAGTTCTTTTTCCAAAATTGTTGTAATTTCTCCCTAATCCTGCAGTAATAACAGGAAGCAGGGAGCGCTGCAGTCTGTGGGTGGCTGGGTGGATTATCGTCGCGTGGACGCCCAAACGGAGAGAGGAAACAGGAGTGGATGCCAGCTCGGAGCACCTTCCTCCTCCTCCTCCTCCTCCTCCTCCTCCTCCTCCTCCTCCTGTTTCATCCTGACCAGAGAGTGCAGAGAGAGAGCTTCCACAACTCTCACATGATTTACTGCCCGAGCTGCAGAGTTCACTGTGGATCCAAGCCAGCGACAAGCCCCCTTTTAACACCAGCTTTGTATTCTAATGACCCCCCTAAACTGCACACCAATCCATTTTCTGTCCATTAGCAGCCGCTAACGCCGCTGCAGCTAATATTCTTTAATTCACTCCACAAAGGGGGAGATTGTCCGGGGCCTCGCTGCACTTAATGCCTGCAATTACATCAGGTTACACATCCTGAAGTGACCCCCGGGGACCCCGAGAGAGAACCCCACCCCTTCCAACACCAACACCACCACCACCACCAACGCCACCCTCCTCCTGATCGACTCCGTCCAAGCACCTGAAAGCTGCTGCTGGCGAATAAAAACACACCCAGTGCTGATGCACCTCGTGCAGGCAGACAATCCGTCTCTTTCTGTCTGTGCCTGACTTCCCCTCCGGCTCTCATGCCGTCGCTCGCTTTCATTAAGAAATAAAACGTGGAATGTGACCGGACGGCGCAGATGGCCGAAACAAAACCTGCAGTCAATTAGAGCCGGCACAATACAGGTTTTGTCCCGAGGAAAAGGGTGGAAGAAAAGGGCTAAGAGTGTTGTTTTATGGCAGTTATTTATTGCCTTATAACTCAGAAATCAAATTAGTTCATATTGAGGAGGTTGAGCTCCAGTCCGCGGTGATTGATTTCCCTTTGCGGGGTTGAGTTGATACGAGCGAGACGGAGCCAAAGAAAACACGAAGGCCACAGTCGGTCCAGGGAAAAGACTCAGCGATCAGGAGGAAGTATTTAGATCCTGTACTTCAGTACGAGTATCAGTACCACAGTGGGGGAAATACTCTGTTACTAAGTAAAAGTCCTGCATTTTAGCAAAAGTACACAAATGTTATCAGCAAAATGTGATTGAAGTCTCATTCTGCAGAATATTACACACAAACGTACCAGCTGTGGTCAAAGCAGAGTCTCTGAATGGATTCATCGATATGAAAAGCATCTTGTGAAGTTATTTGTATTTGTTATTTGAGTCCTAAAATATATATAAAAGTAATTGGAAAAAGTTAAATTATTTCAACCTTCTTTTTCTTGTTTCAAGTACTTCTGGGAATACAATCAAGAAAATGTTTATTTTATACAATTCATAAAACGAGTGACTTTCTGTCTGAAATGATAGAAAGATTATCAGGAGACGTCTGCTCTGTTTATACTAAAGTACAAGAGGTGGAGAGAAGTACAAGTATGAAGTACAAGCACAATGAAATACTTGAGTAAATGCACTTAAAAGCGCTGAGGGAAGAGGAGGTAGATGAAGGAGGAGGATGAGGACGAGAGGACGCAGGAGGAGGAGGAGTAGAGGGAGTAGAGGTAGGAGGAGGTGGCTGTTCATTACAGGTGATAAGTGCCCTCTGAGGATCCTGGATCCGGAGCCATGAGAGAGATCCAGCAGAGGGGGCTTCAGCCGGAGTCTTTATGGGGGCCTCGTGGAGACCCTCATCCCTCAGCACCCTCTGGAGACCCGGGGCCGCTTGCAGGAACGGGCCCCCTGCCGCCAGTTTCACCGCCACGGCCCCGAGAAACAAGCCAGCGGCGTGCCAATTAGACAAAGAGAATAAAATGGACTGCACAGAAATGTGACCCATAAATAACGCTCATGTCAGCTGTCGTGTTTTTTACTCCGCTGAATTTTTATATCCCAATTTTTATCCGGCTGCTGAGTCTTAAATTGGTCCGAGCGAGAGGAGCCTTTGTTTGGGTCGGACTGTTGAGCTGCAGAGAGGGGACGCCATTAAGAGAAGTGACCCACTGCTCCACTGATGCTATTACTAATAGCATTGTTCTGGAGCTGCAGGTCGTAAATATTTAAAATACGTCACAAAGAGGCACCGTCTGCCGCTGTCGCCTCACAGCGAGTGGGACCGGGGTTCAGTTCCCGGGCTGCACAGCCCTTCTGTGAGGAGCTTGCATGTTATCCACGTGTATGAATATGTGCGTATGTATCTACAGTGTGCATCTGTGTTGGGATGTATTATGTCTGTAACCAAGTGAATTAGCATAAAGATAAAGTTAATATTGTATCATAAGATAAAGTATTTATTCCGTTGTAAGTTTCTGGTCAAACTTACAGGATACGTCACATAAATACGTTTCGTATCACATCACGCTTGTAGAAAGACACAATGCCAGCAGGTTAAAAAGAGCTAAACAGTAACATAACAACTTGCCAACGCGAGCTACGTCAACAACACGTGGTTAACTTTCTGAAGCGATGCTTAGCTTGAGGCTGAAACAGCGTTTCTCCTTTAACACCATGCAAACAAACTGCAGCGCTGCAGAGTTTCCCACAACTGATTCTACAGTTTGGGGCTCAGCTGTCTCGACCGCGCTGCTTTTTAACATGAATGTTGCTTTTCTGGCCAATTGTCCAACTTTGAAGCCAGAAAATCTCACAAGAGTCGATGTTTCCTGGAAAAACTCGGCCTTCAGCTGCAGAAGAAGAAGAAGAAGAAGAAGAAGAAGAAGAAGAAGAAGAAGAAGAAGAAGAAGAAGAAGACATCCAGAAGTCATTAATCATTACTGTTCTGACGCGCTACAGTAGAACTATACAATACTACAATGTGTTGATATACTACAGTATACATCAGAATATTACCATTCTACGCTCTACATGAGCGGATGAATACACAGTTAGTGAGTTAGTGACAGTGATGGTTAACTTCTATTCTTATTCGTTGAATATAGTTATTATTATTAATAATAATTATTGTTTTCATTTGTTATTATTCATAATTCTTTGTATTTATTATTACCATTGTAAGTATTCAATTATGTATTTGTTTATTTAATTATTCATTCATTTTATTTATTAAATATTTGTACTTCTCTTTGTGTGTCTTTGCGCTGCTCTAACACCTGAATCCCCCTCTGGAGATCAATAATACTTTATATTATCTTACCTTAATAAATTAACAGCCGTGACTTTAAGGTTAAATGATTTAGTCATTGATTCATTATTAATTATATAAATCCATCAAGTCTGCAGAAACCTTTGAATAGATGGCAACATGTATAACTGCATTAAAAGAATACCAAAAAATGTAAAAATGTTCACAACCTGGCAACCCAAAACTATGAAGCATCAGCACACGATCGATTACCCGTCGATGAAGTGTTATAAACACGCACGAGACGCTTAATTACTGATTAAATGAATGACAGGGAGGTGTATTCTGGATGGAGTCCTGCAGGGAAGCTATAATTGGAGCAACAGAAGAAGAAGAGCTGTAGTGACACATGAGCGGTGGAGTAACAGTTTGAGTCGACCCCCCCCGCCCCCCCCCCTCAGCCCGGACAGATGTTAGAAACATTACGAAACGCGAAGAAGAAAAAGAGCCAGTGTAAGTTTTCCAAAAGAATGTTTTAATGGCGCTGCTTTAAGAGGAGAAACGTTGGACTGCTGGAGAAATTCAATTACAGCGTGATTGAGTGTTGACATTTCTGAGGCCGTAAGACAGGAAATTCATTAAAAGCAGCAGAGCAGCCTGGGAGGGAAACTCCAGCGGCTGTAAAAGAATCCGCCGGTCCGAGGTGATTATGGAACGGATCGCTGCTCGGGTCAGCCCGCCGCTCTCTCTCCGGCTCAGCCAATCCGCCGTGTTTAGAGGGCCCCCAGAACCACCCGCGCTCAACGTATTGATTGAAAATAACCCACCTGGGACTCGGACTCACATCTGCACGGAGGGGGGAGGGTGGAGGGTGGAGGAGGAATAATGTGAGGCATTGATTCTGACACGCATGGTATTGTAATAAGCTAATCTGGGAAAGAAACACTGCTGCAGAACAAGACCGGCCATTTGTGAGCAATTTATGACGACGTCTAATCATTACGGCGAGGTTAGGTCAACATCCAGCGGAGGAGGTCCCAACGTTTCACTTCTTCTTCTTCTTCTGACAGAATCAGTTTCTGTTCCAACTTCTTCTGGATGTCGGTTGACGCAACAGGAAACCAGAGTTTCTGCATCACCGATAGATCGCATGGCCTTCATGTGATTATTCACCAGTGTGGGTCTCAGTAGTTCTGCTGTTATTCATGTTCAGGTTTCTCTGCATTCACACGAGCGGCTGAATATTTCAAACATATATCCCTTACTTATAAATACAAATCTTTCATGACGCAGCCGACCTGTTGTGGAGAGCTTTTAAGTTATTCTGATTCAGGCACAGACTGTATATAAAGTGGACGCAGTCATCGTGACGTCAGCCATTCGTTTGTGGACGGATGTTTTGAAACTTCGAGTTCGGCGACTTCGCCATCACCATCTTGGATTACAGCTGTCGCCATGTTGTTTTTTTGCAACCGATAAACGGAAGTTTACATATTTGGACTGAGGAGGACGTAGGGACGGCGTATACATCTCTGGTAGAGACCTGTCAATCACTGTGTAGCCCCGCCCCTAAAGCATCCCCTGCTTTATGGTCTGTGTGACTCTAAATGGACCATCATTTACTAAATGAACATCATGCTGTATTGAAGAAGACTTGAAACTAGAGATTGAGACCATAAACTCATGTTTACAATGTTTACTGAGGTAATAAATCAAGAGAGAAGTAGAGTCATTTTCTCATAGACTTCTATACAACCAGAGGAGTCGCCCCCTGGTGGACACTAGAGAGAATGCAGCTTTAACACACTTTAGCATCGGCTTCACTCGGCAGCACCGGAGGAAGCCGCCTGGATACAGCCCAGTATTCATGAGGTCATGAATTAGTAATCTATTTTCTTTGTGAACAAAGACACTAATTGTCATGTCACTCAGGACGAAAACAATGCCGACGGAAAATCAATTAGGGTCCTATTTTTGTGGTCGACACAAATTAAATCCACCATGTGACTAAGCAACACTCAGCAGTAGTGACGTAGTATTTAGTATGGAGGAGCACCACTAATGGTGGACAACAGTGGAGGATAACGGGTCCAACAAGCAGGACTTTAAACCACGACACCGCGAGTCCCAAAGTGTGGTTGTGAAGTGTTCGAACCTAACAGTGCGTAACGTTGTGTCGTCCAGAAAAAAAATCTAACCACGGATTGCAGTTTATGAAACTTCCTGTAAAAAAGGTCTTCTTACTGCGTTTTCAGAGCTTTCAGCTGCACCTTGTGGACTTCATTCCTCACGGTCGATAATAAACCTTCAGGATCAATCCTGCTTATTTTATATTAGACTATAATGTATATAATAAATATATGGTATCCAGTTTTCTTCAAACGTCTGTTGTCTCTCAGGACAGGAAGTACATGAGAATGTCGTGACTCATTCCAAAACTTCTAATAAAAAGAGTCAGAGGCCAGAAAATCTGGAGGAATTTGAACCTTTATATTTAACTGATCTGTGTCCAAATCAAAGCCCTTCTTCTACTCAACGTTTAACCGTTACTGCAGTGTTTCTCATGACCTTGAGTGACTTTATAAATATGACATCCCTCTGATGGTTTGTGTCTTCTAAACACACATGTGTGTCATTATTTAAAATATATCTTTTATTTGTTTCTAATCAGAGCTTCTCCTCCTCTGGTGTTTCGCTTCACTTCGTCACATTTTATTCAGTGTAGAATAAGAAAAACAAACAGAAACAGAGAGCTGAAGGGATCGAACATCTGTTGGACCCACACAGCTGATCTGATGTCTTTTATTATGAATCATGTATATGTGTCAGTGCAGCGGATCATTTCCCCAAAAATATACATCGGATTTCATTTCAGACGAGAAGGTTCATCGCAGTCATTATCATTTAGATAAGAGGAAGAAGAAGACAGAAGAAGAAGAAGAAGCAAGAGACGACGACAAAGAAGAAGACGACGATGATTAAGAAGAAGAAGAAGAAGAAAAGGAGACATAAGATGAAGACATTACATTACAGTCATTTAGCAGAAGATTTTATCCAAAGCAACTTACAATTATATCACATTTCTACACCGTAGGCACAGCTACAGGAGCAGCGTTGGGGTTAAACGTCTTACTCAAGGACACATCAACATGAGACTAGTGGAGCCTGAGCCGGGAATCGAACAGCCGATCGTCTGATTGAAGGACGGCTACCCACTTAGCCACAGTGGCCCACGATGAAGAAGAAGAGGAAGGTTTTTAAGTGCAGAAGAAGAAGAGGAAGGTTTTTAAGTGCAGACAGGAACTCTACTGAGACCAACATTATATGTAAAGAGCATAATAAAAAATGATTGAGTAACAGCACAACTGGAGCTGAGCCATTTAATCAATATAACATCTGTATTAAAATGTCCTGAATGAACGCGGTGACTCAAAACACGCCGATCACCAGATTCACACCGTTATTTAGAAAAAGTCTCCCAAAGAGGCAACAAGTGGCTCATTACATGTTGATGATGAAGTCTTTTTTTTATATGGAGATATAAATGAATGTATTGAGATTAAAAGATAAAAGAGAATGAACATCTCCTCACGACTCACTTTGACCTCTCCGCTTCCAGACAGGAAGCTGTCCGAGTGCTAAGCTCTCCCCGGGCGGAGGAGGACGACATCTGCGGCGTCCAGCACACACTCACAGATCCGTCCATAAAGACTTTAACGTCCTCGACCGCGACCGCCGCCCGGGCCGTTAACTTGTTTATAAATCGCCATCCTTCATTTCCTCCGTAACGGCACTCCGAGGGCCCGTTGGAGGGCGACACGGCGGTACGAGACCACGACTGACAAACTGAAGACTTTCTCAAACAAAGAATATCTTTTTTTTTATGTCAAGTTTCAACTGAAAACTTGAAGACCAGCTTTCACCGCATTAAAGCTCTCGGTGTTGTTTTATTTCCCGGCCGCACTGCAGGTGTTTTTAACCGTTAACGTTGTTAGTTTTCATAAAACCCTCAGAGTCCTGCAGCCATCTCCAGGTGATTAAACACTATTTCTAAATAAATGATGCTTCTTCTCTCAGTTCTGATAGCTTCCGGCTCAGAGAGGTCAGACTCCCAGCTCGCATTCACTCACAACTTTCAGGCAAAATAACAAGAAAGTGAAGAAGCAGCAGAGAGCGCGAGAAATCCTCCACAAAGCGTAAATATTATGTTCTACCTGAGAGCGCTTTCAGTGGGGTTAAAACAAATCCCTGAAAACAGGAGCATCCCGGGGTAATGAAGCAGCTCATGAATATTCTGTGTGGGGCTTTTTCGCAACAAGTCCACATTTTCTTATTTTCTAATTGACGGAAAGTTCGGACGATTATTTATTTATCGCCGCGATTCCTCTGCGTTCCCTCCTGGGGGAAAAAAAAAACCTGAAATAAAATAAGAGAAGGTGTGATGTGAGAGGAGGAGCCGGGGCGGGCGGACGAAAAACCCCGAGACCTTGTAAAGATCTCTGCTAACAGATTTTCTACCGAGGATTTGTGAACTCCATCTCGGCTAATCACAATGGAGCCTATTAGTGCTTGACATTTTTATCCGGCAGCCAAAGACTTCACATCTCTGGATGCGGCGGCGGAGGGCTAACGGTAGCGGACAGCTCGGTGTGGAGGCCGGGAGGGGAGGGGGGGGGTTGTTCGGTGCTCCTCCTGGGCCCACCTGCAATCCAATACCTGAGCCCCAGCGCCCCGGACGCATTGATTTCTTGTCAGCCGCAGAAGTTTTCAGCCCGGGTTGAGGGCGAGGATTGGGGGGGGGGGGGGGGGGGGAGGGCAAGAGGGATAAGGGGTGAGAGAAATCTTAATTAAGAGAGGGGGATTTACTCGACCCGGCTGCAGCTTCTTTGGGGATCCGCTCGATGAATCATGCGAAGGAGGGCGATGAAGAAGAAGTAGAAGAAGAGGAGGAGTGTGTTTTCCGCTGCAGATTAAACAGAGTGACAGGCCGAGCGCCGCCGTCTTTTTATTTTTCTCTCTCTCTCTCTCTCTCTCTCTCTCTCTCTCTCTCTCTCTCTCTCCTGTCGATTTCTCTCTTCCCTTACGAGGGGTGAAGGTGGGGCCTCGGGCAGATCTGCACTGCTGAACTCATTACAGAGTATTACCCGCTAAGAAAACACTTCGCCGCTCTAATTGCCCAATTTAGGACTGCAGGTGGTCGCGGCAGCCGGCAGTCACTCACACCTTCTTACTGTTTCTCTCGGCTTCCTCGCCCTTCGCCGTCGACCCGAGCGCCGCTCTAATAACAAACACGTGACGGTGAGGTTTGAGCTGGTTTGAATCCTCATCGTGGACGCGATCAGACAGGAAGTGATTCGTCACAGCTGACCGCGACTCATTTTTAACCGCTTTTAGATTATTTTTTTTTAAATATGACAAATGGTTAAACCACACAAACCAAAAATAAACACTTCTATTTCATTTAAAATGTAATTCCTGCAGAAACAACGTAGCAGTTTGATGCAGAAGGTGTGATTGACCCCCTCCAGGAGTTAAACAGCCTCACCGACTGCAGCAACCATCTGAGCGCCTGCGGCACATCAGCTCACTCTCTTTGGCCTTTTCTTTGTCCCTGCTGGCCACCGTACTCTCTCTGCCCGTCTGTTCCACCTTCAAATAAACTGAAGCTTTAGACTCAAATTAAACCTGTAAACAGTGAGCAGCAGAGGCTCAGCTGACTATAAATATATAATATATAATATATATATAATAGGTCTGACTGCTCAATGCATGTTCAAGTTGTGTGCTGTTGATTCTCCACAGTGCCCACATATGAATTAAAAAGAAATAATAATAAAATATGTTTAAAGATTTAAGTACAGAAACAGCTGTAAGAGCAACATCAGTTTTTATTGTTTTTAAGAGGAAGCCAGGAAAGAACAGGTATTAATTTCACATTAAAATTTTGAAAAATTTTAATATTATATAGGTGGAGGCTTCAAATAAGCCCAGTTGGCTTTCTGCCTCCTCCTGCACTGTGATATTCATTTATCTCTGTTATGTTTGTTTGTTTTGAAATTTTATTGTTTGAATTGTGCAAATAAATAAATAA
The DNA here is from genome assembly GCF_910591455.1 of Pholis gunnellus. Classification (NCBI taxonomy): domain Eukaryota; kingdom Metazoa; phylum Chordata; class Actinopteri; order Perciformes; family Pholidae; genus Pholis; species Pholis gunnellus. Next base: position 25,078,709 of record NC_136537.1, read on the forward strand.
ATAAATAAATAAAAAAAAAATAAAAGCCTTGCAGCCAGGCTTTTAATGTGAAAGAACATCTGTTTTTTTTGTTGAGGGTATAAAAACATTCAGGAGTGCGTAAGAGTAGATTGAACTGAATTGTGAGCTGCTGTGTCTGTTCTCTGCAGGTCATTTCACCTCCTTCACTGTTTCTGTACCCAGTGTTCACATCTAGGTGCTGCTACATGTTGTTATTCATTATTGGCTTTATAAGAGAATTTACAAAAACTGCACGTTTTAAGTCATCTTTTATTGCGACTAAAGCGTTTCCTCGATCCAACGTGTCTGCAAGAAGACAGAACATGAAATATGTAAAATACGTCAGCAGTAAGATATTAAAATGTGATCGATTTAATCTGCGGATTAGTTTCTCCTCCTTTGTTTGTAGAAATAGTGAAAATAGTGAAAATAGTAGGCGTCACAGTCAGAGCCTGAAATGACACCTTCACAATATTATTAATACAGAAACTTTATTGACATTATTAGCATCATTACATCTGGAACCAGCAAATAGTTTTTACAGGAACTTAACTAAAGTAACAGAAAGTTGGACGGAAACAAAGAGTTGCATGAAAATCAAATGCTAAAGTACAAGTACCTCAAGTTTGTACTTAAATACTTGATTAAATGTACTCAGTTTAATCCGCCACAGCAGTCTGCACGGCATGACGTGTCATGTTTCAGATTGTTAGATTTTTAAAGGAACTGAAACTGCAAGAACAAATGAAGTGAAGTAGAAGTAGAAGGAAAATACTACAAGAACTTATAGTTTGTTCTGTGTCGTATTTCAGCCTGAAGTCAGGTTGTGAAGAGAGGAATAATATTAGCATTGACTGGAGCATCTCTCGGTGATATTAAAGTCAGTGGTGGTTCCTGGTATCAGAGACCAGGAACCAGAGTCGTGCCAGGTCCTCATGAATGGCTGCTCTGTATTCAGCAGCGTTACGGGCCCGTTCAGGTCCACTGCATCCTGGATCAGGTCTAACGATCCTCGGGTCACGTTCGGATCCAAAAGTCTCGGATCAGTGGAGACGTCGTGTCTTAAAAACCACGCGCACCACCAGAGGCACAATTAGCTCGTTGGGCTAAAGCGCCGCAGGTTAGGCTTTTTAATCCGGCGGGCCCACGATGATGTCACTTCCTGCTGTCTGAAAGGCGGCGTGTTCGAAGTCTGCAGGGAGGAACAGGAAGCCTCGTCCGGGAGTCGGAGCGCAAACTGGTGTTTAAGGGTTTCACTGGTTCCTGTGAAACGACGTGACCTGGAAACACGGAGTGAGAGTTTTCTTAATGTGCGTCTGCAGAGGAAATAAAGCTTCATACAACTCAGGAACAGCGTTCTTTGATTTATTCTGTCTCCTTCGTCCGGTGATGCAGAGGTTCACTTTCACACTGTGATCTGAAGAATTTAGCTTCTATCTTTAACCATCGCAGACTTTCATAAGATACGCTTTTGTGAAACGTCAAAAAACAAACAGAATACAGAAAACGTTTCCCTGAACACTTAGTTGTCAATCAAGTTTTGTTGTACGGGCACATGCATTAGTGATATCTGACAAATATAACGTCTATTAACGTTAACGTTAGCTGATGCATTTGGAATTCTTCAGTTGGCTACTCATCATCACAGAATAGTTCCTCTCGTCTCCACGTGTTCTTTGTCTTCATGATGTTTACTTTGTTTGTCGCTATGTCGTCAGACAAAATAGATCCAAATGTACGTCCATTGTGTGGCGATATGAACAATGGAATCACTATGACAACTGAGAAAATCGATTGATTGCATCAGTAAAAGTCATTCATTCATTGGTTGGCTTGTATTTTTACCCATATTCTAAATTAGCAGAAATTGAAGCAGTTGCAAAACGAAATGCAAAATACTCAAGTCTTGTGTTCGGCTCATAGAGATGGATGGGTTTACATTTTTTAATTGAGTTTTGATTTATTTGCACAAAATATTCTCGTTTTGGTCAAAAAAGACCTTGAAGAATTTACAGAAAATACAAATTTAAAAACAGCAGATTAAAAACCTTTAATTCAAAGAGAGAACAGGTACAAATATGTTGTTTTTTGCTGAAATTGCTTCAAACTGCAACATTTATATACAAAATGTGTGCGTCACCTTGAAGCTCAAAAGTTACCAAACTGAATTTCAGCCCTTGAGCGAAGAGACACCAGAGGATCCGGGCCTCTTCACCGCACAGCAGTAAATCCTGAAAGGTGTGTCGACAGGTGACACCGGTGTTTATCGGCGGACGGACGGACGGACACACGCACGCACGCAGACCCTGAAACCCGATCCACCTGCTGAAGGGATGGGAGGAGTTATTACACGCTTGAGCGGCGTGTTGGGACATAAACACACGGAGGGTCAGGTAGACGATGAAAGCCCACCGGTCGCTGTCCACGTGGATTTACGGCCGCGGCGCTTCTTCCATTAAAATAACGCGAACGTGGTCTGAGAGCTACACTGAGACGAGGATTTATGAAAGGAAATAGCTGCTCTGTGTTTTTTTTTCCTGTTTTATTATATTTTCCAGGGGAAAGTGTCACGTTCCAGCGCTCGGTGGGAACTGGACACAGGAAGACGACGACAACATCTGGATGTGATTTCAGAGCGATGGAAGTGAAATATGAAAAGTGAAGAGAGAGCCTGACCCTCCAGCAGCTGGAGGTTAAACTGTGACACACAAACATTTAAAGAGATTTAACCTCTGTGAGGACCAACGATAACCCTTCTTATGAAGTACAAGTACTCAAGTACTGTTCTAAAGTACTGTTCTAAAGTACTGTTTTAAAGTACTGTTCTAAAGTACTGCTTTTAGCTACGTGGACTTGAGTAGTTTCATCTACTCCACTACATCTCAGAGGGAAATGTACTTTTTACTCCACTAGATTTATCTGAGTACTGGTAAAAGATTATTTATACTAAATACAATCAATTAATAAGTGATTTGTATTATTATTAATTAAACTACCATCAGTATATAAAGTAAGTAAAATGAGCTCAAACTTTACCAGCTGCAACATTAAAGCGATGAACAAATGAATGCATTATTATTTATTCATAAAATATATTTTGCATAATGAGTATTTATTTGGTGAAGTATATTTTGACGCTGATACTTCGAGGAATCATTCAGAATATTTATGTCTTTGACGTTAAATTAAAGAATTGATCAGATTGTACTCAAGAGTCCAAGAGAATACAATGTTGGATCAGCTGTCACAACGGACCCAGGTGTGTCCCAGGCTCAGGTGTGTCCCAGACCCAGGTGTGTCCCAGGCTCAGGTGTGTCCCAGGCCCAGGTACATCTGTGATCTGCTGCTACCTTATGAACCATCCCGACCCCTCAGGTGGTCTGGGACCGGTCTACTTCCTGTTCCCAGAGTCACAGCTAAACATGGAGAAGCAGCGTTCAGGTGTTCTGCTCCACAGGTCTGGAACAAAGTCCCAGAAAGCTGCAGGTCTGCTGAGACCCTCAGCTCCTTTACATCCAGACTGAAGACTTTTCTGTTTGCTGCCGTTAATTGAACCACATTCAAGGATATTAATCAATCTCCTGCATTTACTACTGTATGTTATTTCCTACACTGCTTTTTAGTGTTTTAATGAATGTGTTTAATGTTTGAATGAATGTTCTTTATTGTTTTTAAATCTCCTTTTCTTTTGCCTCATGTTTTGATGCTTTTAATGGTTTTATCTGAAGCACTGACCTTGTTGTTGAAATGTGCGATACACATAAACTTGCCTCTAAAATGTAAAGAAAAATCCGATCACACACTATCTTTGTACCTTCGATATATTTGTTCCATCATTGTTACTTTGAATTATATTCAGCTGCTTTTCTTTGTCTGAGAACACTAAATATTTGGAGTGTTTCTGATCTAAAACATAATTATAATAAAACATGTAAGTCATTATAAAACCATTTTTGCTGTAATGGTAATCACATGAACCTGTTCAGTTTTAATTTGCTTTCTGAAACATAATTAGTAAAAACCTTTGCTGCCCTCCTTTTGTCTTCACTCGCCTGGAGATGAACAGCAGCTCTCGGTGAAGTGGAGTCACACACACACACACACACACATATATACACACACCTACACACACACACACACACACACACACACACACACACAAAGCTGAAATGAAGAAAAGGAAATATTGAGCAGCTGATGGAGGTTAACAGCTTCTCAGTGAGCGTGTTGTCGGTTTCCCCGCCTGTGTTTCATCATCGTGTTCGCGCTGTAGCTTTAATATCGACTGTCACCGGGGACACGAATATGTACCATCATCGTCTGAGGCGTTGAAGAAATGAAGAACACAATAACATCAAAAGAAAACAAAGCGTTCGGCTCACTTTAAAGACCAAAAAAAAAAAACTGACACTTTACAGGAAAAACAGCCGTGTTCATTTCCATAATAGATGTTGTTGAACCCCCCCGAGGTGTTCGGTCCCCGGTGAGAGACTTCCCCCCGTCTGCGTTTCAACGTCTGAGAAGTTTCTGATTTCTAGAAAATACAGCGTCTGATCGGATAAACCCGTGTTTCGGTCTGATGTGTTTTCATGAGTCCGAGGTTCCCTGAAGGCCCCGCGGAGTGTTTTCTCTGCCAGTTAAGAATAACCGAGCTAATATTTTCAACATCCAGCCGCGTGCAAGACAAACATTTACAGACATCCTCCACTCTGAGTCCGCATTCTTTCATAAACGTATGTGATGTTGACGTTATATTACAGCCGGAGTGAACGCCATTTACTGTCGACAGGATTCCCGAGGAGATTTTAGGCGTCCTTGAGAGCGTTCCAAGGGCCCCTGGGAGGGATCCAGGAGGTTTTTGAGTGCCTTTAGGGGGCATTCTGGGGTCTGAGGTTTTCACGGTTGTTGAGGAAGTTCCAAGTGTCCTTGCAAGGGTTCATTTGGAAAAAGCTGATTTTTATTTCATTTCCCCAAATCTTGTTTTATTTTTCAACCCGTTCTCGCTCCCAATGCTTGAAATACCAACGCTTGGTCAGCGCTCCTCGAGGTCTGACACGATGAACGTTCAAGCTTTGTTTGTACTCGTAGCGTGAGAGCGGCGAGCGTGAACGGAGCCGTTTATACTCCGAGCGCTGCGTTACTCTCCGAAACACCAGACGGCGTACAAAGAAAATGAACTGTGAGGAATCAAAAAGACGAATTATTCAATTCACTTGATTGTTTCTATTGGTGATGAGAGACGAGATTGGTCTGTGAAAGGCCTTGAAAGGGTCTCTGAGGAGGTTGCGTGTGCCGGGGATCCTTGAGGATCCTTTGAGACTACAGGCTCACTAAGAGGGTTCTAGTGGTTCTTGAGGGGGTTAAGAGAGTATCAAGAGCGTTGAGAGTCCCTCAGGAGGTTGCTACGCTCTGTGGGGACCATTCTAGGTATCGTTACAAGGGTTCACGTAGTCCTTGAGGACATTCCAGGAACCAAACCTCTTGGAGGTTTTGAGGAAGTGAGTTTGTTGCACGATGAGGTTCCTGGGGTTTCAGAAATCAGGATATTCTCGGGGTCATTGAGAGGGTTATCAGATCCCTTGGGGGTTTTTAAAAGTCAGTGAGACTCTTGAGGGGTTTTGAAACATCCTCTAGAATTCTAGAGGATGTTTCAAGGGTCCTTTTCGGATGCTAAAGAGGGTTTTGAGGATGTTCTAGTAGTCCTTGAGAGGGTGCTTATGTCCCCTGGATATGCTCCAGGGGTCCTTGAGGAAGTGATCAGAGTTCTTTTTTCTTTCGATCCAAAACTAACTGACAGAAGAACCTTAAACTGCAGAAGCAGATAGATGTTTTCTTTGCATGGACTCTGTTGATCTTCCCTGCAGGGTTTCCTGTTCTCCGACTGCTGCCGGCTCTACATTAACTCCAGATTACACCTCAGAGACTCAGAGAACAACATTTTCAAAACACAAAACACAAAAAAAAAGAAGAAAAGTCTCCTCTTTCTGGATGTTTTTCTTTAAAAGAAAGAAGAAAACTCAAACTGCTGTCAGGGGTCCCTGCAGACGGAACGCTGTCAGAGGTCAGGGAATCCCTGAGGAACATGGGGGGGGGGGGGACCCCACCACAAGAACCGGGGTCACATGACGGGTCGACTCAGTCCTGCATATGTGGAGGTTTGAGGAGCGAGGAGGGGGGTTCAGAGGGAATTGAACCTTCAATCCTGGTTTAATGCCTTGCTCTGTTTATGAACAGAACTTTAAACAATTACTAAAATAAAACGCCTTTAAAGGGAAACTACGCCCTTAAAAGTCCTTCCAAACATATATTATCTTTTGTTTTAACCCGATACATTTTGGATCGTTGGACACATTTGGACATAAAGTTCTGTGAGTTTAAAGAATAATTATGAAACGAAGCAGAAAACATTCACTTTTGTTCTGTCTTAAAGTCAAAACCACACTGATGTGTGTGTGTGTGTGTGTGTGTGTGTGTGTGTGTGTGTGTGTGTGTGTGTGTGTGTCTCAGGGGACGTGGTCTTACATTAACCCTGCTGTGAAGGTTCAGAAGAGGATGAAGAGGAAGAAGAAGAGGGTTGCTCCACCTCCTCACTGCAGCGATGGAGAGAAAGAGAAGGAAAACTGGAGTGTGAATAAAAGGTCAGGCGTCCTGTGCTGTCAACACACACACACACACACACACACACACACACACACACACACACACACACACACACACACACACACACACACACACACACACACACACACAGTACAGCAGCAGTCGTCCTGAGAGGATTTCAGCGTGTGCAGAGATGTAATTGTGATTTTTCGGACTCGTGCATCAGATGCAGCAGCTGCAGCTCTGCAGTGTGTGAAGTCAGAGGGATATTTATCTTCAACTGTAAACATGGAAATGTATTTTAAAGACAAACACAGGAGTACAAGTCTTTTATTGGTTTGGGCAGGTGTCTTCAGGTGGTTCTATGGTCAGCAAGGGTCCTTGAGGATGTTTTAAGGGTCTTTGGGGACATTCTAGGTGCTCTTTATGGGGTTAAAGAAAGTCTTGGGGACATTGCATACAAAGGATGTTGTATGATGACTAAGACTCCTTGCAAGTGCTTCAGATATCCTTGAGGACGTTTTTAGGGTCTTTGAGGACATGTCAGGTTCAGTGGGATCTTATATGATCACTGAGAGTCCATGGAATCATTTCAGATATCCTTGAGGACAATTTAAGGGTCTTTCAGGAGATTCCATGGGCCATTGAGGACATTCTAGGTGCTCTTTAGGGGGTTCATGGAGTATTTGAGGACTTTTCAGAGGTTCAAAAGGATGTTATATGATCACTGATGGTCCTTGTAGAGGTTTCAGACAAGCTTGGGGATTTTAAGGGTCTCTGACTATTTTGTCTGGATTTTTTAGGGGGTTCAAGGAGTCCTTGAGGACATTCCAGGGTTCCTTCAGAAGGGTCCAGTGTCACCAATGGTCCTTTAGAGGATTCTAGGTGTTCTTTAGAACCTTTTGAGGGTCCGAGAGTAGGTTTTAAGGGTTGTTTGAGATGTAAGTGTTCTTTAGGGGGATCAAGGAGTCCTTGAGGACATTTAAGGGGTTCTATTTATATTTAATTGGTTCAATAGGACATTGTTTGATCACTAATGGTCTTTGCAGCGGTTTCAGCCAAGCTTGAATATTTTAATCCGTTATCTGTGTTCTTTAGGGGATCAAAGGGTCCTTGAGGACATTCCAGGGTTCCTTAGGAAGAGGCTAGCATCACATAAGGTTTTGAGAAGGCTCCAGGTGCCCTTTAGAACATTCCAGGGCTCCTAGATGAGATTTCCAGGGGTATTGAGGACATTCTCTGTGTTCTTAAGGGTGTTGAGGACATTTCAAGTGTTGTATTGAAGATAATTGGATCAATAGGGACTTTTGCGAGGGTTAAATAATTGGAGCAATTGAGGACATTCTTTCGGGGGTTCAAGGAGTCCTTGAGGACATTCCATGAGTCCTAGAAGGGTTTTGGGGGATATCCATGGGTCCTTTAGGAGGTTCTAGGCCACTAGCGTCCTTAAGGAGATGATGAGGTGGCGTCCTGGAGGACATTTCAGGTAAACCCGGGAGGTTCCAGTTCAAGGTTTAACATTAAAAAATGTTTGTTTTGGATCTCGTGCTCAATCTGTTCTCTGTTGAAACATTGAAACGTGACCTATATATTAAATCCATCATGTTTCAATCTTGAAAGATCAAAATAAATAGTGGCGATCGTCCCCCAGCTCTTAAACAAAGAAGCAAATAATTCATATTGTGGCTCTGCCATGTCGCGAGTTAATTCTGCCGTGTTTGTTTTTAATATATATTGAAAGGTCCGTAATAATCCATAACTCAGAGCAGCCGTGTGTGTTTCCACCGCGAGGCGACAGTAATCATGTCCTGTCTAAGTGGTTTACATGCACAGTGAGAGGATCATTATTACGTCCTATTATTGGAGCACAGCGAGGCGATTCTAATAATAGAAACATTAACTGAGCTGCAAACAATCTCTGAATCCTATTAAGACTCTGCTGCACTAATTATTTCCCTCTGTGCTGCAACACTTGTCTGACGGGATCATGTGATCGCTCTCTCAACCTGCTCTCTGTCAACGCAACACTTGTCTTTATCTCGTCTTTGTTTCACACGGAAAACCTCTTTATTTACAGCTTTTTATTCACCTGATGATTGAAATGTTTTTGCTGTAAAATGTTTGTCCTCGTGTTTTTATTCATGTCCGATATGGAGAAATAAAGAAAGCTGTGCCGGAGAGGATTTCTCCTCCTGAAGAGTGAAACCTGTGCAGGTGTGTTCAGCTGATTGATTTCAGCTGTTGGGCTGAAGGAAACACCGTGATGTCTGTGCTGAAGTCTTTATACTAAAAACAATCTCCTTTAAACTCAATCTGATAAAACATAAACTTACAGAAACAAGAGTTCATTTTACTCGTTATTTAAGTTGGAAACTATCAGTCACATTTTAATAGATCTTAATAAAATGTCACTAAACTTTTATCTGTTTGTTTGTTCAATATTTCAGCTGTCTGGATTTTAATGAAATAAAATATAATAAAAACCTTTATTTAGGTAATAAAATAGTTTGAAGCACAAAACAAACGCATGAAACATACAGAGGGAAACATTAAAAGGAAAGATTAACAAAATTAAAAAAAATGTTTTAAATGAATTCACAGAGAATTAAAATTGTACAAAACAATACATTCAGGATTCTTACATTTCACTTTTGATAATGAATTTATCTGCAATTCAACCACAACTTATCATTTAGGAAACCAGACACATGTGTCTAAAATAACATAAAATGTTCTTTTATGGAAGTTACTGAAAACATCAAAGTTATTCCCTCATCTCGTCGTCTTGTTCTACAGACTTTGTGCCGGAAATCTCTTGAAAACTCCATCAAGAGAAACCTTGAGTTGTATTTTCCTGAGAACTAAAGGCTGAATTTATGTTGATTACCTTCACTGAGTTTTAAAGTTTAAGTTCTTGATACGTGCGATACGTCCAGAAGATAATTCTGCCAGATTTGTTCTTCGTTGGAGAACATTGGTGTAAATAAAGCAGATAACTGAAGTGTTTCCTTCAGATGTAGACGCCTCGCTCGGCTCTGAACATCAGCTCTGCGGCTCGTCGGCGTCCTGGCAGCGGCTGAAACCACACGGAGAACCACGTCAGGAAACATGTCATGGGAACACAGCGGAGCGGTTCAGGGAGCGGGCGGGAGGCTCGCCACATGAAATGAATCCCGGGGAAAAGAAATCTGGCAGAATTACCTCCCGAGTGTTTCTGATCCTGCAGCCAAACGAGGTTTTAGAGTCAGAAAGCTGGCAGGAAGTCTCCTTCTTCTGGTGACCAAACAGGGTGAGAACAGGAAGTTCACGCGGACGGAGCAGGAATCTGTGGAGGGCGAGGTATTTCTGCTTAATATAGAAAGAGACTTCACCTCCAAAATATCTGACGAGCTGCTTTACATGCTCCGGACTCGTTTCACATGCTGCTCAGATGTTCGGTCTCTTGTGTTTTCACATTATTGAAGTGGTTTTCAAATATTTCAGGCACAAAAAATAATGTGCCATAATTCACAGATATCCCACAAAAATAATTGCGTATGTTATCCACGAAATCATTAATAATGAAGTATAAAGACCCCTAAAACCCACACAGGGTCCAACAAACAGTGATGTTTCAGCCAGGAGACGGCTGTTCGATCCCCGCGTGGAACAAGAAATCAACGCTGATGTTTTTGTCACGTACAGCGTACTTCAGTAACGGCACTTCCGTAGTTATTTTAACCCAAATGACGAACTTTTCCTAAACCTAAAGCATAGTTTTGTTGCCTGACTGAACAGAACTTTATTTTGAAAAGATAGTTTTCATGTAACGAGCAGAAACTGACACGTGTTTCTGGACTTTAGTAGGAAATCGCACGAAAAAAATGAGGAGTAACGTTTTGTAGGATATCAAACGAACCGAATCATACAAACGAATTCATAATGTTGTGTTTACGATCATTGCTGCGTATTTAACCAATGAAACAACACTTTTCAGTGGCCTCTTCTGTTCAACGTTCTTTGAGATTTTTTGAGCAGCACTGACCGATGCTGTTTTACCCGACCACCACGCTGAGCGCAAAACATGAGAACGACTATGGACGGAGCACTTCTGGGACAATCTGGACGCCACTGTGTCCGGCCAACAGGTTCATTGTTGAGACTAAAATAAGGAGGAAAATTACAACCGTGTCGCTCCCACCTCGTCAAAAACAGCAAAGACCGAGCAACAACCTTCGGTGCTGAGAAACGAAGCCAACGCAGAATCGCTAAACACTGCAGTTCCTCCAATGGCCACTTGATGACGGCTCCAAAAGTGAGTTGAATGTTTTAACGCTCAACTTTACGGCAGAATTAACACGTTACAGCCCGGTACAAAAAAAGCTTTTGGTCTCTATTACTAACTAATATTCACGTTTAGTTTCAACTGAAGGCGGGTGAAATGCATTCAAAGCCAGCAACATGTTCATTTTCCCAATAGGGGACGACTAAATCAAAATATCCCAAATAAAACAAAATCTAATCGATAAAGATCGAAAAGGTACAAATATCCGACATACACATACTGGAGAGGAAACCATTATCAGTTAGGATCATAAAAATAAATCTCCCTTTTAACACTAAAACACCTAAAATGAATGTTTTTTACAAACCTGGATGTAACTTAGAGGACAGATTTGTTCTAAATGACGCGTTGCTCTCTGAGCTCTCCTCCGTCAGTGAGTTCACGTGTAGAAGTTATTGATTGATGGAGGATGTTGGTCCGGCGTTGATCTCCGGTCCGTCTTTAGCTCGTTTAGCATGCAGCGCTGATCGCAGCCGGACGCTCTGATTGGACATCTGTCAATAGAGGAATTAACGTGTTGGACAGGCCTCCCCTGGACGGAGGTTAGACAATCCTGCTGAGGACGCCCCCCCCACCACCACCACACTGAGAGATTGACAACAGGATTAGAGACCCCTGAACCCCCCCGAGGTCTCTGAGAAAAACTCCGGCTTTAAGATTGACAGGTGAGACTAACAGAAATATTCTAATGCTAAACAAGCTTTTCTTCCTCTTCTTCTCCCGTCAGACCGTAAAACCACGTTCAGACGATTCAGTGCGGCACGGAGGAGGATGTGAAGCAACGAGTCACAAGAGTCATTTAAAATAATGGAACTCAAGCTTTCGTATCACTGAGGAGAATGAAAGAGTCTAGTTTGTGTTTGCAGTTATTTAGTTCTAAAAGCTGCAGGAAGTAAAGAAAGAAATCTGACACCAAATAGACAAAATAGGTCTCATCCAGCATTGAAAGCTAAACCAGTAAAAAATGATTCACCGTAATTCGTAGATATCCGAAATCAATTATTTAAACATTGATTTATTTGTCACGCTACTTGTGTAATGTATTTGTGGTTATTTTAACCCAAACAACGATCTTTTCTTAAACCTAACTGAGTAGTTTAGTTGTCTAAACACAACTAAGTAATTTCCTGTGAAGACGGAAGTTTATTTTGAAAGGACTTTATTCATGTAACCAGCGAGTTGCTGGATTGTTGTGGGAAAATGCACCAAAAAGGAGCAACTTGTCGTAACATATACAAACCGTTGTTTGATATGATTCCTGATTTCACGCTTTATATCAGCAAACATTTACATGTAACAGGGTATTTCTAGAGTGTAGTGTTAGTAACTCTTAATTCTCTTTAATTCTTTGACATTAAAGAAACCAGATTACACTGATCCAGTTCAGATGCAGCTCCTCAGGTTGATCCAGATCCAGAGGAGTCTGAGTCAGGAGGGTGAGGGAGAATAAGTGGGGGAGTAAAAAGGGGGTTTCTGGTAGAGCATCAGGAACCCGAGCCAGAGGCTGCAGGGGGGAGAAGCAGCTTCCAACACAAACTGAAGAGTCCAGCAGCGACTGAGAGGACCTGGACGTGGAGCCTGAAGAGGCAGCCGGTGTGGATTCCTGCTGCCGCGCCGCGATGTGTTCACGGTTCTGATCTGATGCGGGAACGTTTCCAGAACCACTTAAACACCGAGGGGATGCCAGAGTGCCCTCCAGCTGAATAACACGGCCGGCTCTCTGGCTGCTGACACATGAAAACAAGACTGGAATCTGATCCAGAGTCCTGGACGGCCTCCTCCTCCTCCTCCTCCTCCTCCTCCTAAGCTAACTCAGTGATTCCCCGGACGCCTCCTGTCAGATCGCTGGATGTTTAGAGACTCAGGTGAGGAATGAAAACCAGATCAGAGGAGTTAAAACCTGTGAACTAAAAATGAACTGAGAAACAAACTGTGTCAGGCTGTTCTCATACATTGTTCGTAGTTTTACCAACTGAAATCATGCATTATCACGCATTATGATTAGCATGTAAACCAGGTAATCGTGAACCAGGACAGGCGACGTCACATGAAGTCCGTGAGGGGAGGAGGTCGGAGTGGATGAACGGATCTAAAAATGTGTGACTTTCACCCAGGAGACCGCTGTTAATGTCAATGATGACTTATATGTTACGTACTTCAGTAACCTCACCCCTGATGTTATTTCAGCCCAAAGATCTAGAAACAACAACACGCCATAGATTCTTAAATAAAAGCTCATATTTAAATTATGGGATTCATTTTTACCAGAACTACAATTTTACTTTCGCTTTTGATTTTCCACGGAAGCCGAGAACGGTCACGCTATCAATTATTTTGAAGCCGTTATCTCGAAATCAAAAGTTAATTATTAGAAACAAGATGACAATGAAAAGGTTGTTTCCTCTTATTCCTCATAATGTTTATCAGAGATCAGGAATAAACAATGTCTGCATGCATAGTTGTGTAAATTAGCTGATGCTAAAGTTGTAGTACGCCCACATACTGGCGCTCTATACTGACCGCAGACTGTAAAGAAGTCTGTACATAATAATACAAAAAGTATTTATAACATATTTTCTGTTATCGTACCACAACTTGTGCGTCCGTCAGCTGATTTGCATTTCTATAATCGATTTAATGCATTTAAAATCAACTCATTTTTGCATAATTCAGTTAGTTTTATAGAAGTATCTGTGCTCCTATTGGTCAATGTCAAAAACAAGACGTGGACTTTGTCGTACTTGGCGGGAAGGAATACAAACATTCTGATTGGAACGTTTTGAGGCGTCGTGTTTTTCATCAAAGTAGCAATTATCGTGTCCGACGCCCCAAAATCCGTTTGTTGTAGCACTTTAACAAACAATCGCCTAAAAACAGGAGTGATGCGTAACTTCTTTGTAACTTCTCACTTTTCAAGCCGGAGTGCAGGAAGCTGCTTCCTGTATGTTTCACATTAAAAGCTCTCCAGGAAAGGGAAAGATCACATCCTTTGAGCAGATACGAGGCTTTTAATGTGAAACAACAAGAAACTCATTTGTGAATAAAATCAGTTCCTCCTCGTGTGACATATTTCCCAATTAGGATTATCGATTATTGAGTTCACTCCAACTCTTTCACATTAAAAGCCTTCGACAGTTCAACATTATCTTTCTATCTGATTCATTTTTGGATAAGAAAACTATGGAAGCCCATTCCCGCCAGCAAAATAAAATAAAAAATCCACCTGAAAAAAATAAAATAAAATAAAATCCATCCCAAAAAAATTATATATATATCCACCCAGAAAAAAAAAATGTTTTTTTTTTTTTTTTTTTTTTGCATGTCGTATTTGTTCCGGAAAAAAGTACAAAAAAAAAAAAAAAAGATGATGATGATTTTTTTTTTTTTTTTTGCCGGAAGAAAAACGAAATGCAATTCTACACAAGGTAACTATTACTGGTGACTTCTGTAAATGTTAGATGTTATATATCATAGTATATATCAAGTATTAATTACTTTACTTAAGTATTAATATGTAGAATTGCATGTTTTTTTTATTTTACTTTCGGTAATGGGCTTCCATAGAAAACGAATACTTTTAAAAACAGTATTTAATATTGACCTGCCAGGTTTATATTCCTCAGCACGTGGAGAGCCTTTACACTACAGTTATGGAAATATATTGTTCATATAACATATAATTACACAGCAAAATGAATAACAATTATAATAAAAACATGTTTTTTGGTGGATAATCAAAAGATTGTTTGTCTTCGTTGAGTAATTCAGACTCATGACCTCTAACATCGTGACTGCAGCCCTGCAGGCGAGACTTTTACTGTGAAACATCTGGAGGAGGAAGTGTCGAGTGATAATAACATTGAACCAGATATTCCTCTCACTGAGACATTTTTTCATTTTGTATCACAGAATCTGACATTTTTGGCTCTAAAAAGACGATGAGAAAAATCTTAAACAGACAGCTGCTCTAAACCTGACTGTTGATGATAAAACATGTTTGATTATTAGCTGATTATTAGCTGCGACTCGAGTGTCAGAATGTTAAATATTAAAGTGTTTGATTATGTTAAAGAGTGTAAGTCTTCCTGCTTTCAGACTCTTCAGTGAAAAATCCTCTGAAGCTGATTGAACTCGCCAATAAAACATGAAAGAAAGAGGTCAACGCCTGTTTTCCTTTTAAATATTCACACTGATTATTGAGTGCTGAGACACACACACACACACACACGTTTAAAATTCAACCAAGTCAACAGTCAACCATTTAGATTCAGGTCATTAGTTGCCCAAAATGTGCATCTCAATATGTGGGCCAACATTTATTAAGATTTTTTTTTGACAGCTGAACGACTGAATAATTCATTTTTTGTTGGAGGCACATTATTTATTTATTAATCAGCCTTAAATTTGGCCTCAGATCAGATTATCCGGCTGCCTTCCAACACCTTTTCCTTCCCGTCAGGTCGGAGCCGAAGCGTCGACATCAGCTGCTCATTATTTGATCCATTGATTTTTGCAAATGGTGTTTTCCCCCAAATATCAGCCGCCCATTACACAGAATGAATTATAGATGGAGACGATCTGCCGGGAAACAAAAGGCTGGACCGTCCTCCGCTGCTCAGAAATAAAAAAAATTAAAATATTTTTAAAAAGACTTCCTCTTTCTTTCCCTTTCACAGTAAAACTATGAGCGAAAGTTTTCAGGAGATAAATCTGTCCGAAACTCCAGCGAGCCGTGAAAAAGCACATTTCTAGCATAAAGAAATGACCTCATCGCTGCAAGGAACTGAAAGTCTTGCATCACAACAAACTCCAGAAAAAAAGGCCTAAAGCTAAAATCTCTGCATAATTGATCAGAATATAAAGTTGAAGTGTAAATAGTGTTTTCTTGTAAGAAGCAGATAATGAGGATGAATGAACTGTTAATGTAAACACATTCAACAGAAACATCCTGAAGTAATGAAGTTTCATGAATCTACAAAGAGAAACACGTCACAGATGTGAACGTAGATTTCATTAAATCTGAACGCTGTATTTCATGATTGTTACACCACGCTGAGATCAGTTCCATCTTTCAAAAAGTCAAGAAACACAAGACTGTTTAACTTTTACAATAACACATGTTTTACCTGTAAATACACGATACAACAAACTAAACAAGTCATCTTCACATATTTATCTTCAGACATTTACATTCATTATTTCTGCCAAAAACCTGATGTTCATCTGTTTGTTAAATAGCTCGTGAGATATATTTTGACTCGTCTAAAACTTTGTGAAAAGGTGACTTTGGGCCAAAAAAATGATTGTTTAGATTTTGGTGCAGATCCATTTTTTTATTATTATTTTGACTTGATTTTTAAACCTTTTTACTGAAAAAAAGTTCTGTTGTAAATTCACAATCGGTGTGAGGTATCGGTGTTCTATGAGTCGTTACTGTAACATGGTTCTAGGGGGTCTTCCGGAGGGTTTTTTGGTCAGTGAGGAGGTTCCCAGATGGTTCTATGTGATGAGGTTCTCGGGGTCTCGTATCGTATCCATACAGCGAGCTGGAACACAAAGGCTTCAGTCATTCGTTACAGCATGTTTAGGTTAAAGTGTGTGTGTTTGGACGGACGTTCACCAGTAGAAACCTCCGCTCCCTCAAACAGAAACCACAAATGACTCGTTGGTCTTCACCACTTCAAACATCTTCAAACATCCCGGCTGCTGAGGTCACCGAGGCCTCGGCTCTGATGTAACCGGGCTGGAGTCCCCCCCCCCCCCCCCACACCGTGACATCATTCACCATCACCGACACCGTTATTACCACAACAAACGCCAGCAGTGCTAACAGAGATACCACCAGCACAGCTAACACCAACGACTGCTGAAGCAACAAGTTGCCTGTTGATTCCAGTTTATTACAGGCTGTGTTATTACGGATGGGTCCAACAAACTCAGGAGTTCCGAACACAAGACAGCTTTTCAACACCATGTTGTGGTTTTCTGGCCTAAAGCTAACATTCGTGACGGTTGTCTTTGACCGAACTAAGTGGTTTTGTTGCCTAAACTAACTATTCCTAATTATTTTAAACACAACTATGTTTTGTCCCAACCTAACTAAATGGTTTTGTTGAGTAAACCTAACCGTTTGTAGTTATTTTTAAACCAACCACTATGTTTTTCCGAAACCTAAATATATGGTTTTGTTGCCTCAACATAACTTTCATTTTGTAGCGTAATGTCGTCTCGAAAAGAATAGTTGTTACATGTTGTTATATTCGAATCTGAACACGAAACCAACAGATTTGTGACTATTTCAGGAGCTACTTATAGACTGTTTTCTGATTTTATTCCACTATTGCTCAGAGGGATCTTTGCTTCTTTCAGTTGTCCGTCTGGTTGAACATCATCGTTCTGCGTTTTGTTCTCCGTTGCACAAAACAAGCCCTTCATACATGCAGAAGGTTACAAACTGTTCAACGGTAATCAATCGATACCTGCTCAAAGTTCACGTTCAGATTCAGACACTCACATGTGTAAACTCTCCCATCACTGAGCGGTCTGAGACATTCCAAACACCCTCAGTGGGTGTTTTTGTTGGCCGGGGGCCGGCGGGAACAGCGCTGGCTCTTCACCGTGGCGTTTGGGCAGCGATGGACGCAGGTAGGTATCGAGTCCGACAGCGATAATCACGCTCAACCATCTGGTCGGTGTTGTGTATCAGAACCAGAGCGGAGGGTTCGGTTTCCGTTCAGCGGAACGATAAAGAGCAGCGGTGAAAAGTTAACCACTGGCTCTGTGTTTCAAGGCTGCTGTAGAGAGTTTGTTCTGTACTGTTTTGATTTGTTTTTAATACTTCACTGTGAGGAATCGATCCAGAGGTCAGTCTGTCACCGAGCCGCTGATGACGTCCAATCAGAATGAAGTCTACAACTAATGCTCTGCTGAACAGCTGTCAGAGTTTTGAGCACATGGATGGAAAATGAAAAAAGACATGAATAAATCGATTTATTTAGAAATAAAAAACTAAATACCTACACAACAGAAGCATGTGAGAGTTCATCACATTACTTATTAACATTCAAGTAATGTGTAAGTTTTCATGTTTAACATGTTCCCACATATGAAATAAAACATGAAATGTACTTGCATGAAGGTATATTTAACATGTGAAAACATGAATTGTTGTGATGAACGCACATATATGAGAAAACATTAACATGATACAAAGACATGTGATTTCCAGACCTGAATATATGAAATATAATGTGTAATGTTTACATGTGAAATATTACAAGCACGTTGAATATTGTAATGAGTTTTATTTCACGTATGACAGCATGAATTTCACACGTGCTGCTCTGGTAATGAGTGGACGACGTCGCCCTGTTGGCTTTTTGGCTCGTTTTCAGGGAATAAAAAAAAAAAAGACCAAACATGAGACTGAACAATTTGCTGAGACGGATGTTTTTGTCGGGAGATGCTCCTGGCAGGAGGCTCAAACTGCCTCCATCCTCCTCCCCATCGCCGTGATAACACAGCAGTCCACTGTGTGTGTGTGAGATGTGTCCTCCCTCCGCCACGTTAACTTCACATGACCTCAATTTTCAGTGTCTCTCTGAAGGTTTGATGATTTATCAGCTGATTAGTCAGCCGTGATCTTCTGGACGCTGCTAACGGCCTCGATTAATGGCTGACCTGCTGAAATTGGTTAATTGGGCGATGGAGGGTTCGTGGAGGCGTCTGGACCAGTCCAGCAGTGAGCAGAGCCGCTCAATTCAACCCTGATTAAAACTCAGACTTATGGTTTGAAACATGCTGAAACTGTTCATATACATTTTTATTTTTATTTATTTAGTAAGAAAATTATATTAAAATCGCCTTTTGGCCAAAGGTGTGTGGACACCTTGAACATTTCATCCCAAATGTTATTCAAAGGTAGTTAATTCACATTAATTCACAAGTAAAAAACAATATTTGATCCATGAAAATTATTCCACATTAGCTTTTCTGTGCATTTCCCTCATCCCCACTGTAACCAGTTTTATATTTACATGAATAATTTATATTACTCAAAATACACTGATGTTGCACAAGCATATCTTCTGTTTGTACATGTTTCCAAATATACGTAACTGCATATATTCCATGTTGATATATTTTAGTTTTCCATTTTATTTATTAATTTACAGATACTTTTATTTACTTTATTTTATTGTTTTTTTTTTCTATTTTCATTTGAAAATGTGTTGATTCATGTTCTGTTTGTGTGGCTGGAGGCAGCTGCAGCATTATAACAAAGCTGACATGTGAATATTAACACAATCCTTGCTTTTGACATTATGTTTTACATGTTGCTGTTCAATGAAAAGTGCAGAATCTATTTATGAAAAATAACTTTCTGTGGCGTTGTGATGAATACAATGCATCGTTTCTCCTTATTTTGGATAATTCAAGGTTTTCTCGGACAAAGATTTTTCTCATAAAAGAGCATTTAATCCTCAGTTAATCCAAACATGCTGTCGCTTGGTATTCACTTTATTAAGGGGAGAAAAGAGTGAGTGAGAGAAAGTTGGTAAAAGAAGACGAGCGCTGAAGAGGATGTGGGTGTGAGGCTGCAGAGACAGAGGAGGTTGTGATTAAATATCCACATGTTAAACTGAGTCCATCTTCACTTCTGCTACTTCACTCAAACATTTCCATATCATTCAATATTTCCTCCATAAACTCCAAGCTGTAGTTCTTAACCTGAGGTTCAGGATCACGGCTTCTGCATCACTCCGTAGTTACCGTCACTGCTAACCTTCTAGCCACAGACTTTAAACAGAATACATCAACCTGTTAACTATACAAACAACCTGTAGAGGTATGTCTACAGTATCTATAACTGTGGTGAGCAAGCAGTTTATATAAAGACGTATTTTTTGTAGCATGGACAAATATGAGAGGATTTCTAAAGGGACGAATAAGTGAGAGAGGTTTTCTGTCTGCGGAGAAGGAGCAAGTACTCAGATCTGAGTACTAATACTGCGATGTAGAAATACTCAATTACAAGTAAAAAAATCTCACTTAAAGTTGCTACGAGGAACTTATATATTTTGTGTTGGTTTTGTCGCCTCCTGTGGAGTAAAGTGGTAGTGTTTCTGAGCACCAGAGTCTCTTTAGAAAACCTCTCATGTTACTGCAGCAGGTCTGACAGTCTGACCCTCTCAGTCCTGGTTCTGGTTCTCCTGTGCCTCGCCTCCCTCCAGCGGGTCCAGCAATACGTCCTGGGTCTCCAGCAGCGTGGTGTCGGTGTTGACTCCCAGAGAGGAGAAGCTCTGCTCCTGGAGGAGGAGGAGGAGGAGGAGGAGGAGGATGCCAGGAGCTGAGCTCTCCTCCTCCCTCCGGAGCTCTGACTGCAGGTCCAAGGCTGCAGGTGAAGCCGGATCTGGGTCTGTCCACGGTGGACCGGTCTCTGCTGGACTCTGAGCTGAAGGAGGTTCTGGTGAACCTGCATGAGTTCATCTGGTTTCACCAGAATCCGACCCGGTGGCTCCGATGACGAGCATCAAGAATAACTCTATAGAAACAGACTTCTCCTGAAAACTTTTGCTCATAGTTTTACTGTGAAAGGGAAAGAAAGAGGAAGTCTTTTTTTACATTTTTTATTTTGGAGCAGACCTCTGATGGTCTCTTTACTGATGGAGGTCTTATAGAGGATCAGGACTGAGACTGAGACTGGTTCAGGACCAGTTAAACGTTCCTCACAGTAACTTTAAGGAGAGTATAAAAGTGTTTGCATCAACATATACTACTGGATTATAATTATTGATGCATTAATATGTTCCTCACTCTAATGTTGATGCTGTTGAAGGCAGAGCTCATTTTAATCATTTGTTCTGCAGGTATTGGGTCACAAACCAAAGTATTGGACAAATTAAGAGTTGACCTGAGCGATAAAAAGAGAATGTTTTTTTATTTCACTGTGTCTTTAAAAAGCCAAAAAACAATAAAGGTTTGAACCGTATATTTTGGATTTAGTGGGTTTTCGCTCATGGGAATTTGAGGGGATTTTCTCCACAGTTTCCTTCTCACACTTTTGCTAATACGTGTTTACTTTTCCTCAAGTATTGCCTTCCCGTGATGCAGTATTATCCCATTTTTTTGTTTTGTTTTTTGTTACTTTTTCCTGAATTAAAGGATCCAAGTTTTTCTGTTGGGTTCGACCAGCGGATGCAGAAAATCCTGGCGGCGCTGCAGATCTGTTTTGCTGGAGGGCCGGGTCTATGTGCTGGGTTCACTAGGTGTTTAGTGGCGATGCAGGACTGCCAAGTATGATGTTACAGCCTTCCCATGTTAATGTTCATTCAGGAAGGACCTTTACTGCCAGAGCAGCGGGAGGGAGCCGGCCAGCTGTGAAAACACTGTTAAAGAGGCTTTAGTGCTCATTTCACGAATACTTTAAGTTTACTTATTGAAGGGGAAAAAAAGAAATTAATGGAGTATGCGCTGGGCTTTTCCTTATTGTTCTTCCATGAGACTTCTCCATATGTGCCAGCGAGCGTCCATCCAAGTTCACCCCCCCCCCATCTGAAACCGGATCCTGAAGTTCCACGTACGGAGGCGCTGGGCCCCCCCCCCCCCCCCCACACACACTCCTGTTCTGGGATTAACGTTTGGCTCGTGAACGCAGCGTTTACCTCGGAGAGACGGATCCAAAAAGAGACGGTGAAGGACGCACGGGACGTCCTGCTGGTGGAGAACGGGGGTCTCCCCCCTTTGGGGAGATCACTGAGGTTTACGATGGACATGATGGACATGATGTTACGCTACTGACATGTCAAATACCGCTCCGTGGTCGGTGTGTTGAACTCGTATATGTGGACACCTCAGACATGGTTGAGGTCAACAGTCAAACCACCGTCACACTGCAGGTTGGCTTAGCAACAGGACTGATGCTCCACATTACGCTAACTCAAAGAGCCTGCTCAAGGACTACTGAAACCCACTCAAGTGGAAGAACTTTTGAACGCTACTGAAGGAATGCTTGGAAACTTCTCAAGGCCCCAGCAGGAACCCGCTAAAGAAGAACTGGAACCTCCTCAAGGACCTGTTTAAGAACTCCTGGAAAGTGAGAGTGGCCCAAAAGTCCGTGAAGGTTTTAGTTCTGTCCCACCGTCAAATGATCGAGAGTTTGAGTTCTCTCTCTCACATTGGTCCGCACATCTGCAGGCTTTGCCCAAAGGAATTACCCACAATTCATAGCGTTGTGACGTTAAAACATGGGGTTACTAGTGGAAGCCGGAGACGTACACGGCACGTGTGTGTTCAGCCTGGAAAATTATATTTACACAGAAATATTAAAGGATTAAAGATGGAACATAAAAACACAAGAGCAGAAGAAAACAAGCAGAGATTATATTACACAGATTTAATCATTAATAAACATTTTATTTAGTTATTGAAGCTGTTTTGACGAAAACAAGTTAATATAATATTTGACAATAACCTCTAATCTTCTGTGAGGTTATTGTCAAATATTATTACTCTCATCTGGAAGACGTTCAAACCAGGGAGTAAAGAATCTAAAATAAATACCCACGATCGTGTTTACAGCCTCTCACACTCAACCGTCTGACAGGTGACGTCAGTTTTAAGTCTCTGAGGGTTCAGGGTGTGAGGCCATGGGGGGGGGGGGACACTGGGATTGAGCCAGTTCCCTTCAAGGACTGCGTGGACATCCTCAAGCCCGCTGTATTCTGCTCAAGGACCGCTGGGGTTCAGGGTCAGGGAACCCTGGAGCATTTCCAATGACCTCTGCAGCCCTTTTTTAAAGCCCTCCTGAAGTATTCAGACTCTTTGCCAAAACATTTCTTTCATGGAAATAAAGCGCTGCAGTAGGAATCACTTTTCAAACCCAAACAGCGTTTTAAGTCACTGAAAACTGAGCTTTTTGTAAAACTCCAACCAAGATGAACATTTTTTTGGGAGATTTACCCCAAAAAGTCTGTTTTCCAATAGAAATCTATGGGGAAAAATCTTAAATGGTATCCAATTTATATACTTTTATGATGCTTCTTACTCCCCTACATTAGTTATTTTCGATTTTATAGTCAAACCATGTGATGAGCTTATTAATTATGATGCGTCGTTACAGAATAAAGACCCCTCAGACCCTCACAGCTGTTTTTAAGGTGTGATGCTGTTTACACCAATCAGGTCAAAGCTCTGCTGAGATTTACACGAGGTCACGATGTTAGAACGAACTAAAAGTCCTGACATGTATTGAATTTTTGTCTTTTGTGTGAAAGATTAAAAAAAATACTTTAAGGACAGTTTTCTAGTAGTACTTTCACTCAAGTAGAGTTTCTAGTATTTTGACAGTGCGGTATTCTTGTACTGAAGTAAAGGATGTGAATACTTCTTGCACCACTGCTGCTCATTATTTTCCGGGTGGTTTGTGACTTTTAAGATCTATGGCTCTTACTGGAGGTCAGAGGTCAACCACGATACGGCTCTGAAGAAGAGAAACAAAGAGCCTTTAAAAAGCTGCTGAGCTCACACACACACACACACACACACACACAAAAACACACACACACACACACACAGAGAGGAGCTGGTTTGTGGGCGAGAGCGGAAACAGCCCGTCAGTTTGAATGTCTGTAAGAGACCACATGTTGAGAGTCAGCGACGTGGGTGAGATCTGACTGTTTAATACCAAACTCACACTCGTGTTCGTCATTAAAAAACCCCGACCTGACCGTATACCTCCTCCTCCTGCATGTATTTCTTCTTCTTCTTCTCTGACGTGAACCTGACAGCCGCCACAGCACCTTGTTATTGCAAAAATGAAAAGTGCAACCAATTAGAGCCGCGGCACAAACTTCTCGCCGCTAAGCTCGACTGTATCCGCGCTCCGCAGAGAGGATCAGCCGAGATGAGCTGCGGCTCTCGCAGACATTAATACCTCGCCGTAGATCTCGCCGTTAAACCCGCCCGCTCTCTCTCTTCCTGCGGCGTCCTTCAGTGGAGTCTGCCGGGAGCGCCGAGGCCGCCAGCCCCCCCCCCCCCCCCCCAAAAAAAAGAGAAATCAAGATTTGAAGAGTAAGTGAGGAGGATGGTTGTGTCGACACAAAAAATAAAAAGCCCGACTGCCATCTGGAAACCATTACACAGTTCTTCTTCTCTGGCTGTGAGAGGTGCGGCAGGACAAGCTGCATCCACGGGGTTTCTTCTTCTGCAGTCTGTACGTCGAGATAAGACTTTTAGTTCTCGTCAACTAATCACCAAAAACTCTCTATAACACAATAAAAGAGCAGAAATGATCACAACCTGACGGACACATTTACCTCAAGACAACGTCAAGCATCTGGTAAACGTCAGAGACGAACTACAAATAAAACACGATGTAAAGAACACCAGTGAACTACAACGTAGAGCAGATCTCAGCCGGGTGTGTCTGCAACCACCACTGTGTCTGGTGTGATTGAATGAAGACAATTAACCCAAAATAGTCTTTAATTGTCATTAATTTGTAATAGCCACGTGAAGAGCTTAGTAGGTTTAGTGTGTTTTTCTCCGTGGATGCTGATCTGAATATTTAGATCTTAGTTCTGGAAGGTGTTGAGCCTCGTGTTAGAGGCCTGAGCTGGTGTTGGTGTTGTACTCCAGCAAGTGGAAATCCACATATTTAATAGAAAGTAGTCATTTTGCTTTACATAGTGAGAATGTCGAGGACACTCTGACTGTAAGAACTGGTAATTTGAGGACCTTAATTCAGTGATATAAGGGAATATTTCAATAAACACATTAATTTGAGGTCACAGACTACAAATTGAGGAATCAAAATGTGAATATTAGGCACACAAATGACTAACTTTCTCTCTGTGACAGCCACCAGACTTCATAGTACTTCTGTCAATTTCTTTGTCTTCCATCTGGTCAGATTTCCAGCCTCCTTTAGCCTCACAGCACGGCTGCACTTCCTGAACATGAAGTTATATTTCTCTCAGGTGGAGCTGTGGTTGGTTATCTGTGACCCTCGGCCTGAACCAGCGTCTCCTCTGCTTACATAACTCACGTTTCTGCATCCTGATGAATCACCGAGCCATTGTATGTCTGTTTCCTGTCTTCCGTCTTTGTTCGAGGACCCCGGGCAGGTCAGGACTGGATTAAAGCCAGCGATGTGGGAACGAAAGGCGGCGGAGGAATCTCCTCCTGCCAGCTCCTCGGAGAGACGGCAGCATCCTCACATCGCTCCCAGAGACGATGTTAAAGTGTCGGCAGAATCCTGCTTTACAGCTCCGAGTTTGTGTCGGGGTTTATTTGTGGGTGTTTGTGTTGTATCCGTGTTGGAGGAGGAGGAGGACGGTAGTGTTAAAGCTCTTTACTGACCAATAAAACCCTGCAGCTCTCTAGAGGTTCCACAGGATAATTGATGATTGATGATGTCAGCATGTTTGGAGGTTAAAAATCCTTCCGGAGCTCTGAGGGAGGCTGTCAATAATCAATCAATACTATTAACTAATCAACAGCTTCACTTTAGGCTCCTCTGAGTCAGTTTACACTTGATTTTTAACAGTAAACCTGCAACAACACGAGGCTGCAGTCACTCAGGAAGCAGTGGAAACCTCTACACATGTACTGAGCATATCGAGGCTACTTAAATTATATTGGACCGACAGAGCTCAGATCAGGCGGCAACCACCAGGTCTGAAAAGCTGCATTCTCTCTAATGTCCACCAGGGGGCGACTCCTCTGGTTGTATAGAAGTCTCTGAGAAAATGACTCTACTTCTCTTATTTATTAAAAGACATATTTTTGTACAGCTGCGTTCACAGCGTTCACACAGGAAGCTGTTACGCCGTTCTTGATCAAACCTATAAAGTTCTGACTGGACGTCAACGAGCACAACACCAGACCTGTTAAAATCCCTGAACAAATGCTCGCTGTGGGTGTTGATTCAGAGGTCTGGAACCAGCCTGTAACATTCCTCGGACCCCTTCAACAAAAAAGTGCTCCGTGCCAAACCCACCAAACCCCCCCAGCTGACTTCATGCAACCTAAAACCAGGTCCTGACCCTGAAATAACGTTTAGAGTAGAAGGATTGTTGTCCCTACGACGTGACTGGATATATGTGAGTCCCCCCACAACACATGAACACACACACACACACACACACACACACACACAGCCAGTCAGCTGACAGGAGATAAGGCCGACCTGAGGTCTTCCAGATGACCCGGTTCTGTCTGATCTCTCGGAGGGTTTCTGTGCGGGCAGATAGAAAACGTTAAAACACTCACTTGATTAACATGAAAGCAGAGCGACTGCTTTGATTTGACCACCAGGATGTCCACAGAACACAAGATAACACAAGAAAAACACGACTCCAGAGAATAAACACCAGACATTCAGTTTGGACTTTTCTTTATTGTTTATTTATTCGTTAGTGTCTCAACTCAAACCAGTGAAGCTGTAAACTACACTGCACACATTTATAGAGTTCCTCCCTCTTACTCCAGAGGTTTGGATCCACAGTGCTACTGAAATATAATTAGTGTAAATTTAATGAATTGTAATATATTCAGGGTTTTCTTTAATGGATTATCTTCACGGTTTGAGTGGCTGATGAAAAGTAAATCACAATGAAAAATCTGAAGATTGACCCACAATCACACTACTAATGAAGTGATGACGTTCAATTACCTATTAATACACAATACTTTAAGATATCAATATCCATATATTCATCCATCAACTAAAGCCTTAACGTCCCATTTAAAACACTTTAAGTAGCTACAGTGTGCGTAGACGTTTAAACCTGTTTATTAGGTTTGTTTAAAAAATGTACAATCCGTCAAAGGATCCGAACAGAAACTTGTCGTTGCTCCAGAACTGAGTCCGGGCTGCAGAGAGAGCTTTTTGGAGAAGTCTGGATAAGTAATCAGTGAGTCACTGTTATCGATCAGTAACTCCATCAGATATATTATGTTCTGCGTGTCCTGCGGGGGAAGTCTTATCGTTCACGTTAACGCTTGTATTTGTTCCAGCTGCTCGTCCGGAGCCAAGAAACACTTGAAATATCAGGTTAGTGAGATGAAAATAGACAGACCCGTCTCTGATCCAGAACTGTGCTGAAACACTTACTGGACGTAAATAAGTTGTGACAGCTCCAGATATTAACTTTAAGTGGTTCAATTCTTTGTCCTGAGCCAAAACTATAGACGAGCAAAACTGCTACCAGACTGCAGCCGAGCAGCTCTCTCTCTCTTCATGCTGCTGGACGCAGAACTACCCGAACACCCTGAACTTTAAGCTGAAGCTGCATTCAATTTAGAGTTTATTGAGAGGAAGGAACAACTCGCACACCCTCATATACCTGCCCAGAGGCTGCAGATGGGTGTTAGCTAATAGCTAAACCTGGCACAAATCACCTCTTCTCTGTTAGTTAGTTTGTTTTGTTACCTTTTAAAACACGTTTCTTTACTCGTTGAATAAGAGAAGCTAAAACTGTCAATGTTCAAGAGTTTAGTACAAAAAAAAAAGTACAAAAAAAAAAAAGGGAAAATATGAAGATGAACAAGATTCAAGATCTGAATAGTAATTTGATTCCAGCGTTCCGTCGTGAGCAGCGCTCCGTACCATACGTTGCTCGTGACACATTTCTGGTCGGTATCCAGACTGTATTTATTCAATAATCACCAAATTAGTAAACTATAAATTCCAGAGATGCCAAAGATACCACGTGTCTAAAATGATGCATTAGACATCTTAGGTTTCATGTCATATATATATATATATATTCTTTAAAGATAAAATGTGTGCATATTGAAATGACACCTGACAGGTAATTTCCAGTGAAGTTCATTAAAAGCGGGACAGATCTGTGACCTGTGATGAGAGCAGGAAGGTCACGTTAAAGGCGATAAAATATTGAAGTGACCCCCCCCCCGTCAGAGCTGCGACTGAATTTTCCGGGTTATAATTCCATTTGGCAGATCTGATTACAACCTGGACCGTTTCCACTAAAAAAAAAAATAACCCACCAAAGATGGACCCGGCGAGTCAAAGCCGCAGCAGTCGCTCTGATTGAATTCCAGCATTTTCTTTCCCCTCCAGAGGAGCCAAAGTTTGATCTTTACTAATTGATATATCCCGGCTCCGCACATGAATCTCACAGAGCTCATACCTTGGGCCAATTTAGCTGTTCCACTGGCTGAGTTTTAATTGAGTCCACATTAAAATTTACTTATAAAATAATAATGGGCTCCCATGCAAATGAGCCCATCCCGATATTGCTGCGGCGGCATTTGCATATCCACAAGCAGGCTGGGAGTTCAGAAATCAATATAGATGATTAATAATATATGGGCTACAGGAATAATTAAATTCATTTGATGCAAGGACTCAGTCAGCCTTGGCAAACCAAAGGTGCAATTTTGCCACAATCTAATTTAATACAAGTTGCCTGGATTGCAGTTTCAATTACAAGGATTGAAATAATAATAATGTGTGTTAAAGAAAAATTACACTTTCAAATATAGGTTATTTCATTTCATTTCATTCGATGTATTACCGGATGAGTCCCTCTTTCTTCACACATTAACATATTGCACCAAATTGCTAAATTAAACTGCTCTTTAATTTATTGCAGAGGCATTAAAATATACAGCTCAAACAGGCCAGACCTCCTCGTGTTTGCTCAGTTTAAAATATGCAATAAGTCAACTGGAGACATGTGTATACGTAAAGTGTTTGTACATTTATTAAAAGACAGTATAAAATGATCAAATCCAGATGTGGTTTGGTAGAAAAGACATTAATCTCTGCAGAGAAAAACATTAGTGAGCGTTAATTACTGAACTGAAGCCTGAAATAATGTTATCACTCTGACAGCTGTAATTACAGAGAATATGGTTAAACAGAATACGTTCATTCAGAGACCTGAGGTGAGTTTAAGGCCCCAACGATTATCAGCTTCAAGCACACAAACAAACCTGTTGGATAGTCGGTCTGAATCACCTTTAATCTGTTCTTCATGTCGCTAATCATCTGTAAAATGAACCTTAATAACGCTGAGAGGTCAGACACAACTCAAACAACCCCCGACAATCAACAACAACCCTCCAATGTCAGTAAAGGTCAGAAATATACGGTCAAAAGCACCGCGTCGTTCCAATGTATCTCACATTTAAACTGAACCGGTGGAAGAAAAATGATGAGTCCATGAAGATCACAGACGGGATCAGTAACGAGGGACAAACCTGCAGAAAACTCAACGGATAAAAGTCTCACGTTGGCTGCACAAAGACGGCATATTCCAGCAGTAGCATCTCAGTGATTATCTTTCATCGATTATCCTGTTCTAACGTATGACATCACTACCGTATGACATCACTACCGTATGACATCACCACCGTATGACATCACCACCGTTACCTGGCGGCTGCTCCACAAACAGACTGACGTTCTGCTTGTTGGTCACATGTTGTGATGAACTTACTTGTGAGAGTTTTATTGTGTTTGAGACGACCAGAGTTCTCTCTGATCGTGACTTGAGTCTCACGCTGTACTGAGAGGAGACAAAGAGACAAAGAGACAAAGACACAAAGACAAAGAGACAGAGAGAGGACGTTTGAGAGGACGTCTCACTGCAGAACTAAGAAAGTACCGACAGCAGAGCATCACTGCTCCGTGTTTTTACTCATTTAGAACCCGTTTCGGGGGGCATCCCTAGTAAAGAGCTGGTCCAGTGGTCCACGGCCATCAACCTGCTGCTTTGTAATTCATAATTAACAAACGATAATTGGAGCAAAACCTGCGGTCCGTCTTTTTTGCTAAAAGCAGAAAGCACCATTCCACAGACACTGTCCCCGACCTCAACGCGACGCTGAAGAGACGTTCAGGCTTCATTCAGCATCCAAAGTTTATTCAGTAAATACGAGGCGGCTCATGTGGGATTAACAACAAATCCACAGTTTGCAAACTAATAAAGGAGTAAATGTTGAAATGTTTAGTTTTTTTAACGTGTTATCTAATTTCCTGATGGTTGAATTTCACTGGTTTTGGTATCGACGACTAAATATCCGGCGCCGTGACATCCGTCAATTAAAGAAGAAGCTTCACAGGACAGTAAAGTCATTGTTTCCATTGTACTTTGTTGTATTTCTATTTTATCGCTACTTCCACCTCAGATAAAAGGAACAACTTTGTTGTAATATTGTAACTTTTGGGGGGGAATTGTGGTTGTTTCCACTCAGTTCTCACTTCTTAAAAATTAGAGATATTCTGAACAGTTCGGACCAGCGTTAAAAGACTAAATCACATTCATGACTGTTCTGAACGATGAGAACTCCGTCAGTCTGTGTGGGTCTTTGGTTCCAGTCGTCTCTTCTTGGTGAGAGAAAACGACTCTAATCATAAATCAAGAGAGCAGATTTGAATTCTTAAATATTCTGCTCACACACACACTGAGCCTCCAGCCGTGAGTCTGTTTGCTACAAACCTTCTGGACACGGAGCGGACTGACGTGAAGCAGCAGGTTTGACCTTTAAATCAAACCCGCTGAACCGTCTCAGAAACAAACCCCCCCGTCCGTCCGTCCGTCCGTCCGTCCGTCGTCGTCGTCACCTGACACCACCTGATGGTCACATGACGCCTCCTCCTCATCGACATTCAGCAGCTCGCCTCACAAACGTTCATCTGGAGCCCGCTGCAGAGTTTTCGGGGGGAGTCTTGGGCCGGCGCCGGAGGAGGAGATGAGATTACGGGCATTTCGTTCTTGACATCCTGTTACGTCGCCTGCATTGCCAAGGCGATGTCAACAATGCCCAGAATCCACTGCTGCCCCCGTAATGAATGCACTCCAATATGTAATGACTGAGTAATCACATTATTTGCAGTCTCGACTTTATTCTGACGGAGCGGCCGCCCGCATCTGTGCTCCGTCAGTAATTGCCAGGCCGGGGCGGCGAGCAGCGAGCAGCATTTGCATCCCGCACTGGGGAGTTGCATTGCAAATGATTATGCTGAATTGTTTTTGCAACAGGAATGTCCAATCCAATAAAGTTAATGATCTCGAAAGAAAAGGAGGGAGGACGAGGAGGAGGAGGAGGAGGGAGGAAACTAAATCGATTAAAATGCAGATGTTCGCCATCCGACGGAGGCCGTGATGGCGGCGTTGTGTCGATGTAATTAAGCCCTTTTTTTTTTTTTTTTTTACTTTCCAGGAAATCCTTTAGCTTCTGTTTTCGGCTTCATATTTATCACGATGCGTTTCGCTTTAAGACGCACGGAAACAAATAATCATGTGAGTCGTGTCCTCGTCTTATGAGAAGCATCATTATCAACGCTTTGCAGATAACTAACTTACTAACTACTTTACCTAATTGACTGCAATTTACGCACCAATCTACGAGTGAAAACATCCAGTTAATCTCAGTCTTAAGTGAACATGAATATTATCTCAACAGCCCTAAATCACAAAGAACAAGAAGGTGGTAAACCTTGAATAAATAGACCACATATACATTTTAAATAATATAATATAATGCAAATAGTCTGTGTGAAAGACGTGGCTGTTTACCAAGCAAGAAAGACACTATCCAGGTGCATTGTGGGAAATGTTTGTGGACTAAAAGACTCTTCAATGCGTCACAAATGATCCGAACACGTCTCCACTCATGGCTCGTCATAAACCCCTTTGTGACTGTTTGACGTGTAGAAACATTGTTTGCTGCTCTCGTTGAGCGCTTTATGGAACAAACACACATGTGACACGTGTGTGTTTACATGCTGCAGATGCACTGTGGGCCCCGTAGTCTGCAGCACGTTCTTCTATTGTTAAAGGACTTCAGTGTCCAACAGTTTGGCCTGAAATGTGACAATTCATTGTTTAGATTTTGACACGAGACAACACAGTCTGCAACATGTGCAACATACAGGACCGGTGGTGTGCCGGGCTTCTGGCATCCTCTGGTTGTATAGAAGTCTATGAGAAAATGACTCTACTTCTCTCTTGATTTATTACCGACGGTTTGACGGTGAAATTGACGAACTCGATGCTTCAAAGCGTCACGATGACCACGTCCACTTCTTATATACAGTCTGTGATTGTGAATGTAAAACGGGTCAGAACCGCTACAAAATATATAGAATGATGACGTCATCTATAAAAGATATCTTTTATTAACTTTCACGGAAAACTTCTAACTTACTGACAACAAATAAAGTGTTATTTTCCGTGAAACATCACACAAAATGTGATAAACGTTTGCATATTATTTGTGTGGGTTACAGTCGTAATGAAAACGTCTGCAGCTACATTAACTGTGTTCTGGTTCTGTTCAGACTCTGTGCTCTGGGTTCAGGTCAGAGGAAGAACAGGTCTGCAGGGACGACACGTCCATATTAACATTTAACTGAATCCTCCATCTTTCACCGACATTAACTAAACGTTGTTCACGTCCACCATCCACCCCGACCTCTGACCTCTGACCTCTGACCTACGAGCACGCTGTGATACATAAATGTTCCTTTAATCAAAAATAAAAGGTTTCCTGTGAACAAAATCCAGACAGAGACAATTAAGTGATGCATAAATGCAATTTCTATCAGACAAAGTTATTATCTGGTCTAAATACTAAATGGAGCATCAAATGTGGATTCATCCGCCGCTGAAAATAGTCCCCAACAAATGCACTATTTCCACTAGTATGTTTGATAAACAACTAGAGCGACCCGCTGCTTGAGGAAATAACTGATGAAACTATATATTTGTGTGTTTAAAGATGACTTCCTCAGGAGGAACCAATGAGCTTGCAGCTGCAGAGACACAGACAGGAAGTGGGACAGCACTGAGAGACGCACCAACACATGAGAATTAATGACGTGAAGAGAAATATAAAATAACCACCAGAGTTATTCTTTAATTGGGAGAAAAACATGTTCAGTTCTTGCAGCAATAAAAACAACAAACTGTATGAAAACACATTAACAGCTGAATATTCCCTGAAACTGGAATCAGTTTGTATAAAATTGCCTTTTACGTATCATACATCAACATAACACACACACACACACACACGCACCATAAAGTGTACTTTTTGTTGTTTTCACATGTAATTAGCCGGCCTGCGTGATTACCAGGTAAAACAAATGTGTTTTGTTGGCAGCAGATAAATCTGGTCTCAACTCGCCGTAATGACCCGTGTAATTTTTAAGCAGCGCCTACATCGCGGCTCTTTTAACACGTATCATTAGTGGGGTTGTATATTAGATATACATTTCTGTGGCTTAATTTGGTCTCCCAGGAGCACTTGTAATGATGCAGCTGCCGGGTACAGGACACCTTTAATTTATTTATTTTAAATGTTGAGAGTAATTGA
Organism: Pholis gunnellus; assembly: GCF_910591455.1. Classification (NCBI taxonomy): domain Eukaryota; kingdom Metazoa; phylum Chordata; class Actinopteri; order Perciformes; family Pholidae; genus Pholis; species Pholis gunnellus. The sequence goes on from NC_136537.1 coordinate 25,111,989, forward strand.
GTTCTTGAGAGATGTGAGGCGAGCCTGCTGCTGCTGGTGGGGCTTCTTCTTCTGAAAAATGCATTAATTCAACACCGCAATCTGTTGAGGAAAATTAATACGAGGGGAAGCTTCTAATGGGGAGAGGAGAGGAGGAAGAAATGAAGAGAGAGGCAGGAGTTTCTCCTCTAAACTGGGCCTCCTCCACGACAACGAGCTGCGGAGGAGTTGTTTATCTCCCTCTGAAGGGTTATTTATTACAGACAATCAGAGCGGCCTCGCGGCGTCGCGGCAGCTGCAGGTGATGATAGAAATCATTTGTTCTTGCAGATCTCATAACACGCGTCAGAACGGCGTCCTCGATAACAAAACGGTCAATAACGAAGGCGACGAGGGTGGCAGGTGGCGGGGAGAGAGAGCGTGGGCCCGTCCTCTCTGATGATGATGATGATGATGATGATGTCAGGGGAGACATCATCGCCTCGTCTCACCTGTAAACCTTTAAATGGAGCTTTAACGTCTCGCCGCGTCGCTCTTTCACTTCTCTTTAGCTGTTAAACTGATCCTGGAGCAGCAGATCGAGTCTGAAAACACTCCGTACAGTCAGTGTGTGTGTGTGTGTGTGTGAGCAGGTGTTGGTTATAAATAGACTTGTGACAGATGCTGCATGTGAAACATAAAAGACTGAGGAGTTGATATAAAAGTATGAGCAGCTTGAATTCTGTCAGGATTCATTTTCTTGCGTTGAAAGATGAGAACATCCAGAGTCATGAAGTGTGTCTCCTTTTATTACATGTTATAACTGTCATTACATGTTATAACTTGTACTACATGTTATAACGGGAGGAAAGGGGAATGTGTGTGTTGTGTGGTCGTCACACTATCGCGAACACCAGAGTTTGTTGTTTTATTCCGGGGAGAAACTGTTATCTTGAGAGGAAATTAATTATTTCATCCCGTTTGAATTGTGCCATGAATTACACGATGTTTGTCAATTTAAAAGTCGCGAATACGAAAGTTGCATTTTGTTGTAAAAATACGTAAAAACGGAATTAGAAAGACGACACGTCTCTCTCCAAAGCTACATGATGGTGTCACTTGTGTTCTCTCATGCAGGCTGATGATAAACACGTCGGGTAAGATTTGTTCTAGCTAGCTAGCTAGCGAGCCAAGCTAACGGCCGTGTTGGTGACGTACGTTGAGCGTAAATTGCAACGCGATCTCTTAAATTAACAAAAGTGTAATTCGTGGCACAATTCAAACAGGAACAAGAAAACATTTGTCTCTCGCCGTTGAATACTTTACATATTTTACTGTGAACTAATAAGAGCAGGAGGGGGGGGGCTTTGTCTCTCTATTTACAGCACTATAACAACTTTATTATGAAGAGTATATGATTAAAACACACACACACACAACTACAGGTGAACACTATAAACACTTGAATGAGAGCGTAGTGTGTGTTGATGATTGTTGTGCATCACTTTCACATTCAGGTGAATTAACCGACTCATGTTTGTGTTCCTCCTCCAACCAGTCGAGTTTACATCCACGTCGCCGTCGCCTCGTCCTTTTATCCTATTTAGACATTTGTGTGAAATTGTCACAACGAGCATCGATTAATGTCCGCAGTGACCTTTGACTTTCAATTCTAACCGGTTCATCCTCGAGTCCAGGTGGACGTTTGCTCCAAATTTTTAGTAAATTCCTGCAAGAATGGAACAGATGGACCGACGTCATAAAAACCAAACATAAAGCCTTAAAAAACATGTTCTCCAGCTTCCTCTGCTGAAACACTTCAGTCAACCAACTGTTTTATGTTTGATGGAAACCTTAAGTTTAACATACAAACAGCTGCTGTGTGAAAACTGATGACTGGATACTCAAAGAGTGTATATGCAGATCAAGGGGAAGAGAGCAGGGTGTTATGGGTAACCGTACAGAAGGATGAGAAGAGGAAATAATGCAAACCACATCCCAGAATCACAACAAGGTGTTCTGCAAAACGATCGCCAGACTTCCCTCTTTAAACACACGCATGACCAATAAATCTTTGTCTCATCAAAAGCACAAAGCTACACCGAGATCGGATCGACAGTTTTTAAGACCTGTGGCTCAGGAGGCAGAGCGGGTCATCCACTCATTTAAAGTGCGGGGGTTCGATCCCCGGCTTCTGCAGTCTAAATGTATGAATACAAACCATTCAATCCATTGAATGGAGACGAAACTAGGAGCAATAACATGCAGGTAAAAAGCTCTGTATTGAATATATATTATATGACATGATTAGTTTAGTTTTGTCTAAATTCAGATGCTTACATCTTTAAATTCTTGGACTAAAATAGTTTTCTAGTCAAAGTTTGAATTCAGTTCTTTTAGTTTCCAAAGATTCAGACTTTGTCCTCGGCGCTCAGCGTCACGTCGGGGGCCCCGTCACAGACGTCCCGACCCGCCGCGCTGCAGCCTGTTTCAGGGCTGAAGCCTCTCCACGCCGCCGCCCGACCGCGGCGAGAGGGGAGGGCCGGGGCCAGCAGGAGGAAGAGGAGGAGGAGGAGGAGGAGGAGGAGGAGGGTAAGATGCTTCCTCTCTATCTGCCTGGCTGGTTGTTGGCTGGTCGGGGTCCTCGGGGACCGGGCTTTGGACGGAGGCCCAGATCAATGTGACCTAAATTCAAATGCGAATTAGAGGCTGTCAGTAGGAGAGGACACTCTCTGTAAATGAGCTCAGACAGCGCGAGGTCCCCGGAGGACGTGGGAACCGGGGCCCCCGTGTCCGTTGGAGATCTTTAATGAGATCCAAATGGATATGCAGGACCCGGGGCCCCGGCTCCACGCCCTCCTGCAGGCCTGCAGCCAACCGAAGCCGGGATCAGGGAGTGAAGGTGCTTCACGGGGGCCCCCCCCCCAACAGCCTGGCACTCTGGGAACCGGCGGAGGAAAGTCAAGCGGTGCAAACACGTCGGCGCCCAAGTGATTAAAATTCTTCGGCAACGTTTGTGAGATCAGCAGCTCTGAAGAGGGAAGACTTGTGTGAGGAAGAGAAGGCTGCCGGTGTTTAATCCAACTGTTAAACACACTGTGAGTGTTTTCATCTTAAACCGGCGCTGCAGATTAAATCTACAAACAAACTGAATCTAACTTAATCCTTCGTTTTGATCCCCATTAAACCAGTCACACACTTTACAGACCGAACCCGGAGTGTGATTTAAGAATCGGGCCGAATTTCGTGCGTCATTAAATCAACGATCTGTTCGGTAGACGGTCGGTTTGAATTCTGGTCAGAAAGTTTGATCGTCTGTTTGTTTGACAGCTCCTCATTTCTGTGTTTTAATAGTCGTACAATAGTGTTTTAGATGTTGTATTAAACCGTAGTCTGACTCAAGCTTTGTTTGAACTCTGCCGTGATTACGACATTTTCTGGCTTCACTGCGGTGAGTTTAAACTACGCTTCAGTCCGTCTGTATTATCTTCCCGCTCTTCTTACTTTCTCTTCATTGTTACAACACTTCCTTTCTCTTTATTATCAACGTTGCTGAGGAGGCCTGAGGCCGCGTTGTTTAAATAAACTTTATTGGAACTGTCAATCGGTAAAACTGACCGAGGGTTGAGTGTTCGCCTCACGTTGTGGAAGCTTCTCGGCTGGAGGTTTCACTAAAAGGTTGTTCGCTCTGAGGTTGTCAAACTGACTTAAATCAGATTATTGGACACGTTTTGTTAAATGTATGAAAAGTCTTCTGCTGGAGTCTGGAGGACGGACGTCTATGTTGGAACATTTTTGGACAGCGAGGGTTTCATGCAGGAGACCGAAGTTTTCACTTTTTATCTTCAATACTCTTGCAAAGAATTTTTTTTTTTAATAATGTTTAGACATGTAATCAGTAGTTTGTCGAGCTTTGTTTTTTCAGCAGCATATCAGATGTTTTTATTATAGTTTTATCGATCTCAGCCCTCCTCACATCAGGACCTTTGGTGTCACTTTCGAACCCACTGGGTAACCCAGCATGTCTTTCCTTGTGTTCTTATCTTTCTTAATTCCTATACTTTGATCCCTTCATCACTCCTTCATTTCTTCTTTTACTTCCCTCACTTTTCATCTTTACTTTCTGACCTTCTTCGTTCTTCTTTCTTTCCCCAACTGACCTGAAAGCACAAAATGTCTTCCTGTCAGTCAAACTACCGTCTCCTCCGAGTACTTTTACCTCGTTAACCACAGACTTGTACTCGAGTATCCCTGCGTCACGGTATTTATACTACGGTGAAGTATTACTGTGTGTTTTCTCTGAGCTGCAGCCGCCGCTGGCAGCTAAACGATGTGAACAGACCCGCGACTACAATTATGATGAAATCAAAGCAATTTGGTTGTTTCTTTTTGTTTTGAGCGTCTCATTAATACGAGATAAACCGCAGACATCAAAGAGAATCCACAACGACGACTCAAGACGATCCACATTCATTTGTTTCTCTAAATCCCCTCCAAAAAGAAGCGTTCCCGCTAATTGCAGATTTTGATCCGCGGCTCATTTGCATGTCGTGGGGGGGGGGCGGTGAGTTTCTGAGAGTGAAGAAGCTCTGCTTCCTTTCACCTGAGGGCCGACACTGTTACACCTTTCAAAACGGCAGAAACAACATTTGATTAGGGACTAATCACGATTTTCTCTGAACAACACTTTTAATATTTCAGGCTCCTTCTCCGGATGCAAATGAGCGCGGCATTAATCGCATCACACATTAGGAAGTCAGAGCACAGCCGAGCGTTTTTCAGTCTTTTTTCATTGTGTAATTAGGGCCCAAATGTTAATGAATTATGCTAATTCTTAACAATTAGCATATAATATTGGAGACAATCAACAATTAGCATATGCTGCGTTGAAGACAATCAGAAGCTGCTGCAGTCCCACGCCGACGCTCGGCCTGATGTATAGAAGCCGGCCGGCGAGCATGCCGGGGTGATCTGATTACATGCAGAATCAGCATGCTAATTACTGCAGCCTCACCCCCTCACCCCTCTCGGGGTAGAACTCCAACACAAAGAGTGAGGGCGGCGTCGGGATGCTCCGTCTTGTCAGGGTTTTATTTTTACAGGGGTGGACGTCTTGACCTCCACTTCACTTCCTCCAGATGTTTGTCTTTGTTCTCGACCAGAGGAGGAGAAGTTTGTTCACGCCGATTCTCTACGAGGCGACTGAGTCTTGTAAACAAGCAGCTCGTTCACTGGTCTCTTCTGGAGATTCTGCTTCACTTTTCATGTGACACAAAAACAGGTAAAAAGGTAAAAAATACAGCTGCTGGTGAAACTTTTCTCCACCAACCTCCGGCAGGTGACCACAGTTTGTGTCAGACCCAGGTGGCCACCTCTGGGTCTGAAGAGTGAAGCTAATGCTTCATGTCTTTGAAGGCATTGACCGAAGTGGTTTCTGGTAACCCACCGGCTGTCGTCTGATGATGATTTGGCTTTTTATTGATTTAATAATGTTGCAAACTGACCACATTTGAAACAATCTGGTTGTAAACGTCGTCTCTCGACTCCCAACTGCAGTCTCGCATCTCAAGTTGCTAATCCGACCGTAACCAACGAGCAGCGCACTGAAAGTGAGGAAAACAAAAAGAAGAGTTTAAGATAAATGTTAAAAAAGTAAGAAACGTGTAACAAGTAGGAGAACCAGCTCCGTATGCGTTTGACCTCTTCGTGTTGGTTCATGACAAACACCAGGACTCTGTGAGAGACACATGACGGATGCCAGTCTGTCAGACAGCAGGGTGAAGCTCTGAGTTCAGGTTTCTCCTGTTAACAGCAGCAGGGGCCAACAGGGGCCGGGGCCGAGCTCTCAGGGCCACATATCAGGGGACGCTGGTGGGGGGTTTAACTCGGAGGTAATTGAAACGGGGCTTTTGTAAGAATCTGCTTCCAATCCACAGGAGAGAGGGCAAAGAGGGGAAGAATGAGAGTTTTAATGAATGGAGGCCGTCATTAAAATGATAACTATTTCCTCTGAGATCACTTCCAATTTAAATGTGGGGGGGAAAAAGAGAAAAGGCGTAATTGAAAGATCTTTTTTTTCTTCCCCTTCTGCCATTCAAACTGGAAAAATTTGAATCTCGGGGAGAAGAGGGAGATTGTTTGTAGCTATAGCTCACTAGTTCCAATTACTCCTCTTTTCTGCTGCACTTAAAGCCACGAGGGAGACTCCCGACGTTTCAACCCCTCAGACCCAAAAATCACTGACGAGCAGCCGTGTTTTCTTTGGATCGGCAGCGGTCAAAGGGAACAGATCCCTATCAGATAGTGTGGAGGTAGATTGAAACAGACGTGAGAGATGACTTAATTGATAAACAATGAGGCTGAGGCTTTTTTCCCTCAGATTGGCTCATATTAACGGAGCAGCTGCACATACAGTCATATCTCAGGTCCTGACAGTAATTCATCAGCAGATGTGGGTTTTAATCTGCAGCAGGTCAATGTTTCCCTGTTCTGAGTCTCTTTTTCGGTTTTTGTTTGGTTCAAATATTTGGAGCAAATATGAAAATGTCTGTCCATGTTTTGTGTTGCTTTTACACCAACAGGGCCCAAAAACTAAATCAAACGAAGCCTCCACCTTAAAACTCCATCCTCACCTGTGTACAAAAAGCTTGAGATCCATCTTGCTCACCCAAGATAAGAAATGTTTTATATTTATTCATATTTTCAAAATAATTTCACAATCTCAAAGTTTTAAAGTCAATAATTCTTCTTACAAACACCTCAAGAATTTGATGTGTATTAAAGGAAAACAAACCTCTCTGTGGTCGTTAACCTCCAGCTCTAAAGAGTGAAGTCAAAGCTTCATGTGTTAAAGCTGCATTCTCTCTAATGTCCACCAGGGGGCGACTCCTCTGGTTGTATAGAAGTCTATGAGAAAATGACTCTACTTCTCTCTTGATTTATTACCTCAGTAAACATTGTAAACATGAGTTTATGGTCTCAATCTCTAGTTTCAAGTCTTCTTCAATACAGCATGATGTTCATTTAGTAAATGATGGTCCATTTAGAGTCACACAGACCATAAAGCAGGGGATGCTTTAGGGGCGGGGCTACACGGTGATTGACAGGTCTCTACCAGAGACGTGTACGGCGTCTCTACGTCACTCCTCCTCAGTCCACATATGGTCACTTCCTGTTTATTGGTTGCAAAGCTGGTTGATGCCTGCAGGAGGCAGGATATGAAGTGGACTACACCGCGCTCACGCAGCCGGTTCATAATGTGATCGTCACTTTCAGCGTCGGCCTTTACCGACAGAAGTCCTCTAATCTCTTCTCTCCCTTTTTGTCTTCTTGTTCTTCATCCTCCGATGTTTGTTTCCGTCCTGTTTTGCACCAGCTGCATCACGGAAACCTCATCAACACGCCTACTCACTCACTGTGGATTCTCTGAACAAAGAGCGGCTCTATTCAAATATGGGCTCAAATGGATAAGATACATTTAAACGTATCTGCAATCCTGTGCACAGAAGGGTGTTCCTCCCAAAAATCTACCTCGCCTGTGTGAGCTTCTTTCTCTCAGAGTTTGGGTCAGCATCGTACTGCCAACAGTGACAACTAAAGTCCTCTTCAGGACACTTCATACGGTCATCTATCTCGTCCCCAAACATTTACGTTGGTGAATCTGCTGTAAGCGATCAAATACAGGTAAGAACGACATCATATATATATGAAAGATGAGATTTTATACATATATAACAGCACAAACAGCATTAGAGACGATCACAGACATCGTTAAATACATCCAAAGTTTAAGTTCTCTGATCAATTCAGTTAGAAGTTAATGGGATGAAGATTATTGAAATGTATAAATACATAATGTGCTGCGTGAAATAGCACCTTTGCTCTCCTTCCTCGTGATTACTGTTTCATGTCACAGTCTGTAGGAGAGGTCTGCCTCCGCTACAGCCTTTACATCGACCGAGTATTGAATCTAGCAAAACGAAGTAGAACTTCCTCAATAAAGAAGTATGATGAACTGCGATAGAGAGCTGCAGGCATGAGTCCTAAAACCCAGGAATGAGTCTGTGCCTTGTTTTGAATGTGTTTTTGTTTAGATATCTGAAATAAGGTCTGTGTTTAACACAAGCTGAGGATATTTGAAGGTTTAGTTCTATGATGTATAATAGGTCAGTAAATACCACTCTGGTGAGTTTAGAAGCTGTTAAGTGTTTTAAAAAGAGTCAAAAAGAATCTAAATGAGTCGACTTAACATCACTGGAACACTAGTCCTCCTTTAGCTTAGTGGTGGAGACGTGAAGTCACGTGACCGTGTGAGTTCCTTTATAAACTAACGTGAAGTCACGTGACCGCGTGACTTCCTTTATAAACTAACGTGAAGTCACGTGACCGTGGTGGAGTTCCTTTATAAACTAACGTGAAGTCACGTGACCGCGTGACTTCCTTTATAAACTAACGTGAAGTCACGTGACCGTGGTGGAGTTCCTTTATAGACTAACGTGAAGTCACATGACCTTATAAACTAACGTGAAGTCACGTGACCGCGTGAGTTCCTTTATAAACTAACGTGAAGTCACGTGACCTTATAAACTAACGTGAAGTCACGTGACCGCGTGAGTTCCTTTATAAACTAACGTGAAGTCACGTGACCGCGTGAGTTCCTTTATAAACTAACGTGAAGTCACGTGACCGCGTGAGTTCCTTTATAAACTAACGTGAAGTCACGAGACCGCGTGAGTTCCTTTATAAACTAACGTGAAGTCACGTGACCGCGTGAGTTCCTTTATAAACTAACGTGAAGTCATGTGACCGCGTGTTCCTTTATAGACTAACGTGAAGTCACGTGACCGCGTGAGTTCCTTTATAAACTAACGTGAAGTCACGTGACCGCGTGTTCCTTTATAAACTAACGTGAAGTCACGTGACCGCGTGTTCCTTTATAAACTAACGTGAAGTCACGTGACCGCGTGTTCCTTTATAAACTAACGTGAAGTCACGAGACCGCGTGAGTTCCTTTATAAACTAACGTGAAATCACGTGACCGCGTGTTCCTTTATAAACTAACGTGAAGTCACGTGACCGCGTGTTCCTTTATAAACTAACGTGAAGTCACGTGACCGCGTGTTCCTTTATAAACTAACGTGAAGTCACGAGACCGCGTGAGTTCCTTTATAAACTAACGTGAAGTCACGTGACCGCGTGAGTTCCTTTATAAACTAACGTGAAGTCACGTGACCGCGTGTTCCTTTATAAACTAACGTGAAGTCACGTGACCGCGTGTTCCTTTATAAACTAACGTGAAGTCACGTGACCGCGTGTTCCTTTATAAACTAACGTGAAGTCACGAGACCGCGTGAGTTCCTTTATAAACTAACGTGAAATCACGTGACCGCGTGAGTTCCTTTATAAACTAACGTGAAGTCACGTGACCGCGTGAGTTCCTTTATAAACTTTAGCTTTTTACTTCTGCTGATTGTATTCACGCTTCAAAATTGAAATAAAGTGGTTTTCATTGGTGGAGATTGTCCTGCTGGATTAAACGTGTAAATGTCATAATAGCTTGTTTTGACACGGAGATTATTTTCTGCAATAATCCCAAATCCAATGGAAGAAGCCCATTGGCTGTTTGTCGAGGGAGCCAGAGATGCTAACCGACATCGTCGCTGCAGCACTTTCTGAGCTGAGAAATGTGTTCTTGTTGAGACTTTCACCAGAAACACGCACTGATTCCTGCAGTGTTTCTAACATGCGGAGTTCGTGAGTGAGCTAATTGAAAGCCATTATGGGCCACATTATCGTACTGTCACACTGCAGGGACGCAGCTAGCGCTTCGCTCTGCAGTCTGAGCTAAACTCACAGACCTGCACCCGAGTCCAGAATCAGTGTTTACTTCGAGCGTTTACAACATGTTCCAACAGCTGTCAGAGAGAAACCGGCTACGCTACATTACACCCGACAGTCTGACGCAAACACAAATGCGGGAAATGTTGCACGAGATATTATTTACCAGAAAACACGGGACCATCCAAGAATACGTCCAATGAACATGATGCAAGCGGAGCGTCTTCGTATATATTGCTCAATATTCCTCACACAATCGAGAGTTCGGGCGTCGGCGTGTTTATCAAAGAAATGACTGATCATAATATCAGCCTTATTGGTCTCAACAGAAATGCCACAACCATCTTGCAGATTACTCCTTGATGAGGAAAATGCAATTAAAACGTCAAGTGCGTTTTATTAGATTCTACCCACCCTGCAGGGTTTTAGCAGCCCCGGGAGTCCCTGGATGCTCGGTGCGATGGATGGCATATATAGAGCTGCGAGCAACATTAGGAGAGCCGCTGCCAAAATAACAGCCGCTCGCTCCCCCGATGATCCGCCTTTCATCACCGTACAATGCTGAATATGTACATGCAGGACGGCCTGCTGTCTGCAGCCTCGTATGGAAGCTTTATTGTCTCGGTAGAGACGCGTATAGATGGATACTGTTCGGTCTGTAGATGCTCCGTTTTCATTATCTGATTGGAGCCGTGAGAAGATCATTACGGGACTGTATGTTGAATGTGTTAATCTGCAGAAACCTGAAGAAGCTCATTGTTTCAGTGCATAAACGACAGCGTGTTGAAACGTCAGGTTTCACACAGTAACGTCTTCTCTTTATCTCTGCATATATTCATGAAGAAAATATGGGTAATTCAGGAAGCTGTAGCAATTAATTAAAGGTAGAGATTACATATTTCCCTGTGCTTTTGGAAGTACATGTCAGCCGGAGTGTTTTGCAGATCCATGAGATGAATTAAAGTCTGCAGCTCATTTCAAGCAAGAATTTTGTGAACTTAAGCAGTAAAAAGGGAATAAACTTCTGTCTCCTGAGACCAAAGATGTCTCTGAAATCTCTCTCTCTTTAACATGCGATGCTATTACTACAATGCTGAGAATCTCAATTCTGAGATTTAAAATGATCAAAAACAACAACTTTCTGCTAATAATCAATGTAATGCGTCACATTTTATCATTTAGAGATCATTTAGTTCTGAACGTCTTTGATCGCAGAGGATTCATGAGAACACGTCACCATATTCTTCTCACATTGAGGCAAACTGATGAGTCTGTTTGTATGTTTTTGTTTAATATATGATTTGTTTTATTGGTGAGGTATGATATTGGCTCATGAAAGCTTAATGAGAGCTTAATATAAGATCATTTATCAAGAAGAATCGCCTGTGAACGGTGTACATGTGTAGATATTGGATGTGTCGTGTACACTGTATTCATATTGTTTATTTGGTGTATAATCTCATACTATCAGCATTTACTGTACTTAAACGTGCACTATGTATATATTTACTTTTACCTGTAGAGCTTGCTGTGAAGGCTACACGTTTACGAACATATTTCATCTTTATATTACTGTCCTTATGTTTGTACTTTGGTTCGTTGCTAACCTGCATTGTCTCTGAGAGCGACATTTTATTTCCACTTTTTCTACGTTAATGATCTGTTTTGAGGTTTCCTTGTTGAAGTAAAGAGGAAACAGAGTGCGGTTAGTATCTTTAACACAAACATGAGACTTTATTCCACCTGTGCTGTTAAGGTCAAATATTACTCACCAGAAACGTCTTGAAGACAAACTTCGTCCACGCTCACGGAGCGTTTAATGAAGAGGATTTTTCTTTCCAAGACACCGTGAAATACCATTTTTACTCTTTAATGTCGGGTTTAATTTTACATTAATTACTGTGTTGGGTGGATGCAGCGTCATGACCTTTAAAACAGGACTTTGTTTGGTTGCTCTTGATAAGATGACGATGACAGTGGAGCGGGGGGGAAAAAACACAAATAAAAAAAGGAGAAGGAAAATAGATCTTTTTAATGGAGTTTAACAATCGGTCTCTGGTGGACTCATTAGGATGACCAGTTTGACTTATTTTACAGCCACTGGTAATTAGTATCTGCAGGAGTTATAGCTATAATCAGCCAAGTTTTCCCTTTGACTTTCTCTTCGTTAGCCATTAACTTTGGTGCTATACTTGCTCCAGGAAGGCGGTCAAATGTGTAAAAAGACAGCAGCCGTAAAACTAATAAAACTGTAGGGTTCCTTCTGGGGAACTTTAATACTTCCAGCGATATGATAATTCTTTTTACTTCAAAGCAGCCATTAAAAAAAAGGACAATTTTCACTGCCTTTCACCGCCTTGATGGAGCTGTGAAGGCCTTGTTGGATTTGACGGGTATTTTGGGGTAACGGAGCCGGCTCCTGTTGGCTCTTGCAGGGGGTTCAGAGCTTCTGATGAATAACACAGCAGAGAGACGCCGAGTCTCTTCGGTGGGTAAAGACAAATATTTTAAATTGTTTATCAGAGGAAGCATTTTACTGATCAGTAATCCTCCTTATCAAAACAATCCACAGCGGCACACGAGAAAACAATTGTTTTTGGATTATTTTTGGATGTGCTGCATGATTTTAAACACATTATGAGACCTCGTTATTAATACAGAATTGACGAACGAACACTGTTAAAGGGATTAAATAAAATAAAAAGAGACCTTTTCAGCTAAATATTTGAGAATCCCTTCATTATTAATTTTAGGTGTAAATCGATTCACAAAAGGTGGAAAATAAACCTCTAAAAAAACCCAAATTTCACGTGTTTGTCTTTAATTTACAGATTCACGGCCAATCAAATCTTTGCGTGAAGAAGTCAGTGTTGTGTCACAAGCAGCTACACAGATTAGCTTCATGCTAACATCTCCTTCAGCCTGGCTGGATGCTGTTGTGGTCCTCGCTCTTCAGCACCGCTAACAACCTGTTTGCTCACCACAAACTAAACAATACATTTATGTTCAAGTAACATATATGCTAACGTCATCACAAACAGCAGGTGTCTCTGGTGCTTAAAACTAAGTTCAAATAGTTTATCGGTGAATACATCTTCTCTCATTTTCCCTCAATAAACAATCTCACGAGTAAACCGTCGCTGACTCTCACAACAGGATGTTTTAACGTGTCCTGCAGAATTTTAAAGTTTCCACATCATCAGATTTCGTTTTTTTTAAATCAGGTTGGACTTTCAAACACTGTTAAAGGTCGAAAATAGAAACTTCTCCAAGAGCTCATCAAGAGACAACAAGACCTGTCTGAACTCATTTCAGCGTTGTTGTCTTTTTTTTTTTTTTTTATATCCTCCTCTTTTTTTACTGCCCATCTAATGGCTTATTTATTACATTCATTCTTTATAAGCCGGCTCCTGTGTGGCCTCATTACGACTATAGCACTGCTTTGGAATTCCAGGATAATTATGAGCTTCATTGTTTTAATAAGAGTCTCGGTCAGCCCGGATCTCGGCTACATCTTCACAGTTCCCAGCGGGAAGTATATGAGGGCAGCACCAGCGCCGGACAGATGGAATCAGACGCACTGCAGGTAAATATTTATACGCCGCCGTGTGAAGGAGGATACTTGAACCTCATCAACTGTCTTGTAAAAAAAAGTGGCGTGATGTAAATCTATGCGGCTGTACATCCACCGCCCTTAATAAGTCTGTGATGCAACCTCAGCTCGTCTGCTGCGTCTTAAATCAAAGCTTTTCTTCTCATCGGGAGGAAATGCTCGGAAAGTCTTTGGATTTTATCAAAATTTTGCATTTCCTTATTTTGCATTTATTTCTCTGCCGTTATATTCTGTGTAAATGATTCTTCTGACATGTTGGAAATAATCTGAAGTCGTATGTCAACACACGTCCATCGTGTTGCATCGAGTATAAAAGAGAAGACGCACAAACAAACGGTAGTAAACCGACACTCTGCTGGAGAGCTGAAGTATTCAGTATTAAAAAAGAGAAGAATGTGTTTCGTACTTACATATTAGCAACGATCCAACTTATTTCAAGTTATCCTTAATAAGTATTGTATATGTTTTTGTTGTTTTTTAATCCTTTTGTTGTTTTTTTCTCTAAGATACTGTAACGGTAAAATTTCCCGCTGGCATTGACAAAGCATCCATCCATCCATTTATCCATCCATCTATCCATTCATTCATCCATTTATCCATCCATTTATCCATTCATCCATCCATCCATCCATTTATCCTTCCATTCATCCATCCATTCATCCATTTATCCATCCATCCATCCATTTATCCATCCATTTATCCATTCATCCATCCATCCATCCATCCATCCATTTATCCTTCCATTCATCCATCCATTTATCCATCCATCTATCCATTTATCCATTCATCCATCCATCCATTCATCCATCCATCTACTCATCCATCCATCTATTCATCCATCCATTCATCCATCCATCCATTCATCCATCCATCTACCCATCCATCCATCCATCCATTTATCCATCCATCCATTCATTAATTCATTAATTCACCTTGAAATGAAACATATCAGCCGTTATAATCCATAATATATAAAATCCTCGACAGCAAACTGATCTTTATGTTGTTTTAACCTCAGATCAGCAGAACGTCACCTCGAGCTGAACTCTTCTCTGGTTTCTGGTTCAGATGTGTAGATTGTATTTAGCTAACATGCTCCTGCCACCGAGGGGGGGGGGGGGTTAGCGGGGGGGGGTCAAAGGTCATAAAATGTGCAGCTGTCTGCAATGCCACACACCGTTGCACTCCCCCCCCCCCCCCCACTAGATGTGGAGTGCTGCATTAAAGGTAATGTACATCCAAACAGCCCGGCGGGTTGTAACCTCGCTGCTCCCTGAGGAAGACGCTCTGCGGTAAACGCTCCTTGGCGTTGAAGGACGCCGCCCGTTGTTGTCCGTGATGGAAAGCCTGAAACATCACAGAGAGGCGAGTGTTGCACACGAGCTCGGTGGCCTTTATCATCAAATCCACTACTCGCAGCGAGCGAGACGCTCAGCAGAGGCCGTCTCTGAGTGGATAATGGACACGAGCCAGTTGCCCCGAGAATCCATTTGTGCCCTCCGTGATGCTGCTCGTCTGTCCTCCGGAGACATCTCAGGAGGACAGACGAGCCTCCGTCACTCCAACTCTCCATTCTGATCCAAATATCATCACCTGAAGCAGAATCATTTAAAGGCAAACACGTTTACCCTGAAGACCGGTAGTTCATCTGAACAGGAGCCGCAGAGCACAGAATAGACCAACACGTGAACGGATGCTGATCACGGAGCTGCTCATCAGATGCGTTCATGTTTGTGGGAACTAAAAGGTTTCATCTGCAGCTGAATGCAGCGGCCATCTTGAAGCTACGTGGCCTCTGAAACCACAACAGTTAATCTGCTTGCATTTAATTTAAGCATATTTATCCATTTATTTATTATTATTTATTATTTGACCAAGTCAGCGAGCAACACGAATAGTTTTTAAACTCTTTTTTTCAAGCATCACGTAAAAACATTTCTATCTCAAAGACTTTGTGTTTGTTCCACAGAGTTCCACTCCCGTCTTTGATCTTTTATCTGTTCAAACACTTTCATGTCTAAACATTTTCTTTCGTCATTTTAAATGTAAAATTCTTCCCACTTTTATTAATTTTTTCTGTTTTTATTTACACTTTGAGCTCCATAGTCTGTATGAAATGTGCTGTAAATAAAGATTATGATTGTGATTATATACGCAGACGTCTGATGGAACCGGTAGTTATGCTGAACCAGGCTGTAACTTCCTGCGTATTCGTTCTGCAGCATAATAATCGTAGGTTGATGCACGCAACGCGTATCCGAAGTTCACGAGAGCGACTTCTGCACGGAAACCTTTAGCCGTTTAGCATCGTGTGCTACAAGAGGAAACATTTGAAGTCATGACTCACAGCACAAGAGATGCTTTTCAGCTTTAAAGCTTTAAATAAATAATACAGATTGTTGTATTTCTCTATAATCCTACATTTATTGTCCAGCGCTTTGTATTTTGAGACACTTATCTACTTTTTTAACCGTCATAAAATGTATTTTATTGTTCTTGGACGAGAGAGGATAGTTATTTTAAATGTAGTTTGTACGTCCTCCTAAACGAGATATTCTGTGTTTTCACAGGAAGTAGAGTTTTATTGTCTCAAGAATACAAACACGTTGACTTCCTGTTCATCGTCTGGACTTCTCCTGTGAAGGTTAAAAACGATCTCGTTTAATAAACAGAACTACAGGTGAGAGGAGACGTATGTATGTTATATATTTCGGGGTGAACTCTCCCTCAGAGAGCGTTCTCTCAGCGTTCTATCGAGGATACTTTGGCAGCTTGTTGTGTTTTTTTGCCAAGAAACAAAGCGTTTGGATTTTGATTACGAGGTGGATTCATGGAGACGATACCCGAGTGTAAACGTGTCTCTGTCTGAGTTCTGAACATGAGAATAGTTCTTTGTGTGAGATACCTCCAGGTGTTTGTTTCTCTGCCACGTCGCTGCACAACGAGACGTACGGAAGAGAAACGCTGCTGCAGCTCCGAGGCCACACGGCGTTCTGCGCTTCACTTTGAAAACAGAATATAATCAAAGAATAAATGACGATGTTTCATTATAGACTAAGACTAAACTCTGCAGTCTGTCACGTTATTAAAATCAACTCCACATTTACCAGCTGCAACGTTACAGTGATGAACACATGAATGCATCAATAATTACAATACAATGTCCGGCGCAAGCAATCCTCTTTTCTTTATATATAAATATATAAAGATATATTTTGTCCTTGAAACAGGTTGTAAACATGAATTATTAAACCATGTGAGCGTGTTGGAGGTGAGAGGCAGATCGAATAGAATCCATCTGAATCATGAACACTTCCTGTTTACATTTCATCTGAGGGTGCAAAGCGAGCTTCAGGCTTCTGGACCATGAAGAAGAACCGTCGCCTCACGTGATGACGACGTGTCCGTGATGTGAGCGCAGCTTCAGCTCCTCCTGCAGCCTCCGGCACACCTTCTGGACTTTAAGGAACATTTTCACTTCTTTTATGTGTTTGTGTTGTTTTGTTCTTCAGGTTGTTATCTTTGTTTTTATGTATTTTTTTTATGTACGCTGTCATTTTGATCAGCACCGCCTTGTAAAAGAGATTTAAAATCTCAATGGGATTATCCGGGATAAATAAAGGTTAAATAATATAAAAAGAATACGTGAACAGAGCAGTGCAGTAAAGTACATCATCTGATGATGAAGTGTCGTCACTTCACTTACTTAACGTTTCGTAGCGCTGACAGGTCAGCGGGCCTGTGATGTCAGTGTGTGGCCCGTTTCCGTCTACTTTATGGCATTTTGTTTTCCATCGGAGGAGGAGGAGGAGGGGGAGGAGGGGGGGGAGGAAGAGGAGGGGGAGGAGGAGGAAGAGGAGGGGGGGCATCATCTCCAGCGCCCCGGCCATAAATCTGCGACTCTACCGGAGCATCTTCATCCAAGACCGCCGCGGTGCCGCTGTCCAAAACATCTCCCCGACCGCTCGCTCTGGGCAGGTGCCAGTGATTTTTTTTTTTGGTCTGCTGAGATCATTAAGGTATTAGTTACCCCCCCCCCCCCCCCCCTCATTAAACATGCTGAATCCATTTGTTTAGCAAGCAGCTGAGGGAGCGATGCAGAGCTCACCCAGGCTGGGGATTGATTTATTAACACTGATTTCTGCCTCTGAGACCGTCGCGATGATGATCGCTCCGCCTCAGGAATGTCGATGGAGACGAGGAGGGTTCACCTCGCCTCAGACGGACGTTAATGGACGGTTAATGTGAAGGACGCAGAATAAATCTAGCAGTCAAAACAGGCCGAATGTTTCTGCTGAACTGCCAACAACACGTGTGGAAGCCCAACGCTGCCGGGAACGGCACGAAAAGACCTTTGTTACACCGTGAGGAGCTGAGATCACACTTCACTAAGTTAAAATCAGAATAAGTCAACTTTATCGTTTGCAATTTATTCAATATTCCACTATTATTCCAAATATGACAATATTAGGAATTGAATCGGGGAATTGTGAACAGTCCTTTGGATATTCTGAAGTAGTCCTGATTGTGATGAAGACGTGTTGGATAGAACATGTTGTTCTTCAGGTTTCAGCAGCGTTCTCCCGTCATGTGTACAGAGAGATGCTAATGCTAACGCTAATGAGTGTGCACTTCCTGTTGTACAGACTGTGAAGCCCTCTGAGGCAGATTTGTGATTTTGGGCTAAACAAATAAATTAAATTAAATGAATGTAAACGGTGATATTCATGGAATACACATTTTTATTTGCCATGTAAACAACTGAGTAGAAATATTGTCTTTAACCATTAATTTCTATGTCTGGACATAAATATATATGAATACAAATATAATGAAACATAATTGTTATGAACTTTCGCATAATTTTTACTTAATAAATCTTATTCTGACTTTATACTTTGAGTTTCAGAAGTTTACATGATATGAACTTTTCAGAGTCAAAATTAATGAAACATGAAGTCATAATCAATTTAAAACGTTGCCTTTAATATTTAAATTTGTATCCAATCAAAGTTGTGAATCTTTCCTCGGCGCTGTTAGTCTTCCATACTCACTCGCGGGTCCATCTGGAGAAGGTGTTTACAGTCGGACTGTCAGGAGAGATGCTACGACATGAGCGATGAAACGCTATCTGCGCGCTGCAGCCACAGATGTTTGTGCGATATTATCTTGGAGGGCTGGAGGTGCCCAGCTGTCTCTGCTGATTCTTCTCTCCTCCGTTACAGTCCGAGCTCTCAGATATGTTTTTATGATGAATCTACATATTTCCTCTCTCCGGGGGGACACACATTATTGGGAAGCACTCGATCTCTGCCTCCATTTCCTGTCGGCTCTAATAGCTTCCAGGTGAGAGGTGTTCCCCGGCCCTCGCCTGGGAATGCTTATTAAAACTGTTTTCCTATTGATACAGTTGGTTTGATACTTACCAGATTTGACAAAGTAAAGATCTCATGTTTGGCGTAATATTACAAGGGAAACATAAGTGAGTTATTTGGCCTCGACGTGCTGGAAACGTGACGTTGTTAAAGCGCAGGCCCTGAAACCTGAGACTGTGGGGGGGGGGGGGGGGGGGAGTCCCTCGGCCGCATTTGGTTTTCATTATTTATTTTATTTTTTTGCTCGAAGAAATTTAACAATAGCACCCAGGGATTAAGTCATGGTGCAGGTCGCGGCCAAGCCAAACATCCTGCCTCCTCCAGAAAAATGAAGACAGATGAAGAAGGGAAGCAGGTGTAAAGTGTACTCTAGTGCTTCGCCTCTTTGTCCTCTCCGGGAGGTGTTGTGTGCACAAAGTCTGTCCTCCAAAATCAACTCGCCCGAGCACTGAAGAGGTGAGGAAGAGGAGGAGGAAGAGGAGGAGGAGGAGGAAACATTTTCCTTATTCCTGCACATACTGAACACTTTTCATGGGAACTGTTAAAGGATCTGATGGTGTGTTTAACGGGAGGGGAGTCTGCACCCGCCTCTCTATTTATTAGGCTTGTTTCATACGTGTGTGTGTGTGTGTGGCCTGTTAAGCATGAAGAGTTGGATTTATGTTTCAGGGTCTTGTGGTACCAAGATGGTTCAGGGTCACGGCGACACACACAAAGTATAAATGTGTACGCATTGCTTATTTATGGCCTGTACTATACGTGAGTATCATGTTTTTAGAAGTGCAACCAGGCGGCAACCTCCGGTTCTGCAGAATGAAGCCGATTTTGAAGCGTTTTAAAAGCTGCATTCTCTCGAGTGTCCACCAGGGGGCGACTCCTCTGGTTGTATAGAAGTCTATGAGAAAATGACTCTACTTCTCTCTTGATTTATTACCTCAGTAAACATTGTAAACATGAGTTTATGGTCTCAATCTCTAGTTTCAAGTCTTCTTCAATACAGCATGATGTTCATTTAGTAGATGATGGTCCATTTAGAGTCACACAGACCATAAAGCAGGGGATGCTTTAGGGGCGGGGCTACACAGTGATTGACAGGTCTCTACCAGAGACGTATACGGCGTCTCTACGTCACTCCTCCTCAGTCCACATATGGTCACTTCCTGTTCACCAGGAAAAAAAGCCAAGATGGCGACGGCAAAATCGCAGAACTCGAAGCTTCAAAACATCCACAAACCAATGAGTGACGTCACCATGACTACGTCCACTTCTTCTAGTCTGTGAGTGCAACTGATGACGGCCGGTTCAAGTTATCTTTGTTGTTGTTTTGTTATTGCAACAAGACTCCTACTGACGAAATACATCTTTACGAAATGTAAATCTATATCGTCATCAGTAATTTCCTGAAACAGCTTTAGTTTTTATCAAACAAACAGGAAGAAGAAGTGCATTTGTTGGGGACTATTTTCAGTGGCGGATTGATCCACATTTGGTCCTGGATGAGTATTTGGGGCAGCAGAGACCCGACTGTTCCTGAACCAGGTCTGTCAGAGTCCTGCTTAGCTCTGCATAGTTGGTTTCAGGCGTCCCACTTAGCGATGAACAAACTGCTGGCCCTCTCTCCCTCTCTCTCTCTCTCTCTCTCTCTCTCTGAGATATTCTCTCTCTATTGACGGAGTCCATGTTGAGCAACACATGGTTTTCGATGGACCCACATCATATTTCCAAACCTCATCCAGAACCTTGTCCTTTCACAGGAAAACGAGGCTGGCGAGCGTGAACCTCCTGGACTAGTGATTTACGTACCTTCTCCAGATCCGAGCCCAGTTGGCGAGGAGCTCCGGTGTCATCACGAGGGCCGGGCCGGGGGCTCTTCCTGTGTGAGATGACTTACAGCCCCCCCACCCCCCCCACCCTGTCAGTCCTGAACACTGCTTTATAACAACACACACACACACACACACAGAAAAATCCAAAACTGGGCCTGCAGTCGTATCACAATGACATCATCACCTCACAGGAAACGGTCTAATTCTTTAAGAGCGCAGATGTACGGAGAGCAGCAGTGACATAATAACTCCATTCCACTCGCCCCAAACCAAACACACCTGCACTCGCTCTGTAGTACCTCTTCAACCGACGGATTAAGAAATACTTCAACGATTACTGAAACCAAAACATCCACAGATACGTTTGACCTTCTCCCCTCCCGTAGCTCGCTGCAGATGCTGCGAAAACAAATCAATCCCAGATTAATTTAAACATGACATAAGAGTCTAAATGTACACTTATTATTGACTGTTATTACTGTTGTATGACAGTTGTTATGATGACATACTATACTCTAACTTTTGAATGAAATACTATAGTACGGCCTTTTGTGACAAAAGGTACTGTGAGTTTTTTAATGGCATGCTATAATAAATCTTGAGTTTTAAATGGTATACTATTTAATGACATTGTGATGACATGCTATAAACTATTACTATAGTAAGTGGAGAAAAGGCATAAATATGTTTGTCAAAAGAATTGTACAAAATTGAGAAAGAAGTCATAGTATAGGATGTCAAACCAACGAATTAAAAATGTTGAAAAAAGTCAAGTGAATAAGAGTTCAGTGTTCAGCTCTTCTTCTCTCTGTGAATAAGAGTTGTTCAGTGTTCAGCTCTTCTTCTCTCTGTGAATAAGAGTCGGTTGATGTTCAGCTCTTCTTCTCTCTGTGAATAAGAGTCGGTTGATGTTCAGCTCTTCTTCTCTCTGTGAATAAGAGCCGGTTGATGTTCAGCTCTTCCAGCAGGAGTTGTTGGCTGATGCTGTGTGGACTCGGGGAGGGTCAGAGGTTTTTCTTTGGGAGTTTTGCTGCCGTAGCCTCGGGCGTCGCTCTGCGCTAACGAGCGCTGCGTTTTCAAGAAACCGAGTCCACAGCTCATCAAGGCTGGTGCTGACGGTGGAGTGGAAGTTAATTGTGCCTGTAACGGAGCTTCAGCAGGCCCGATGCTGCCAACAACCCCCCCCCCCCCCCCCTCTCTGCTGCAGTCTCTGATACCGGCCCGTTCTGGTCCTCCATGATGGAAACCAGACTTCCTGCTCAGAACTACAGGCCTGATAAAGACCACTGCTGACCTTCAGACTTTAAAAAGCACTTATCACACTCTGAGAGGAAAGTTTTCTTCTACCTCTGCCAGTCACACACACACTTCCCTCATTTCAGAGGCTGCTGTTGCCTTCCTGCCCTCCTTCATGCATCACCTGACCTCTACCGGGTCCCAGTGTCTCAACTAGCTCTCTAACAGATGTATCTGTCACTCACAAGTTATCTATTTGTCCCAGTCTTATATAACATTTCACTGCCTTCATGGACAAAACATCAGTGAAGTTTCTATTAAAAAAAAGTGAAAGAATTTAACCAAATATCTGGAAAATCAGCTAAATAGAAATACATTGCTTTAATGTTGTGATTGATGTTCAGATTCAGTGTCTCTCTAACATTACAGAACAGATCTGAATCAAAACTCTCCTCCGTCTCCTTTCATAACTCAGAGACATGAGAGACGTATAGATATCATTCAGTCTGACTTTCCGAGGATGTCGTTATCTCTGATGTCCGTCCTGAATAAACGTCCATAAATCCACTTTGAAATCACAGCAGATGCTGCAGAACCTGCCTGAGAAACATCATGTTTTAAAGTTCTCTTCAGTGTTAAAGTTCGTCTGTAGATCGACGTGTTCGCTGCAGACGGGAGCTCATCAAAGCTCATTCGGCTCACTTGTAATGGAGATAAAGTGACTCGAGGTGAACGAGTAGAGGCAACAAACCACTGGAGTCTGCATCACATTGGTTCTTCAACAGGCCTGTTTGTTCTGTTAACAATTAACATATTTCTGTTAGATCAGTAAAAACTGTTTTGATTTAGTCCATTTTAAGACAATAGTCAAATTTTACTCGAAACCAATTTTTTTTTTAAACACATTAAAGTACAAGGATGTTGCTCCAGATGGGAATTAAATTACTGACCAGTGCTTCAGACTCAGACTCTGGTTTTTAGCTTCCCTGTAAAATCTGCTCAACGTCAGAAAGTTTCCCGGTAAAAAAACGTGACTCTGCAGTCGTCATCAGTTCATAAAACCTGTCCGTCTGTAAACGTCTGTTTGTGGTCTCGTGGATATTTCTGACTGTCAACACGAGCCTCCGTGTAAACCTCCTGAATCTGGTCCTCCACGCAGACCTTCACGTGGTTCTCTTTAAGTCCGGCTGATGTCTTTACCTTCAGTCAGAGCTCCGTCTTCACCGTCCTCCGCCAGCAGCTTCATCATTTCATCATTATAGAATATTTCTGCTGGATGTTGGAAAGGTTTGGTAGTTTTTTTTGTCCCGCCGAGTCCTTCGGTCTCTCCAGGTGAACAGCCTAATTTAAGCTCAATGACACATTGAGTCTAAAGAAAACGTTCATATTCTTCACACTTCTCCACCTTTCTTACTTTGATCTTGTGGATGTCAGCTAAATGTTCCTCGTTAATTCATTACATGGACTTAAACTGCTTTTGGCAAATTAATTAACATTTAAAAAAGAAGATGAATTAACTTTATAATGATGCCGATGTGTAAGAAGTCTGAGTTCATGCTTTGTTAGTTCTCTCCGCTAAAAGACAAGCAAACAACTTTTAAAATGTTTGTTTTCTGAATGGAGTTTGGGTCGATCTGTGCTTCTATGCTAACATTGTAGCAGCTCCAGCAACACTCAACATAACGTCATAAATACGGCAACGGTGGTATTTTATGTACTTTGGTTTGTACACACAGAGTTCTTGTTACACTTGGCCTCTTTGCATTGACTTGTAATCACGTTGTGACTCTTCAACTTAAACTCCACATTCAACATGACACATTTCAACCTTTTTACAAACAGACTCGTGACCGCTGAGAGTTCAAGCCAAATGTAATCTTTATTAGACTGTTTCTGTACAAAAAGCACTGGATCACAGGAAAAAAAACAAAAAAAAGACATGCATCTATTTACAGCATGGCCAGAGACAGGAAAAGAAAGAAAGCTTTAGTTTGTATTCTAAAGACATTAATTAAACATTGTGCTTTGATATACTTTGATGATATATTTCATATTTCACAAAGATGCAGTACCTCTGCCCTCTTTCACATTGAAGTAAAACATCGAAAAAAGTATATTTGCAGTTTTTTTAAAACCTCGGCTGAAAACCAAGACGGTGAGAAGCAAACTTTCTACAACTGTGACCGAAATAAAATAAAAAACGTTACAGCGAGCTGTTCGAAAGGTGGAGACGGAAATGTTCACGTTGAGACTGAAACGTCGAGGGCGAGGTGTGACTGCTCACCGGCTGCGTTTCATTAGTGTCGCTGAAAGAAATGGCTTTTCCTAAAGACACTGGACAGACGTTCAACCACCAGCTGGCTGATGTTGTGCAGAGACTGACGTCCTGCTGGATTTGCATAAAGTCAAAAAAGTTGAATCTGTCCAAACTTCAGATTCCTTCCCTCACGTCAAAGTTTAGAGATAAGTTAGTTCACGTCTTCTTTTCATATTCTTGTAGAAACATTGTCTCGTGAATTTACAGATTTCTGAAACTGTTCTGATAGTTTTCTTATAAAAGAAAAGAGATTCTGATCTTAAAGAGACGAAGAGTTTATATCAGTTTAATTCTGAGATATGAACACAAAGTTGTCAAAATTGCAAGATGAGATATGTAAGATGTTTATTTTTGTTTTTATTTGAAATATAAATCTAGAATTTTCTCATTAATATGAAATTCAGATCTTTTAATTATGACATTTTATTTTTACTATAACACATCGAAATTATGAGCTTCGTGTAATTTCATATCCAAATCTTGTAAATGAATAATGCATTTTATTGTCATTTCTTGTGTTTGTGAGATGTTAAATTATATTTACGTGCCGTAGAAGTAATATTTAAAGATCGTGAACGAGGAGCGCTTCTGTAGTAACGTCCCAGATGGTGTTGTAGTACCTTCCTGTGTGGTTTGGGGGCGCTGTGCGTTGCTGTTTGGAAGGCTAACTGCTAACTGCTAACGTTTTCTCTTTCAGGTCAGTGCTGATGATGCAAACTTTGTTTTTTTGGGGAACCTGAGGGACGAACGTCTGGTACAAAACAAAGAAGGCCTCACAGTTTGACTGGAGACTTAAATAAAAAACAATCCGCTGCAGAACTCAAACTTTGTCAAACAAAGAGAAGTTGTCGATCGTAAGGCATCAAAAACACGACTTCTAGTTCTTTTGATTCTTCCAAACGTTTTGATCACAGAACAGGAACACAGTTGCATAAGTAAAAGATCCAGATTGTGTGCGACGACGAGGACGGAACCACCAACAACAACACCGACATCCATGGAAGTTTCCTTGAGATCAGTGAACCCAAAAAACGTTAAGTTTAAAAATCTGCTGCCTGTTTTTAAATCGTTCATTCTCACGAAAAAAAAAACACAAAGACGAGAGGATCGGGTCTAATATTAAGATGGATAAAACACCGAAAGCAAGAGAAACGCTCGGTCCAAAAGTAAAGACTGGAGGAATATTATGATCGTTATAAGCTTCTGAAATATAAAAATTTCACATGACGAGGATTTTTTTGCCGTTTCCTCAACGGCAGGAAAAAAAAACCATATCGGTGCATATCGTTCTTGCTTTCGTCTTTTTTTGTTACTTTTAGCTTTTTTTCTTCTTTTTGCTAAGATGCATTGCTCTTCATTAAGTGCCCCAACAAAGAAATAGTGCATTAAGAAATAACCATGATTATACATTTCACAATAATACACAGAAGGACGAGAAGAACCAGGGGAAACACAAATGATGCTGTTTACAAAAAGTTAAATATCATATCGTAAAAGCATTTTTATACAAAAGTGATGAAAGCGTTTTTTAGTTTTTTTTGCGTCCTGCTTTCAAAAACAGGGTGACCATGTCGTGACGTGTTTTTTTGTTTGTTTTGTTTTTACAAAAGGGTTAATTCCTCTCACTTGTTCACTCTTTTTACAATATCTAAAAGGTATTAAGACATCAAATGTGTTTACATATATATATTTGAGACTATCATTCAGGCCTAAAATCACAAAAGGAACTCCCCCAAAAACATACTTTTTATAAATACATATAAAATAAGCACAATCAGAAGAATAACAAGAGAATCTGGTACCTAAATGTGATTAAAACGGCTGCAAGCTTTTTCTGGTTAAAATCTACCACTCAACACACCTGAAACAGAACTATTGTACTGGATTAAAAAATAAAATGAGAGACGTCCAAACAAAGAAATAAAAAATTATAAAAAACAAGAATAAAAAGTTGGGCCGCCTCAACTCGATTCCGTTATTGTAACGTTTGTTCTTCTCTCTGCAGGACGTTTGATTCTTTCTTTAGAAAATTACTGCATTCTCCTCCTTTTAGAATATGAGACGAACTTTGTTAAACGCTAGAAGATGTGATTTTGATCTTTAGGGGGGGGGGGGGCACTGGGAAGATTTCTGATTGAAAATCTAGAACCCGTCTGACGGGTTCTAGATTTAAATAAGAGGTTTTTTTCCTGGTTTTCTGGACTCGGTCCGACTCAGATTCAGAATCCACCGAGAGCTTCTGATCCGGCGAGAGAAATATTTAGTGAAGAGACGAAAGACCTTCAACCGAAACCAAAAACACATTCCAACCAAAACACAGTTATACTGTGGTTCCACACATCATATGGGACCTGAATCGCTGCTTTGTATATTTTAGCTCATTTACTACAAAACCAAATAAGAGAATATTTATGTATTGTTGCGTGATGTTTAAAAAGGTGCAGAATGAACTTCGTTGTGACGCAACAATAAGAAAAGTAAAAGTAGACGAAATGTCGACAAATTAATTTTCTCTCTGCAGGTTGATTTTCCATTGAAATAAATAAATACAATTAATTATTTAAATAATCAATTTGGAATAAATCAATTAAAACATGCAGAAACACTAAGTTTAAATTTGAGTGATGTCTGCACATTTTAACATTTTATCTTCCTCCATTGGTTTCCACTCATTTCCACTCGCCTCGTGTGTGTAATCCATCACAGTGAACACAGAGTCTGTCTGCAGTTGTTCTTTTTTGGGTTGATTTACAATATGTTTAAATAAATTGTTTGTGTTTTCTCCTCATGTCATTTGAGTGACAAATTTAAGTTTTTCAAATTGAATTAAGTTGAATAAAGTTTGTGTCAAAGCTCCATTCTTCTTCTTCTTCTTAATTCAGTTCTGTTACCTCACTTGAACCAATCAGAGTCAGGCTTCAGGATGTTTAGTTGCGTAAAACGTTCAAATGTAATTAAATGAGATAATTTCTTTATTATTGAGTCTTCAACACCTGACTTCAGGATCTGGTCTCAGTTTCAGGTCCATAAAGAACTCCATTTAAGTGAAGATGGATTTTAACAATAAATAAAGTAGTAACAGTGGTTCCTGTGATAGATTACACAACATGTATCATTATTTGATATTATATAGAGATAAAGGAAATGAGAATATTTATCAGTGATTTGTACTAAATGACTAAAATATAGAAGCGCACCGGCCCTTTAATTCTGACCAGCTCAAACCGGATTGACTTGTTAGCCAATGAGTGACCAGAAGCTCCCGGTGGACACGCCTCCTTCCTGTCTCACAGTGGTTCAAACTGATCCGACCTGTTTTAGTCTCCACAGACTTCTGAAGTCAAACACAACTAATACTCAACACAACATGTAGTACACACACTGCAGACACACACACTCCCCCCCCCCCCCCCCCCAGTCCCCCCCCCCGATGACGTCGACTGGCGGTCAAATTATTCGATGAAGAGTCAAACTTTGTCTTCTGCTGCAGTGGTGGATTGTGGGTCGGTCGAGGGGATGATGCGAAGGTTCTTTTTTTTGTGTGGCATGTCAGGTGGGCGGGGCCATCAGTGGTTGGGGGGGCGTTGGGAGGGGGGGGGGCGGTGGTCTGACGGTATCTGGTAACCCTCCTCACATTGGGGGGACGATGAGACCTGCCATAGCTGAGAGACGACCAGACAAAACACTCAGTTTGATTTCTCTGAACGACAGAAACAAAACAATCAGAAGCAGAAATGAACTCGTCTCTCTGCTGAATGTCAGAGAAACAAATGTGGACGAAAGGCTCCGTCTCTCCGCAGACAAAGAAGAAGAACCTTCACCGCAAGAAGTTTCATCTCATCAAGTCATTCTGGTCATCATTGAGCCCGAAAAGTTCAGTTTTCTTAAAACAAGTTCATTCAAATGGGACACCATAGAGTATCAGTGTGTTACGTTTATTTAATTAACGCTGCACCGCGTAGCGTTAGCTTCATTACCAACATTGATGTTCAAATTCAACATTCAAAAGCTCTCTTGTGTTTAAATCTGGTATTTGCAAACTCTTTTTAACGTTAGCTGTTAGCTCCGTTAGCCAAGCAGGACTGTGCTGCCCACCGGCTGCTAACGGCTAACAGCTAACGTTGAGGGTCTGGTGACTAGAGAGCATGAACGCTGGTCTCTAGATCGCATCCATAAAGATAAGTCCTCATTCCAACTTTTACAAAATCAGTCGCACCCTGGACCATCAGGAAACAGACTATCGTATGAAGTTACATTGTTGATATTATTGAACCCTAAAACGTTATCTTCCTAAAAAGATAAACTTGTTTTTGTACTTGTAGTCCTCCAAAGTCCTCTCAACCTCAGCATCCCGACCTCATAAAGATGTGACTATCTAGTATTTATATTTGTATTTGTATATTTGTAGAGCGCCGCCATCGTATCGATTATAAGGAAACAATGACGACATGAATACTTCTTAAAAACACCTTAAAAGAATTAAATTAACTTAGTTTTCCATCATCAAACATCAGTAAATAAATCCATCTACTGATGGTCCCGACCTCAACATGAAGAATTTAAATGTATGAAAAATCTCAAAATGAGATTTTTATTAGAATTCTTCTTGAGAAAATAAGACTTCAGAATTGTTGAACATGAATAGAAATGTTCTTAAGCTTCACAAAGATCAACAGAAGTTACAAAGAAACCAGGTTTCCTTTAATTCATGACACCAAACGTATAATAACTGTCTCTTTGTGTTTATTTTAAGGGCTTTTTGGCCAAAATATTTCAACTTTCATCTATTATTTTACGTCTGTTTTCCCCCTTTTTTTTTGCACGAACATTCCTGAAGCATGTTGTTGTTGTTAGCGTCTGAAGCACGTTGAATTATTAGATGTTTGTCATCATCAGGACTCAGCGAGGGACAAACATTATTTAATAAGATGAATAAAACACCAGAAAAGTTATGGATCAACTTTGACCTCCGAGTGTCAAACAGCAGGTTCTTCACATGTAACAAATAAAGAGTTATTATCATTACGGGGGGGCGAGGGTGGGGGGGTGCTGACAGGCGGGAGTGGGGGGGTTGTGGGTGGGGGGGTGGGATGCTCACCCTGGAGGTTGCTGCCATTGTTGGTGGTGCAGGTGGGGGGCGGGGAGGTCTGTGGCCGCACGACGGGGGCGAAGGCGCTCTTCTGTTTGACTGCAGAAACCATATGGACAGGAGAGAATGAATAAGGGCCTATGGGAGCAGAGGAAGAGAGAGGAGGAGGTGAGGAGGGGAGGAGGAGTCCTACAGGAGGAGGTGACGGTATATAAACCAGCAGGCAGACAGTGATATCGGATGGAGATGAATCATGCAGGAGGAGGGGGGGTGGGGGGGGGGCTCAGATCGGGCCGAGAGGTCTGGAGGAACAAACATGCTCCGAAAACACAAACAGCTGCAACATCTGGCAAAGTTGATCCATAACTTGAAGGACTTTTATTTTTATTTAAAAAATAAAAAACCAACCTGATCCCAACATGAGAGCAGCAGCAGCTTCATCCACACAAACTGTACAGGTGTGTGTGTTTGTGTGTGTGTGTGTGTGTGTGTGTGTGCGTGAGTGTGTGTGTGTGTGTGTTAGTTTTTTAATAAACCCATCATTTGTGTCTTTTGTTGCTATAACTGGTTTCTGATTCTAATTAAAGGGACAGTCTGAACATTGTGTTGAGGTGTTCAGATATCAGGTCTCATGTCCGTGTGTGTTCCGTACAGAGCTGGAGTCAGGGTGTTGTTAGCCTAGCTTAGCATTAAGACTGGAAGCAGGGTCTAAAATCTGAACATTTTCTGAGAATATAGTGATGTTTAGTAACTTTTTTTAGAGATAGTTGTAAAATATTCAAATCACATGATCTTCCTCAGCAACCAGTTGCCAAATTATTAATTTTTCTAAAGAATTCTTCAGACTTTTTATCTTGTTTTGGAATTCCAATGACAACTCGATAACTTGACAAATCCAGCAGCTGATGAAGATCATGTAATATGACAGAAAGCTCCAGAACAGCCACTGTACAGACTTTTAATTCTAAATATTATTTTTGCTGTTTCAAAAGTGAAGAACTTTAAAAAATAAAACGACCTAAAGTCCAGAAAAAGTGCAGGTTGGTGTCCTTTCTTTTTTTATTAAAGCAGGCTAGCTGTTTCCCTCCGCTTCCAGTCTTTATGCTAAGCTAGGCTAACCACGCCACTGACTCCAGCTCTCTGCTGAACACACACGGACACGAGACCTGATATCTGAACATCTCAATCTCTGACAGAGAGCAAAGAAGACGAGTTCATGTTTCCACAGAGTTTTATGGACCACAGTGAGTCTGTGAATGATTCAAGGACAGCGTTTGAAAATGGAACTGTAAAATGAAACGGGGGGGGGGGGGATGTAAATGTGATTTATCTTCTCCTGCCAACAAGCTATCAGTGTGTCCTGGATCGCTGCTTCCTCCTCCTCACATTTCCTCTCTGTGTTGGCTCCTTCTTGTTGTTTTTCTGTTTTTTTCCAGCTGATATTAATGGATTCGGCCCAAAGCGTGAATGCATGAGGGATGCGGTGAAGGATAGTTAGTGGGGTTAGTCGAGGAGGAGGAGGAGGAGGTGAGGAGGAGGAGGAGGAGGATGGACAGGGGGACAGTCAGGAGGAAGGAGGAAGGTGAACAATGCGTGGCGATGTTCGGTCGACACACACACACACACACACACACACACACACTCAGACCCTCGGCGGAGGGAAACTGTAGCTCAGCCAGGCGAGATGTGTGAGCCCACCTTTTGTTTTGGTCGCCAGAGACGACAACATCACCTGGCACAGTTACCGCTGCCTTCTAAACGAGCCTCGCTGAGCCTCGCTGAGGCGCTTTGATACGAAAGCCAAAAAACTATGGAGCGCTTCCCCACCGCCGGGCGAGTTTTTAGACTTTATCGTTTTTTAGTTGTTTTTTTTCCTAAAACACACCTGCGATCCTTCCAAAAGCAGCAGCTCTCCCGACTCCGGGCGCGTTAATCAGAAGGAAAGTTTCAGAGGAACAACAGGGCCCCGACTGAGAACTACTGAAGCGTCTACTCGTCTCCTGCAGCGGGAAACGCTTCACTTTTATTCACTTTCTTTATTCTGTGCACAACAACGCCTCGACTGGAAGAAACAACGACTGCTCTGCATCTAGTGAAAATACAAGAAGTACTTCAACTTCAGCTCATATTCAAGGTATTAATACAACAATACGATTTAAGACTCCAGCCCGACCAGGACGGGATGTTTGAGGCCGAATATTCAATAACTTAAAGAATCTCAAGACTAAGATATCAGCTGATTCTCATTTTCTTAACGCAACACATCACATAAATAAACATTTTCCTTTTAATTTTCAACAATTGCGACCAAGAAATGTGCCGAGCAGAACATCTTACGATGTAAAAATAAACTGAAGAGTGTTTGATGTGCCAATATAAATACATCTGCTACGAGCTCGTTCGTGTTTACTTGTTCTACAATCAGATCGTTTGACAAAGATAATTACTTTAATCGCTTTCAGACGAATTAATGTTCTTTACTTTTCTTCATTACATCAGATTTTCTTCCTCGAGCACAAATCCACCAAAAAATATCAATAACTAACAACTTATAGTTGAACTTTAACTGACATTTCAACTGCTTTCAGTAAATACACTTCAACTAACTTCAGTTTTGGGGTTAAGAAGAAAACATTTTGAATGTTTTCACTACTTTCACTTCTCCAATAACTTGTACACCAACACGTAAACACTTCAACTGACACTTGAACTCCTTTCAATGCCCACACTTCAACTGACACTTCAACTGACACGTCAACTCCCTTACATGCTTATATTGACACTTCGACTCCTCTTACTTCTTACACATCCTCTAATACTTCAGCTAAATGTTGTTGTGACCTTTCACCCGACACATCAACTGCTTTGATCTCACACTAAACTGACACTTTTATCACCCACACTTGAAATGACACTTCAACTCCTTTCAATGCCCGCACTTCAACTGCTTTAAATGACACTTCCAATTCCTTCAGTGCCTCAGCCGTAACTTTCAAAAACAATGTTTCAGTTGTGAACAAAGATACATTTTCTTTACTAAAAGTAGCTAATTCAGAGTATCAAGTTGTTCCCTGAAATGATAAACAGTGAAGTGTGTTTTGGATTGTAAAGATTTCAGCCGGTGGAAGCGGTTCCTTCCTGCTCTCTCAGTTGGATGAGGTTCGTTTTTTTTTTTTTTATATATTAAACATTTCAACGGACTCACTTGCGTAAGCAGAGTTGGTGGATCCGTTGAGGAAGCTGGGGGATCCGGGTACGCCCAGGTTGGTCATCCCCGCTCCGTATCCGTTCATGGTGGACGTGATGGTGTTGTAGTTGGACTGCTGAGGCGTGGAGCTCGGCACGTAGCCGCGAGGAGACACGCTGTTCGAGTTACGGGAGTAACCTGCGAGGAGGAAAAAACACGAGCTACCGTCAAGAGAGAGGATGAGGCCTGTTCTTCTTCATGTGTTTATAAAGCTGCTGCATCCTGAGCCAGGTGGGCTGAAATCACCCTGAAACAAAACCAGACTGTGGTCAGAGTTCATCTCAGCCCAATGTCGTTTAACTTGATGTTTCTATTTTGTAGACTTTCTACTTGTATGTTTAGAATAGAAAGAGGAATATAAGGGAAGGGAGGTGCAAATACGATGAAATAAAGTTTTTACTTTTACTCTGAAAAACTTTCAGAAAGACTTTAAATGATACTTAAAGAGTTTAAGGGAATTTACTCAAACTGGAGAAGATTTACAACATTTCTCGGGAGTTTCATCCAGAGAAACCAGTTTCTAAATCCAGTTCCTTCCCCCCAAAAAACAAACCAATATATTGAACTCATGAGTCTGATCACCGGAGTTCATAAGACGTTTTCAGACCTCGAGAACCGAACCAGACCTCATTCATTAATTCATCGTTTTAAAACTAACCATCATCCCACCTCACAGTTCAGGTGATGATGATGATGAAGATGATGGAAGAGCTAACACAGCACTCAGGGTACCGGGTCTGGTTCTTGGTGAT